>NC_081415.1:483916361-484278861 GCF_030272615.1 Cryptomeria japonica | reverse complement strand
TCAGATCCATGACATGGAGGAGGAGGGTGCGTGAATATTAGTGCAAAAATTATATGCAAGTTACAACGTTCGACAAAACTAAAACTGACAAATGAAAAGAAGCAAAAAAAATTCTAATGATCAGGATGAAAGCAATCGTCTTGCATCTCTTTTTGAACAGTTTGCACCATTGATTTTTAAAGTTGGCCTATCCATCTCACGTTAAAAAAAAACACCTTTAGGTGTAAAACTTTTCTCAAAATGAAATCCAATGCTAAAATTTGAAATTGCTAAAGCACCTTCCATGCAACCTTTAATGGAGAAAAGTGACCGGAATGTTTATGGCACTTTCCATAAATTTATCATATCGGGCCACCAAAAGAGTAACGTCTCTATTAGAAGTTGAAATAAAGTTATCCCCAGGACACATGGTGCGGTTGCTCAGGACAGATTATGTTTTGGCCTACAAGGGAAATTTTCAATGCTCAGGACAGATTATGTTTTGTCTCTTTGTGTCATAATTTTCAGTTCGGCCATTTTTCTTGTAATTCTTTTGATTGTGGCTTAGGTTGTAGTTAATGTTGATTTTGTAAACAATTTCTAAATATTAGAATATAATAATACATTCTTGTGTACATAATGAATGTATACACAATTAGGACTTTTTTCTTGTCATTTCTCTATTGTACTAACTTTTTTCTTATTTATAAATGTGGGCCACATTTTTAGAGATTATTTGAACATCTACCCACTTGTGTTAGAGGACAACAAATTAAAAATAAATTATTACCAATTTTATAAGACAATAAATAGATAGCATAAAATTGGTATACTACATTAAGAAAAAATTATAATCATGTGCAAGACAATAAATACCTTGAACGAAACCCGTACAAAACATTAAGAAGAAATTAATAGATATTTAATTTATTCTTAATAATTTCTAAATATTAGAATATATTAATAAACTATTTTGTACATTATCAATGTACACACAATCTGGACTTTTTCGTTGTTCGCATTTCTCTATTGTACTAAGCCTGCTCTTATTTATAAATCTAGGCTATCTCGTAATGGTCATTTTTTTAAAAAGTTATTTGAACATCTACCCACTTGGGATAGAATTTAAGGAGTGAATGTGTTAGAGGGTTGCAAATTTAAAATAAATTAATACCACTTTTATAAGACAATAAAAAGATAGCATAAAATGGGTATACTAAATTAAAAAGAAATAATAATTAGGTGTAAGACAATAAATACCTTGAAATAAATCTGTACACAACGCTAAGAAAAAATTAATGGATATTTTATTTATTCTCAACAATTTCAAAATATTACAATATAATAATAAACTAATTTGTACATTATCAGTGTACACATAATTCGGGCTTTTTTCTGTTGCAATTTCTCTATTGTACTAAGCCTCCTTCCTTGCTGCTCTTATTTATAATTTTGTGTCATCTTGTAATGGTAGATTTTTTTGAAGTTATTTGAACATCTATTCACTTTATAGAATATAAAGGGTGAATGTATTAGAGAACTGCAAAGTAAAAATATATTATTACCATCTTTATAAGACAAGAAATAGATAGGATAAAATTGATATACTAAATTTTTAACAAATTATAATCACTTACAAGACAATAAATACCCTGAAGAAAATTTGTACACAACATTAAGAACAAACTAATAAAAAAAATAACATATTTTTTTCATTATTTTTTAATAATTTCATGATGCAAGATTCAACCATATCTATTCTCCTCCCATATTATTCAGTAGAAGTAAGGAAGCATACTTATAATCTAGGTAGAACCTTTTGCATCGTAGACAAAAGCTAAAAATTACCCTGAGCCCAAAAGTTCGTTAGAGATAAAATATGGAGACGAAAATATATCACCCAACACCAAAATGAGAGTTTTCCTTATGCTAAAATAAATTCCTTTTATTGTACATCCTTTTGAGTTGAAAAATCATAACTCCGCACACAAGCTGATGTGTAATCATCCAAGTAAGAGTGAGGGAAATTGGTGGATTCATCATAAAAATGAAGGGTGACATGACAATAGACAAATGCCTATGGGAAGGCCACACTACTAGCTCTAGGTGATATATCTCCACTTTTGTCTTTTTGGGTATCATTGATAATTAAGGCATTCATATTTCTAGAAAGATTGGATTATATTTAATAAAGCCTTTGAATATTAAGAGATTATATTGATTTTTAAAATTAAAATGTATCGTGGTGAGAATTAAATTGGATGTACAATATACATTACATTTTGATATCATTGGTATATTATACATAGTATATACTCTCAATTTTATAAATATGTGTATCTTTTAATTGGAAGGACAAGTCCATGTCAAAATATTGCAATGACATATAATTTTGCGTTATCATTATGTAAAATTATTCAATGTATATGTAATCAATAGCATGTGGAAAATCCAAAGCTTCAAGAGCTTGTCTTTCATTATCAATTAATTAAGCTTGTTTTGTGATTTTTATTTATGAAAAAGTTGAACACGAAAAGTGATAATCACAAGACAATATTGTATGCAAGCAATGAAACCTTAGGCCAAACTATTAACAATGAGGGTAATAAATAAATGGCTCTCAAATTCTTGTATTATATTGGCAACAAAATTACATAAAAAATGTTGTATATATTTTAAGATTTTATTTCAAAATTGTATACACAAAAAATACTATTCTATATAAAATATATCAGACCTTAAATTAATATATCTTTCATGAACATATCAAGTTGTTGTCTCTAACATATTAAATTATATATAATTTTCTATTTTTGTAACCCTTGCACTTCTTATCCGTACAAGTTCTAGTTTAAAGTTATTCTAGTGTTTAACAATCCATGCTTATTCAAGCCGATAGGCTTTTAGTGGGGGATGTTTGCTACCGAAGTGCAAGACAATCCGATGGAATGTTTGTCGGTAGTCAGAATCTCTCCCTCGCGGCGTTGTGACGTGTTCACGCCAACCACCGTGCACCCGCACGCGACGCTCTTATTGCTACTTGCGAGTATCAGTCAACATGCATCCCCAAGTGTAGATGTGTTGCTTACTTTGGCCTTGGTCTGTTTGCACGCATGTCAAATTTTTTGTCATTGCATTACTTTTATATTTCACCTTTCGATGGAGATCACCATCCAACTCACCAATGTCATTACTTTCAACGTATGTAACCTTTTTTAGATTATTTGCAAACTCATTGTCACTGTTACATAATGCCATTAAATTATAGGGTTGTTGTATATTGGTAGGATTTTCTATGCTTTGCCACTTCCCCATCCTCAACTCACTGTTACATAATGGCATTATATTGCAAGGTTGTTGCATATTGGTACAATTTTGTATACTTTGCCACTTCCTCATCGTCGAGCCTTTTACTCAGTCTACAATACAAACCCTTTTTCTTTGCAAGGTAAATGCCTTTTTGTTTTATTAGTGCTTGTTTGTTCATTTCCTCCAATTTTAAGTACTTATACAATTTATTCCTCACAGGTCTTAGATGATATAAATCAGATGCATTTCAACAAAAGGTTGTATAACATGCTACTCTTACCAGCATGGGGGATGGAGGGTGGATAACAACATTTTTCTGGGTCCAATAAATACGATTGGTTGGGATTAATACAACCTACAATACAAATCATTGTCAAAAATACTCTTCATGGCAATTTCTTTTTGCAAAATGGGGGATGGTGGGTGGACAACTTTGTATTTTGGGAACAACTATAACCATTGGTTGGGTTATGTACAGTGCCTATACTATTTACTATATATATATAAAAAAATCAGTTCCAATTTTAATGCATTCTCTAATTGTAATGTTGAACAAATAAGGTTCTTCTAACTTCACAATTCCTTTACAATCGGAACTATTGGCCTCCTGTTGCAGGCACTCCCTTGCATCTGCTAGTAGTAACAGTTTGAATAAAAGGTACCAACTTCAAGAGTATTCAGTAACACTTAAATTATAGTTAATATAGTTAATCACTGAAAATATAGTTAATAAGTCCTTTCAAGGAAGAAAAGATATTTAATGTTATTCAATGAGTAATAGCTACTTCATTGTAAGAGAGTACATTATATTAATAATAATAATAATAATAATAGTTTGAATAAAGGGCACCAACTTCAAGAGTTAAATTATAAATTATTATTACTTCACCGAAAAAGTGTACATCAGCTTTTAAATTTAAGTTATTTCAGCATCTAAGAGTCGTGTTATATTATTAATAGTTTTAATGAAGACACCTACTTCAAAGGCATTTAATTTTTTGTTTTTTTGTATTGTAGAGGATTTGACCTCAACACCTTCTAAATGCCTACAACATGAATTTTGCTATTAAATCAAGTGCTTAAACTAAAATGTATATAATAAGTGCCGCAAGGAAAAGGAGCTACCATGTATTTTAAGTTTGATGAAGAAATGGCAATTCTGGCGGAAATTCTAGGGAATGGGAGGACATTTCTTCAACTCTGGTGTGTAGGAATAACAGCCGTCATACTAATTTGGGGTTTGCGGGGTCGGACGCGATCGAGATTTAGAGGGGCTACGGTGTGGCCGCTTCTGGGCGTGCTTCCCTCTTTGCTTTTTAACCGGCGCCACCTTTACAACTGGGTTACTCATCTGGTTGTCGTGAACGGCGGAACATTCAGACTTCCGGGCCCTTGGAAATGCCGGGTTTTTACGGCCGACCCAGCAAACATAGAATACCTGCTGAAAACAAGGTATGCCAATTTCGGCAAGGGTGAGATTTTCAAAGACTCGTTTCGCCTCATGTTCGGGGACTCGATTCTGGCGCAAGACGGGGAGTCGTTCAAGCGTCTCAGTGTGCCTATCGCCAAGGCGTTCTCCTCGCCCGCCTTCCGCGATGGTATGGTCGTCGGGCTGCCGGCCGTGATGCAGCAAAATCTTCTCCCCATCTTCACCCACGCCTGTGAGAAAGCCGCCATTATCGACCTGCAAGATGTGTTCCACCGGCTGGCTTGTCACAACGCGTGGCTCTTCGGCGCAGGTGTTGAACTTGATTGCCTGAAACCGAGTCTGCCCAAATTTCCCTTCATAGAAGCCTTCGGAGAGGCCACGCAGTCGATCATGTTTCGCCTGCTCATGCACCCGTTTTGTTGGAAAATTTTGTTTGAGCGCCGTTTTCTCAAAGCCAAAGACTTTGTTTACGGCTTCTCTATTCAACAATGGTGTTCTCGCGGGTGTTCTCCTGTGTCTGACATCGCATCGGCCTTCCTTGAGTACGAGGGAGAGAGGGGGCGGCTTTATTCTGACAAAAGAAAGTATGAGTTACTTGTCAATCTCATTTTCGCGGGGAAGGACTCCATTACGGCGGGGCTCACATGGTTCTTCTGGCTCGTAGCTAAGCATCCCCTTGTCGAAGCCCACATTTTAGCAGAGCTCCGACAGATCGTCAAACAGAGACAGAGTCCGGACGATCAGAACCCATTTTCTTTTAGCTTCGAAGAAATAAAGGAGATGGATTACCTGCATTCAGCAGTGACGGAGTCTCTCCGCCTGTACCCACCTGTTCCCATTGAGTCCACGGTTTCCGCAGAAGATGATGTTCTGCCCGACGGCACGCCCGTGGAGAAGGGCGCGCAGGTTTTTTACTCGATTTACTCCTCCGGCAGGTTGGAGAGCGTTTGGGGCGAGGATTGCGTGGAGTTCAAGCCGGAAAGGTGGATGAAGAATGGTAGGTTTGTGAGGCAATCGGATTCCAAGTTTGTAGTCTTCAACGGAGGACCTCGGCGCTGCACTGGCATGGAATTTGCGTACTGGCAGATGAAGTGGGCTGCGGCTTCAGTTCTTATTCGTTATTCCATAAAGATGGTTGATAAGCATCCCGTAATTCCTAAGTACGGACTCTCGCTTTTCATGAAGTATGGTTTGCTCGCAACAGTTCACCAAAGAGAAATAGTAGATGGTGAGAGCAGCAAATAATCTGGCGAGTTATCCAAGTATCCAGCTAAACTCTCCACTAGCATCAGTAGCAGACTGCCCATTTCGTATTGTTGACAGGAGCCCTTCATAAGGACTCGCTTCATTATGTTTAATTATATAAAATATATTTGTATATATATTTTATATAAATTTATGTAGAAGATTTAAGAGATTGTAGACATGGTTTCCTTAGTTTAGAAATTTATTGTATGTTCAAATCAAATTACAGAATTTATCATCAGGAAGAAGAGAGCATAATGATGGATCATGTAGTTTGATCCAAAATATCCAGAAACTCAAGCAGCTATTATAGAAGCTAATTGCATAATTATGTTAAGAGATGTTTTCTATTTTATTTATATCATAAATTTCTTAAAAACTAATTTATAAGTTTTATTTATAATTTTATTTGAGAGTTATTTTATTATTAAATCATTTTGTTAATAGTATGTTAATGATTAAGTATTAATATCTTGATATGTAAATAGTTATCAAACTTAAATTAATAGATCATTAAATATTTATGTAAATAATCATGATATAAGATCACATATTTCATTGTCATTGTAGTACAACTCTTGACATGACTAGCATATATCTCTTGGCATATTTTATATAGATTAAACTAGCATATACACCTTAAATTTTAATTTAATCTATATATTATACGCCAAGAGATATCCTTCTCGACGCGCCTATTTTTAATCAATTTGACACCCTAAAGTCAAATAGGCACCTCAAGAAGGATATCTCTCGACGTATTTTATATAGATTAAATTAAAATTTAAGGTGTATATGCTAGTGGCAATCGCATGACGCAACATAGAAAACATAAAATAAATCAATATATAATTATATAGTATCTTTTTATTAAAATAAATTATATTATAATATTATTATATTAATACGTAGAGATATATGAAATTTAATATTTCTATTTAGACTATTTTTTATAGCATATATGTGTTGCAAGATCAAAGCAAATACTAACATCCGAGATATATTAAACTTTATTTAATCAAAAGTATTATGGTTATGGTCAATGTTAGGGTTAAGGTTAGTGTTATGGTCGACGTTAAAGTTTACATCATGGTTCGGGTTAGATTTATGATTAGGGTTTGGTTTTACCATTAGGGTTATGATAATGTTTAGGGGTTATATCATGGTTAGGGTTAGCATCAGCGTTAGGGTTTTCTTTTGGATTAGGATTATGGTTAACGTTAGGGTTTAGGATTACAATTAGAATTATGGTTCTAAGGTTAGGGTTACGGTTATGGTTACAATTATGTTTAGGGTTTACATCAAACTTAGGGTTAGGGTAAGCATAATTACAGTTAGAGTTAGGGTTAGAATTATAATTGGGGGTATGGTTAGGATTAGGATTTGGTCTATGGTTATGTTTTGGATCATGGTTAAGGTTAACATTGTGATCAAGGTTAAGGTTTAAATCTTGCTTAGAGTTATGAATAGGGTTAGGGTTTAGGCTTAGGATTATGATAATGGGTATGTTGTATATCATAGTTAGGGTTAGCATCAACGTTAGGGTTTGGTTTAGGATTAGGATTAGGGTTAGGGTTTGGGTTTCTGGTTATAGTTAGGATTATGGTTAGGGTTAAGGTTTTGTTTTAAGGTTAAGTTTATGGTTAGAGTTTAGTGTTGGGGTTACAATTATGTTTAGGGTTTACGTCAAAGTTAGGGTTAGAATTAGGGTCATGGTTCAATTACATTAAGGTTAGGGTTAAATTAGTACTAAAGTTCAATTAGGATCAGGGTTTGGGCTAGATTAAGGTTAGGAATAGGTTAGGATCAAAGTTCAATTTGGGTTAGGGTTATGTTTAAGGTAGGATTATTGTTTGGGTTAGGGTTTAGGATCATGGTTAGGGTTAGGGTTAGGATTATGATAAGGGTTATGGTTAAGTTTAAATTGTTTATATCATGATTGGCATTAAGGTTAGATTTAGGATTATGGTTAAGATTAGGGTTAGGGTTAGTATTAGGATTATGTCTAGGGTTAGGATTAAGGGTAGGATTAGGGTTATGATTCAAGTTAGGGTCATAATTAACACCATGGTTAGAGTTAGGTTTAGGCTTAGGGTTAGGGTTCAAGGATTATGTTTAGGGTTTATGATTAAGGATAGGGTTAGGGTTAGGGTTTAGGGTTAGGATTAGGATTATGAATAGGATTTACTCTTAGGATGAGGGATAGGTTTTGGGATATGGTAATGGTTAGGTAGGGTTATGGCTAGAGTTAGGGTAAGGGTTAGGGATAGGGTTAGGGTTAACGTAAGGGATAGGGTTAGGGTTAGGATTAGGATTTAGATCATGGTTAAGAGTTAGTGTTAGTATTAATATTAGGGTTTACATCATCGCTAGGGTTAAGGGTTGGTGTTAGGGTTAAGGTTAATATTAGGGATAGGTTTAGGGTTAGGATTAGGAATATGGTTAGGATTAGAATTCATGGTCAGAGTTAGGAATATGGTTAGGGTTAGGGTTTCTATCATACTTAGGGATATCGTTAGTCTCAAGTTAATGTCATTGTTAGGGTCAAGTTAATAATTAGTGTTAGGGTTAGGTTTAGGGTTTAGATTATGGTTAGGTTTGGGGTTAAGATTATGGTAAGGGTTAACATCATGGTTAGGTTAAGTTAAAAATTATAGTTAGCGTTAGATTTAGTGTTTGGATTATGATCAAGCTTAGGGTTAATATTAAGGATTCAGATTAGATTTAGGGTTATCGGTAGGGTGAGGTTTTAGATTTAAGAGATAAGGTTTATTGTTAGGGTTAGGGTTTAGGATTATGTTTAGGCTAGCATTAGGATTAGGTTTAAGGTTAGGATTATTATTAGTGTTTAGGGTTATAGTTAGGATTATGGTTGGTGTTAGGGTTGGGGTTAGGATTATGGTTAGCCTTAGGTTTAGGGTTGTGGTTAGAATAGTGGCTAAGGTTAGGGTTTACACCATGGGTAGGGTGAAGGTTAGGGTCGACATTAACATCATGATTAGGGTTAGGTTTGGGGCTAGGCTTAGGCTTAGGATTTACATCATGGTAAAAGTTAGCATTAGGGTTAGGGATTAACGTTAAGATCAACCTTTACATCATGGTCATGGTTAGGGTTAGGGTTAGGAATTAAGATTAAGGTTCAGGTTAATCAAGTTAGGGCTAGGGTTAGGGTTTGAGTTGGGATCACAATTAACATCATGGTTAGAGTTAGGTTTAGGCCTAGGGTTAGAGTGAGGAATATGGTTAGGGTTAGGGTTTAATATTAATGATAGGGTTAGGTTTAAGGTTTGGGTTAGAGTTTAGGGTTAGGATTAGTGATAGCTTTTGGGTTATGATTATGGTTAGGGTTATGGTTAGGATTGGGTTTTAAGGTTAGGGTTAATGGTAGGGTTAGGGTTAGGGTTAATGTAACTGATAGGTTTAGGTTTAGGGTTAGGATTAGGAGTCACATTATGGTTAACGGTTAGTGTTAGGATTAACATTAGGGTTTGCATCATGGCTAGGGTTAAGGGTTGGTGTTAGGGTTAAGGATAATCTAAGGGATAGGTTTAGGGTTAGGGTTAAGGATAATCTTAGGGATAGGTTTTGGGTTAGGGTTAGGAATATGGTTAGGGTTAGGAATATGGTTAGGGTTAGAGTTCATGGTCAAGGTCAGGAATATGGTTAGGGTTAGGGTTTCTAGCACAACTAGGGATATTATTAGTCTCATATTAACATTATTGTTAGGGTCAAGTTAATAATTAGTGTTAGTGTTAGGTTTAGGGTTTGGATAGGTTTTGGGTTATGATTATGGTTAGGGTTATGGTTAGGATTGGGTTTTAAGGTTAGGGCTAATGTTAGGGTTAGGGTTAGGGTTAATGTAACTGATAGGTTTAGGTTTAGGGTTAGGATTAGGACTCACATTATTGTTAAGGGTTAGTGTTAGGATTAACATTAGGATTTACATCATGGCTAGGGTTAAGGGTTGGTGTTAGGGTTAAGGATAATCTTAGGGATAGGTTAAGGGTTAGGGTTAGGAATATGGTTAGGGTTAGAGTTCATGGTCAAGGTCAGGAATATGGTTAGAGTTAGGGTTTCTGGCACAACTAGGGATATTGTTAGTCTCATGTTAACATCATTGTTAGGGTCAAGTTAATAATTAGTGTTAGTGTTAGGTTTAGGGTTTGGATTATGGATAGGTTTGGTGTTAAGATTATAGTAAGGGTTAACATCATGGTTAGGTTAAGTTAACAATGAGTGTTAGGGTTAGCTTTAGTGATTGGATTATGGTCAAGTTTAGTGTTAGGATTAAGGTTTCATATTAGATTTAAGGTTATTATTAGGGTGAGGTTTTATTAGAGCTAAGGATTATTGTTAGGGTTAGGGTTTAGGATTATAGTTAAAGTTATGGTTTAGGATTAGGGTTAGGGTTTACATCGTAGTTAATTTTAAGTTAATGAATAGGGTTAGACTTAGGTTTAGGGTTTGGATTACGATTAGGCTTTGGCTTAGAAATAGATTCAAGGTTAGGGAAAAGGTTTATGATTACTATTATAGTTAATGTTAGGGCTTAGGATTATGTTTAGGTTTAGGGTTATACTTATGATTATGGTTACTGTTAGGGATGCATCATAGTTAAGGACAATGCTCAGGTTAGGGGTAGGGTTATGGTAATGGTTATGGTTAGGGTATAGTATTAGGATTAGGGTTAGATTTTGGGGTTTAATTAGGATTAGACTTTAGGATTATGGTTATAGTTATGATTTAGGATTATGGTTAAGGTTTATATCATAGTTAGGTTTAGATTAATGGATAGGGTTAGGCTTAACTTTAGGGTTAGGTTTTATCTTGGAGATAGATTCAAGGTTAGAGTTAGGGTTAGGATTTATGATTAGTGTTATAATTAGAGATATAATTTAATTTAGGGGTAGAGTTAGGGTTATTTTTTATATCATGGTTATGGTATGTTTTAATAATAGTTACTATTAAGATAAATATTAGGGTTTACACCATGGTTACGGTTAGGTTTAGTGGTAGGGTTATGGTTAGGATTTACATCATGAATAGGGTTATTATTAGGGTTAGGGTATAGGATTAGGGTTTAATTATATGGCTATAGTTAAGTTTATGGTTAGGTTATGGTTGGCATTCAATTAGAGGCATTAGGGTTAAGGGTTAAGGTTATAGTTAATTAGATTTAGGGTTCAATTATGATTAATATTTGATTATGGTAACAATTTAATTATAGTTAGGGTTAGGATCAGTGTTCAATTAGGATCAAGGTATAGAGTAGATTAGGGTTTAGGATAGCTTAGAATTAGAGTTTAATTAGGATTAAATAGTTCAATTAGGGTTGGGTTTAAGTTGAGGGATAGGATTCAATTGTGGTTATTTTAGGGTTCAAGTTGTAATTAGAAATTAATTGTAGAGTTATAGTAAAGTTTAAGGTTAGCTTATAATTAGGTTTCAATTAGTGTTAAGGTTTAGTTTGGGGTTATGACTCAATCATAATTAGATGAGGGTTGAAGTTATAGGTAGTGTTTAATTCTCTAGGGTTATACTTAAGTTTAGGGTTAGGTTTTAATTTGGTAAGATTAGGTTCAATGTTAATGTTAGGGTATAATTAGGGTAAATATTGAAGGATAATGCTCAAGGTAAATGATAAGGCTCCATTAAAATTAGTGGGAACATTATGGCTAGGGTTCCATTATGAATAGAGTTAGTATTACAATTCAATTAGGGTTTATTTAGGGTTATAATTAGTTTTAGGGTTCAAATAGGGTTGAAGTTAGATTAGGGTTAGATTAGGGTTCAAGTTGTAAGTAGGGTTAATTTTTTCTCCTTTTTTCTATTTATGAAATAAATAGCTTTAATGTTTGTTCTAATAAAATAAATACATTTTAAAATAGCTTAAACTTTATTTTAATTAAAATAATCTTATTAATATAAATTTAAAATCTTATTAACTTTTTGTTTTAATGATAATATTAGGTTTTGGAGTTTCTAGAAAACTATTTTAAAGGAACTAATTTTTTAAATTTTGATAAAAAAAAATTGAAATTTTTATTAATATATAATAAAATATTCAAACTCAACTAAGACATAAATGAGATATAAATAGAAAAATCACATCTATATCATATTTTTGAAATATTTGTGAATGCATGTAACTTTGATTTTTTGAATTTAGAAACATTATATTTTTATGATTAAACTTTAGAAACATAATTTTTTCTATTTTTTTAAATTGAAAATTAAAATTATATACCATTTTATTCTTTGTACATGTAATTTTGATTTTTTGAATTTAGAAACATTATATTTTTATGATTGAAATATAGAAACAAAAGCAAAAACAATCTTTTTGATATTTCTAAATATACCAAATAAATTTAAATAATAAAATTAAACTATTTTTTTTTTTAATTTATAAATAAATAAACAATCAATTGTAGAATAAATTTAAAACTAAAATCTAGGTATGAATACAAAATTTCTATTTTTTAAATGAATCATCAATCTTTTGGAATAAATTTAAAAGTAAAACCCAGATATAAATAGAACCTTTCTATATTTTTGCTAAACAACATAGAAGACATTAAAAGACATTGGATCTAAAACATTAAAGTGAAATAACTATGTATTTTAATTTTTACAAAGAAGTAGTACTTCAACAATTGAGATATATTGAAACTTTCAATCTTTTTAATTTAGATTGGAAAGTTTACACAACAACAAAAATTCCCTTTGGAATATAGATAAATACATTCATGATTTGATCATTATGCTATGAATTCAATATACAGAAAAGGCATGTATTTTCTCTTAGATGCATGTTGTTATACAAAGCTCAAGATAGGAAAATTTATTTGGGGTTTAATGGAGCTTATGGACGATGCCAAAAATGATGCTTCTAAGGCATGTATTCTCTCAATGCATGTTGTTATACAAAGCTCAAGATAGGAAAATTTATTTGGGGTTTAATGGAGCTTATGGAAGATGCCAAAAATGACGCTTATATCTTGTAGTAATGTTAGAACAAATCAAAACAAAATAATCAAATTTCACATTCTAAAAATTCAACTCTATTTTTATCTATTTGAATGAGAATAAGATCTATGTGTTGCCTCCCTTTTTATGAAGCTTCCATATTCTGAGGTTTTGTCCCAAGAATTTTTTAATTCTCCATTTATTTGCTTCTTCCATCTTTTCTCGATTTCTACACAATCTTTTTTCTACAGCCTCTCCTAAACTTTGATACCAATTGTTGAGTTTAAAAAGTAGATTAAATAACTATAAACAACAAAACTAAAATAAAGACAAACAGAAAGCGACACATAACACAAAAAATTATGTGGTTCACCATTAAAGACTACATGCAGAATAATATCTTTGTTCACCGTTTCTCAAATAAAACTCCCGTAAACTTATCTATTTAATTGCGTTGGTATAGAATGCCAATGGCCCTTCTTTGATGCTTTATAGACTGCAAACAACAAAATAAACTCCTTTAACAGTTGCAATCATTCCTTTTAGTGTGTAGGAATTGCTTGAAATAATGGTGTGATGCAACTCCCAAAAAGTTAAAAACCATTGATAGGAATTTTTGAAATGATGGTCGACCAGCAATCCATTATGTGCCACCCTGTCTCTAAGTACTTAAGAAGTCAAGTATTAGTTTTTTATGCATGCCCAAAAAGATAGAATTAATATATTTGAAGTTAAAGGATTAGTTTTTTTAATTTTATGTATAAATTTTAAGATATTGAGTTCTTTTAATTTTATGTATAAAACAATGAATGCCTTCATATGCTTCGTAAATTCTGGATCTTCACAAAACTCAAAGAATGCACCTTTCAATACCGCTTCGTCACATTGCTCAATAAAATTAAAGACCGACCTTAGAAATAATGCATTAGAAAAAATGGTCGATGATTTGAATGGTAGCTCATCAAGTTTCCAATAACAGAATTCTTTCAAGATCTGTAGCCAAGTTTTGAGAAAAGAAATTCGAGAAGCTCTTGAAATTATAATCTTTCCGTCTCCTGTAGACTTCATAAACCAAATTATAGTGTAGATCACAACTTCAACATTTCCTTCTACGTGATTGTCCTTATATTTGGGTATTTCACCACATGGTTATTGAATACAAAAGGGGATGTCTTCACTACCTCATTTCATTCCCTAACACGCTTAGTAAATTGTGTATCTTTACAAAAAGATAAGTATGCAGCTTTGAGTATCTGTCTATCACAATGCTCGATAAATTTGAAGAGCAAGCTTATTGTTGAGAATTTAAAAGAGCCAATGGCTGATTTGAACTCTTGCAATGGAATTCTTCAACATTGCTATCATCCGCCCCTCTAAAATAGGGAAAGGTGAATGCCTCTTGCACTTCCGTTCTCCACAACCGCTTCTTCTTCCATTATCGTCAGTTTCTCCACAACCGCTTCTTCTTCCATTATCGTCAGTTTCATAAGGCCAGTACGCTGTGAAACGTTATTCATTGAGCAACGTTCATCAAATGCATTTGAAACGGTTAGAAGAGCATACAGGTTCTTGTTTGTAACTGTCAGAATACAATGCCAGCTCCTTTCAATGCTTGTTATTTCCATGCATGACTGACAGGAATACAAAAAGTTTCTTTTTTCTTACACCATTACTCATGATGATCTCCTATTGATGCCATTGTAGGTTACGCCTCTCGGTGTAATTAAAATTTAAGGTATATATGCTAGTGGTAATGGTACCGTGCAACATGGAAAACATAAAATAAATCAATATATAATAATATAGTAAATTTTTATTAAAATAAATTATGTTATAATATTATTATGTAGAGAAATATGAAATTTAATATATCTATTTGGACTATTTTCAATAATATATGTGTGTTTCAAGATCAAAGCAAATTCTTAAATCTAATTAAGATATATTAAATTTTATTTAATGGAAAGTATTATGGTTATGGTTAGTGTTAGGGTTAAGGTTAGTGTTATGGTCAAAGATAATGTTTACATCATAGTTCAAGTTAGGGTTATGATTACAGTAAGAGATATGATAATGGTCAGGGTTAGCATCGATGTTAGGGTTTTGTTCTAGTTAAGGATTATGGTTAGCATTAGGGTTATGGTTACGATTTCATATTAGGGTTAAATTTATGGTTAGGTTTACGGTTTAGTGACAGAGTTACAATTATGTTTAGGGTTTGCATCAAAGGTAGGATTAGGGTAAGCATAATTACTATTAGGGTTAGAGTTAGAATTATAAATGGGGGTATGGTTAGATTAGGATTTGGTTTATGGTTATGTTTTGGATTAGAGTTAAGGTTAGTATTATGGTCAGGGTTAAGGTTTACATCATGTTTAGGGTTATAATTAGGGTTAGGGTTTAAGGTTATGATTATGATACTGGTTAGAGTGCATATCATGGTTAGGGTTAGCATCAAGGTTAGGGTTTTGTTTTGGTTTAGGATTATGGTTAGGGTTAGGGTTTAGCGTTAAGGTTAAGTTTATGGTTAGGGTATAGTGTAAAGGTTACAATTATGTTTACGGTTTACATCAAGGTTAAGGTTAGAGTTAGGGTTATGGTTCAATTATATTAAGGTTAGCGTTGAATTAATATTAAATTTCAATTAGAATTAGAGTTTTGGCTAGATTAAGACTAGGAATATATTATGATTAAAGTTCAATTTGGGTTAGGGTTAAGTTTAGGATATCAATCCAAAATTCAAGAGCTATCAATCCAAAATTCAGAATTTTTGGAACACATTTAGATTTTCCATGAATATTTTATGAATTTTATAAAAAAATAATTTTGAGAGAAAATGAGAGAATTTTTTGGAAATATCTCAGAATCATACACAGGATCTGTTCCTTTTTATTTTAATTTTGATGCAAAATATTTCCTTAAAAATCGCGTCTTTAAAAATTAGGGGTTTTCATTATTTTGATCAAATCTCACACACAACTTTGAATTTTGGAATTACATTTGGTTTTCAGATAAAAAACATTATCAGAGGAGCTCAATAAAAAATGCATATTTTTTGGAGCATATTTGAATTTTCTATGAATTTTTTATGCATGTTCATAAAAAATTAATTGTGAGAGCAAATGAGCAATTTTTTTGGATTTTCTTACATTTTTTAAAAAACCGCAGAATTATACACAAGATTTTTTCTTTGGGATTTTAATTTGGATGCAAAATGGTTCCTCAAAAATCAGATCTTTAAAAATTAGGGTTTTGCATTATTTTGATCATATCACACAAACTGCTTGGAATTTTTGCAGGAATTTTTTTATGCAAGTTTGGAAGGCTATCACGAGTGTCCAGTAAAAATTTCAGATTTTGTGGATCAATTCTGCATTTTATATGATTTTTCATAAAAAAAATTATTTTTGGAGCAAATTAGCAATTTTTTTTGGATTTTGTTACATTTATGGAAATGTCTTAAACTTTTATAGGTGGTCTTTTTTTAATGATTCAAAATAAATCATGGAATAATTAGATCTTTGAATCTATAAAAAAAATGCACTGTCGAAGGCCCTTTTTCACAAAGTCTTTTGGATCTAAAATTTACCTAACTTGAGCGCTTGCAGGAGGGGTATTATTGCAAAACTATTAACAAATCTTTGCTGCAAAATTTTTGGCAAGGGATTTTTGATCTTTATTGTGTGCCTTTTTTTCATAGATTACCAAACACTTCAATTGGTACACTAAAATTGAACCAGTGTCTTTTGTGTCTTGAGCAACAAACTCTTTTTGTTTAATCTCTAGAGGGCTTGTCTCCCCGTGTGGTCATTAGGACTACTAGTGAGGAGAGGACAACCCAAGTGGTAGCGAGGAAAAGCCATCCTCTTCTGAAGCACTATAAATAATTGTATCCATGGTGAAAGCTATGGGTAATGTGTGCTGATTAGTTCATACCGACACTATGTCTCCCCATAAACCTGTTTGATTAAATTTATTTAATCAGTTGTAGGGTGTAACCCCTACCGGATGGGAGCCTTCTGTATTTACAGAGCTGAAAGTACCACATGTATGACCACATGAGTGGATACCCTTACTAGCACCTTTTTGTTTTAGAAAGCCAAAATCCTTCTAGTTGTTGGGGTAGGAGGTCAGACCTCTAGATCGACCCACACACATACAGTTCTTAGTAGAGATACAAAGTTCACCACGATTAGTTTTCGTAGGGACTGATGCTTGGCTACCCTGGAGAAGTGAGTGTCAAGGGTGGAGATAGTGGGGTCAAGCATCTAAGTATCCGCTTTGAATAGCATAGCCTCGGGGGAAACCCTATGTGGGATCAACAACTATTGTCCTAGCCAACCATAAGAATTGTGCTTGTCTTATTTTGAACAATCAAACATTCAAGATCAAACATCAAAACATTGTGTCTTTTGTGTCTTCAAGTGTATGCAAAACATTTTTACATCAAACAACACACTTTTCTTTGAGTCATTTTGAGTCTAAACACTTGCAAATATTGAATCTTCATCAACATTGTGTCCTCTTGTCACAAAAAATAGTCAAAAATTTAGATTTGGTCACAACAAACAACTTCACAAATTGGAAAAATTTACAGTCCAACAAACAAGAGCATTCAGTTTCACACTTATTGAGCTTCCTAGGTTATTTCTCCGGGTTTTCATCTAGCATTTAGCCTATTTCTGGGTCTCACAAAGTCCATCATTGCTTTACATCTTTCATTACATTCACATTTGTCTAAACTTGAGTCGAAAGGTCACTTGTTTGTCCTCATCTTGCTTTGTCAACACACTACATACAACAACATTTTGCTAAGTGGTCCCTCATCAAGCTCTATCACCTTTGGGTCTAATTTGGTCTTACTTAGAGTCAAGGTCAACTTACCTCATCAAGAGAAACTATCATCTCTTTGGTAGCCACACCTACTCTACTACATACATACTTGGTCTTACACTTTGGACATTGCAAGTAAACCTCAGATTCATTTACATTCCATCCAACTCTTGGTCTTTCATACTCTTTCCATCTTCATCTAGTCTCACACATCCTGGTCAAAACCTAGTTCATGGTTGAAACCCGTTCCCAAAAATATAGGAGAGAAGCTAAAGAGGCTCAAGAGTCCACAACCATGAGTACCTATGAGTATGATAATGATGTCTTTTTCAATTCTGATCATACCACATTACCTGACATGGATGCCTATAGAAACATTCCAAATGTTGAGAACATGGACACTACAAACAACAATGATACACACAATAACAATATAGACAACTTTTCCATACATTCAGCAGAAGTGGAAGACTCCATTATGGATCTCCATTTCAATCGATTGGTTGAGGAAATAATGAGTAGAGATAGACAATATTTCTTACAAGTGATGGCACAAAGTGGAGCCAAGATCCCTAATGATTTCGACATGTCTCAAATAATGGAACATCGACCTTTGCAAGAACCTCAACTTAACATGTATCAAAGGAGGCCTAATAGTGGAGGCAAAAGAGGACCACATATGGTGCCTGAATCACCATCTTTGTTTCAAAAACTTGAGGTCCCACATACACATGGTCAAGCATATGATACTCACCTTTGTAGACCATTATGGAAGTCTTATGCAGAAAAATATACTCAAGCACATACCAATGCTAAGGACCAACCACCAAAGCAATTGGATATCCAAAGGCATGTTCAAAATTTGGACACAAGGAAACCCCACATCAAATTTGGGGGCAACACACTAGAACAAACTCATAACATGCCTGTAGAGTATGGTATACATGGACAAAACAAATATTCCATTCTTCATCATGACTCTATACCAATTGGTCCTTATACGCAACATCATTATAGACCTCCTCCATATGAACATGTTTATGATCAGTATCATCCATATATGCAACATGATCCTCCTCCACCTAGTGGCTCAGGCATGGGATATGGTCTAAGAAGTCAATCTCCACCTAAGAACAATTTGGAGCAGCAAATTAAGGACTTAGAAAATAAAATGGAGGACATAAATACACCAAAGCCAGCTTACACAATGAGAGACATATGTCCCTATCCATTTGAAAAAAGCATTCCAATGCCTCCTTTTCCTACACATTTCGTGACACCTAAGTTCGATAAGTACAGAGGCAAAGGAGACCCCAAGGCACATATAAGACATTTTTTCACAGCTTGCATTGAGGTAGCATCAGAAGAGACATATTTGATGAGACTATTCCCACAAAGCTTAGGTGATCAAGCTATGGAATGGTTCTCCCAACTCCCACCTGGAATTAAGTCATGGGGTGACTTAACAGAGGCATTTATCCAACATTTTTCATACAACATAGAGACAGACATATCAGTCACTACTTTATGCAACACCAAACAAAAGGATGGGGAGTCAATTTCATCATTCCTACAAAGATGGAGGAATTTAGCCAACAAATTCTCTTGTGAAATTCCACAAAAACAAATGGTAGAGATGTTTAGACAAATTGTCAACAAAGACATTGGTTATGACTTGAGAAAAGCTTGTTTGTCCACCTTCAAGGACATCATTAAAAAAGGCTTAGCAGAAGAGAAGGTCCTAATTGAGCAAGGCATCGTCAAAATATTCAAAGAAAACAAAGAGGACTTTAAAGGAAAAGACAAGCCAAGATTTTGGAATAAAAACAAGAACACAGTCAATGATGGTGTTGTTGATGCCAATACAGTACGACCCAAACAATCAAGTGAATACTCAAATAACTTCAAAACCACGAAGGAAATACACCCCATTGGGAGAACCACTTGAGTCAACTTTCAAGAAGCTAGTGGCAAACAAGATAATAAAAATTCCTGACAATCCTCCATACGATCCAAAGGTCAAACCAAATTGGTGGAATGATGATGAGTACTATGAATTTCACAAGAGCAAAGGACATAAAACAGGAAACTGTCATCGGCTGAAGAACATCATATAAGATCTTATTGATAGAGGTGACATTGAGATCGAAGGATATTCATCCAATCAAGAACATGAGATGTTTAAGGAACCATTCCCTAAACATGACAAGGGAAAATCCAAAGCCACAGATGACCAAACCAACTATACCAGAGCATCCTATAACTATTATTAAACTGTCAATCATATTTCGATGGATAATTATGTCTCTACCATTATCATCAAAGACAAAACACCTAAAAATTATACCCAAAGACCCAAGGTTGTCCTAAAAGGCATTGGATCGTCTTCCAAACCTACCTCTGAACGTAATGTTACAACTCATCAAGGTAAATTCACTTTGCAAAGTGCTCCAACTAAAAACACTGCTTCCTCATCAACCAAACTTGAGTATGACGTTGTAGAATAGTTAGGGAAGACACCTGCTTATCTCCATCCTTGAACTTTTATGCATATCTCTTGCACATAAAGTGATTCTTGGCAAAACTCTGAGAGACACTTCCGTCCCCATTGATCTGAATGTTGACCTGTTTCAAGCCAACATGGGATACCTTTCCGTTCCACATTCCATTATATTCACTGAAGCTGATGATGCCTCCGTAAGCCAACCGCATAATGCACCTTTACACATTGAAGCCTTCCCACACAAACATCGAATAAAATCAGTCCTGATAGATGGAGGAGTAGGTCTGAACATTTGTACATTGAACACTATTATACGATTGGGATATTCTGAAAAGGCTGTGAATTCTACAAACAAAATCACCATTAAGGCATATGATGACAAAGAGCGCTCATGCAAGGGCACAATCACCTTAGCTCTCAGAGTTGGACTGGTAACGAAGGATGTGGTTTGTCAAGTCCTTGATCTAGATCTCACATACAACATACTCTTGGGATGCCCATGGATTCATGAGATGAGCACAGTCCCATCTACATATCATCGATGTATCAAGTTCCCACATAATAGAGTTGAAGTGAATGTCAAAGCTGACCCAAACCCATTCATATATTGCAATAATCTGTGACCTAGATCAAAAATAACAATACCAGTCAATCGAGAGGCTATTCCTTCATCAACATATGTTGATCCAGAATCCTTAAAAGCTTACATGTCAAAACAAGAAGAGATCAAAGAAAAATTCAAGGTTAAAGACCTGGGATGTGGTGAGTATATCTTTCATGTTGATCAACTCCCATTATTTCCTAAGGTATTCAATCAGCACTTGATATCAAATCTTCTCTAGTGGTGCAAGCAGCACTTGATATCAAGAGTCCTAAGAGTGGTTCTAGCAAAGAATTTATTGAGTGTATCACCAACCCTCTTGAGAACTCACATAGCCTTACCATTTCATCTACTCATTCCATTTTCACTCCTCTACTAGACTTGGATAAAAAATAATTACAAAAGCCCTTACTAATTAGGGATGAAAAATCAAGCCTTGAAAAGAAAAAACTAAAAGTCAAAACTAAAGAAAAGTCCTTCAGTCCAAATCAAAATCAAAAACTATTGGACTCTGCAAAATCAAGGTCAAGGATAAAAATCCTATGAAAGAAAAAGAACAAGAGTTGATCTCCCCTAATATCAAAATAACTGGGGGCAAAAGTTTCACAATATTAAGTAAAAAAGAATACCTGTTGATCCTAAGTCTTCATCATGCCATCCTACTTTCACTTCTTTTCACAATCATAAGCCTTCATCACTCATCCTCTTGTTCTGTACATCCTAAATATCAGCAAGACAGAGAGAAGAAAGGCAAGTTAGAACCAAATTGACTTGGTCCTTACATCATTACAACAGCCTATGGATCTGGTGCATATTAGCTCTCAACCCCACAGGGTGAACCTTTGGAGGATCCTATCAACAACATGCACCTTCGTAGGTTTTACACATAGCTCTTCAGAGTATCCTAATTCAAATAATACAAAAAAAAATGAAAAAAAATCAAAAATACATAAAAAAAATTATAAAAATAAGAAATCGTTACTTGGTGAAAACCTGGCAAACAGGCGCCTTGTGACACAAAAAAAATTGGAAAACAAAAAAGCATTTCGTCCAGTGGTGAAAACCACTTTGGTGGCACCGTGGGCAAGTACCATGGTGAAAACCGGGTCACCGACGCCATGTGTAGAGACATTGCTCCTCCGTCCTTCAGGATTCCATTTCATCCTTCACTTTGCACACACTCACAGCCTATCCATCCTTAATAAACACCCATTCCTATCATGGCTTGGTATTGATCTACCCAAGATTGTTAGCCATTCATAATAATCCCTCCTTTTCACCCTTTCCATCCATAGTAAATTAGCTCCTATCTGTGGCTAAGGCAAATCTTATGTCTAGTGATGGGTGTGGAACTAAGAGCATCACACATTCTGAGGAGTACAATTTTCTTCAGTCTATCCATGCACAATCCACAATAAAACAACACTTGCATCGCCGATCCACAATAAAGTTCCATCTTCTTCGCAATAAATGATCAGTTTCATGGATTCAGTCAGTTTCAGATGAGACACGGCAGCAACAATGGCCTTCAACAAATCAAATCTTTCAAAAGACTTGGACAACATTATGGTTCAATGCTATCTATCCTTTTGTGAAGGAAAACAATGTGGCCACAATCATAATGACTTATACAAGTGACAAGAGACACTAAACTTGAGGACTACAGTGGATGTTGGGGTTGAGTCTTGGTTTTCTTTTGATTTTTATCTTTTTGGTGACATGTCTTTTAGCTTTTCCAGGATGTCTCTGACTAGAGATTTTATCTCCGGGATATCTTTGACTAGAAAGGCGAGGATGGGGTATCGTCACCTATTTTTCTTTGCTTCTTGTGGATTGTCTCTTAGTAATGCTATGACTTGTCCAAGGATATGAGGACACTGTGAGTCTAGTGTGAACTGGGGCATTCTTTGTTTGTGATTGTCTGATCTCCATGCAAATAGGTACAATGACTTTTCGGGTCGAACATATACCTCGATTTTCATAACCTATTTGCCATAATAAAGCTCAATGATGATAATAGCACAAGAAGCTCTTTCACTTCCATATCATCTATCTTTCATCCCCCTTTCTTGATTGACCTCCATCATCGTTGAGTCTGTGTAGCCCGCTATCACACGATTGAGTATAATGACACCAAAAATATTTGCATTTCATGTGGTCTGCACCTACACTAGCACATATTAAGCATTTCATACATACATATAGATATCACAATTGCATCACATCCTACACACAACACATGTTAGCACATTTTACATTATCATCATGTAAATAGTTATTTGCATTATCATATTCATCTGCATTTCATACATTCACATTTGCATTTGCATAAACATATTAAAAACATAAAAGAACAAAATTATTGCATTGCATCATGTACATATTTGCATCCATATCATAAGTATCACAAATCATAAGAATCACATAGAAACATACATCATATAGTACACATGCATATAGCTGCGGCAAGGATGAATCTCTCATATATATATAATCATAAGTGTCATGATACAATGATGTCAAAATACATATGGCTACAATCACCCGAAGGTGTCATCATACAAAATGGTAAAAAACTAATACATAGGGAGCCCTCTAAGGTTATGATGAACTCCCTCCCTCAGAGCCAGCTTGCCTCCATGGAGTCTGAGGCCTGGAAGGACTAGCCCCAGGATCATCTCTCCTGCCCCCTCTACCAGGTGGTGGTGGAGGACCCATGATCCCACCACTAGACACCTGTCTCCTGTCTCTTCCTCCAGTGGTCGTTGTAGTCCGTGATGGTCTACGGAAGCTCCTAGCCTGCTAATCTGGTGGCACTACTCCATAGTATAGGTCTCTCCAGTAGCCTATATCCTCCCCTACCCGTAGAACATAGGCATATCTGGCCCCTGTGTCCTCTGCTGCCTGCCTCCCTGCCCTCAGTGTTGTCTCAACCTCTATATAGCGCTGAATAGCTTGATCCCTCTCCCTCTCAGTGTCCCTCAGCTGTCTCCTGAGCCTAGATGTCTCCCTCTCCAGATGTTGGATCTAATCTTCCTATCCCTAGCAGAAGTCCCTCAAGGATAGTAGCTCATCCTCCTCCTCTCCCCCCCTCACCCTGTCCCTGTGGCTACTCCTATGGTTGTCCCTGTCCCTATCCCCATCCTTGTACCTATCTAGGAGCCTGTACTTGTCTGGGAACCTGTGCTTCTCGCACCTGTAATGGCAATCCACCTCTGCCCCACACTACATGAGCCTGCTAAGCTTGTCTCTCCTCTCCACCCTCTCTCCTCGGAACCACTCTCCTCTCTATCACTGCACCTCGCCTCTACTGTCGACCTCCATACTACACTGTCTATCTCATCAATCACCCTACACCTATACTCCAGTCTCCCAATCTACTGCTATGACGTAATCATATCATATAAATGCACGTAGCTGTGACCATGTCCTCTACCCCTGAAGTGTATCGAACATGTAACCGATAGATTCTCATATGCCCATACCTGCAACAATGTCACTCCGCACCCCAATCCTACTGATCCATGATATACAAATTGATGTAGCTCATAGTACAAGTGTGCTAGCAGATACGGTCCCCATGCAAACCTGGTGTGCTCAGTCACCAATGCCTCCAGAGTCCTCCCGCATGCCACAACCAACCCTCGTATTGCCCTATCTGGACATAGGAATCCACTGATCACTCCTACTAGCACTACCGGTAGTGCCAATCCTGTCATTGTCATGGTATCCCAAGCCACATGTCCAACCCTCCTCTCTAGTCCTGGATCCTAAAACACTCGTCTCAGTGCATCCCTGTCTACATCTCGATCACAAGGAACTAACTCCCCATCGATCAGTATCCTCAGTATCCCGTACATATCCTCCAAGGTGACTGTCATCTCACCCACCGACAAATGAAATGTGCATGTCTCTAAGTTCCATCTCTCCGCTAATGCAGTCAGCAATCCCATGTTCACCCAATACTCAGGCACATACAAAGTATATCGCAAGCCCATAGCCTGAACTTCTTCTCTATCCTTGAGTGTTAGCTCTGGTCGTAAAATCTGAGTCAAAGGGAATCTCTCCCATGACTCCAGCATCGGTAGGTCCTCTTGCAGTCAAGAAAATCAACTGTCTCAATCCTAGTGGCATTTCCTGTTCATCATAAAGTGTTGCTTTTTATCCTAGTGCTTATATCGATCATATAGAACTCTAGCCTAGTAGTACTCCCTGTTCATCACAAAGTATTATTTTCTATTCTAGTGGCATTCCCTGTTCATCACAAATTGCTGTTCTTTTTACTACTCCCTGTTCATCACAAAGTACTACTTTCTATCCTAGTAGCATTCCATGTTCATCACAAAGTGCTCCTTTGAGCCTATCTTTAGGGCACCTACTTGAGTGTATCCTCTTGAGTAGCTTATTCAGTTGACAACATATGTTCTATCATAGAATTGTCAATTTCAGCCTGATCCAATTGGCAACGTATGTTCTATCACAGAATTGTCAATTTCTTTGGTACTCCCTACTCATCACAAAGTGCCTTGCTCTATCCTATCCTAGGGCATCTGCTTGAGTGTATCCTCTTGAGTATTTTTTTGACTGACAACGTATGTTCTATCACAAAATTGTCAATCCTAGCCCTATCTGTTATTCTAGTCTTCCCTAGAGGACCTGCTTGAGTGTATCCTCTCAACAACTTATCCAATTGATAGCGCATGTTTATCATAGAACTGCCGATTTGTCCTTGAAGACATAAATGTGCCTACTCTGCACAGACACGCCTGCATCACATAGACATGCCTCTGCTCTACATAGACGTGTATGTCCTGCATAAACGCGCTTGCATCACATAGAGGCGCTCGCATTGAACGCAAACACTACTAAAATCGCAGACGCGCCTGGCACCAACGCAGGCGTGCCTTAGTGTTTTTCCCCTGCTTGACATTTTTCTAGACCTACCTAGAGCGCATTTATTAAACTCCCTAGCATGCATTTATGACAACACCTAATGCAACAAAGTACAAGGAGTTTTTGTGGTACTCACCAGCTCTCCTGCATCTGCTGGCCTCTGATATCGGTGAACACGATCAAATCTATGCACCAATGCCATCGCTACTGAGTGCACTCTCTGCTCTCTTTGCACTTTGATCTCTTGGATGTGTGGATGACAATGAGGATGTTTTCCCTCGTAGTCTATCTTATAGACTACCCTAGCCCTAGTCTTTCGAGTCAGTCTTCTTTATCCCATGACTCTATCACTCTATCCTAACTGGTCAGTCCATTCTACCCTTTCTTTCTTATCGAGAGATTGTCTGTGATCTTTTCAGACATTTTCATCCAATCTCTCGAGGGGGCATATCATTCCCATCTTGGGACAACTTTATATCAATTCATCTTATCTTCTTTGAAACAACACAACAAGCTGCATTGTCTCAAAGAGAGGCAAAATGTAGACACCTAAAATTGTCCTGTCTAATTAAATAAATACCTTTATTTATTTAACTATTTTAAGCCTAATTATTTTGTTAATTAAATAAATTCTTATTTATTTAATTAATTCATTTATCCTCTTCTAGTCTTATTTATCATTTAAATAAATACTTTTATTTATTTAAATTATCCTTTTTCCTAAATTAAATAAATATTTTATTTATTTAATTGATCCCACGTCCTCTATTAATTAAATAAATCTTTATTTATTTAATTAATTCATTAGCCTTTTCCACCCATGACACATGTCTTTCATCTCTTAATTCCTACACTACCTACCCTCTCATTATTTTCTTATTTCCTCTACCTACCGTCTAATCCTAGCCAACCATTTATCTTTCACACCTCTCAATCTTATCCCTCCATTTCTTATAGTGTCTTCTATATAAGGAGATGCTTCCTTCATTATCAACCCTACGCATTCTAATTGATGCTTTCGAACTTTCATATGAGATCAAGCCTACTTGCAACCACATTTCCATTCTTTGTTGAGCTCTTGTGCACACATAAATTTTGAGAGCAAATATATCAAGCAAGATCAATGGAGATAGGAAGAATGGAGATCCAAACCCTATTGGACATGTGATGGTATAATCTTTGTGATTTTATTTGATTTGCATTGTCTTAGATAACCTTTATATGTTGTGGTGGATCTTTGTTGTTGTTAGGCTAGGGTTTTGTGGTTGAATCTATTTTATTCTTTCAACATTGTTGTTTCCATTTTCACCATAAACACACGTTATGGTTAGGGTTATGTTTAGGATTAGCTTTTAGGGTTAGGGCTAATGATTACTGTTAGGGTTAGGGTTTTTGGTTATGGTTAAATTGGGGTTAAGGTCTAGAGTTATGGTTAGGATTATGGTTAGGGTTGTGGTTTACATCATGGTTGGTGTTGGAGTTCGGGTTACAGTAATGGTTAGGATTATGGCTAGGGTTAGGGTTTATATCATGGTTAGGGTTAGTGTTAGGATTAATGTTAGTGTTTATATCATGGTTATGGTTAGTGTTAGGCTTATTGCTTGGGTTAGCGTTTAGGATTTCGATTATAGTTAGGTTTAAGGTTATAATTATGGTTATGGTTGTGGTTAGGGTTAGGGTGTACATCGTGGTTAGGGTTAGATTTAGCGTTATTTAAAGGGAAATATCTATCTAGCCCTTAGGATGCACCAAGATATTAACACCCTTCATATATTAATAATACATTATAATAAATAACTGGTACATCCTAAGGGTTGTAGTGTCATTCCCTATTTTTAGGGTTAGGGTTTAGGCTTGTGATTAGGCTAGGTTAGGGTTAGGGATATTATTAAGGTAATGGTTTAGAGTTGTAGTTAGGACTGTAGTAAAGTTTATGGTTTAAATCATGTTTCAAGTTAGGGTTAGGGTTAACATTAGTATTATAGCTAGGGTTATGGTTTACATCATTATGAGGGTTAGGGTTAATGGTTAGTGTTAGGATTAATGTTAGTGTTTACATCATGGTTAGGGTTAAGGATTTACACCATGATTAGGGTTATTGTTAGGATTATGGATAGGGTAGGGCCTAGTATTATGGTTAGGTTTAGGGTTCAAATCATGGTTATGGTTAGGGTTATGGTTTGGGTTAGGGATTAGGATTAGGATGATAGTTAGGGTTTACATCATTGCTAGGATTAGGGTTAGTTTAGGGTTTGGGTTATAGTTAGGTTTAAGGTTATAATTTTATGGTTATTATTAGCTTTCGAATTTACATCTTGACTAGGGTTAGGGTTATCAAGGTTTAATTAGCGTTATGGTTAAGATAAGGCATGGTGAGGGTGAGGGTTAGTATTAAATTAGGATTAGGATTCAGTAAGGCTTTAAGGTTCATATTAGGTTTAGTTTAAGGTTGAAGTTGTAGGTAGGGTCTATTTCTATGGTTATAGTTAACTTTAGGGTTAGGTTGGGGTTAGCATACAAATACAGGGATTAGAGTTAAGGGTTATGGTTATAGTTAATTAGAGTTTGGGTTCAATTATGATTAGGGTTTGATTATGGTAAGGGTTAGATTAAAATTAGAGTTCAATTACGGTTAGAGTCTAATTAGGGTTTGGATTAAGTTTAGGCTAGGATTTAGTTATAGTTATTTATCGTTCAAGTTGTTGTTAGGGCTTATTTATAGGGTTGTCTTTAAATTTAGGGTTAGGTTATGGTTAGGTTTGAATTATTTTTAGATTAAGGTTAAAGTTTAGGATTAGGCTATGGTTTGGGGGTCGAGGTTAGGGTTTGATTATGGCAAGGTTTTAATTATAGTTAGGGTCTATATAAGAGCTCAATTAGGGTAAGAATTACCTTTATGATTCAATTACATTAGGGTTATAGTTAGATTAGGATTAATGTTTAATTAGGGTTAGGGTTTGGAGTAGAATTCAAGTAGGATTAGGGTTCAATAAGTGTTAGGGTTTGGATTAGGTTAGGGTTTAATTAGGGTTCGATTAAGGTTGAAGTTGTATGTAGGGTTTAATTCTATAGTTAGAGTTATGCTTAGGGTTAGGTAATGGTTGGAATTTAATTAGGGTTCTATTTTAGGGTCTTGTTATGGTTTGGGTTAGGGGTTAGTGTTAGGATTAGGATCTTACAGTTTGGGTTTACATCATGTTTATGGTTTGGGTTAGGGGTTAGTGTTAGGATTAGGATTATGCTTTGGGTTTACATCATGTTTAGGGTTTTGGATATGAACAAGTTTAGGGTTATAATTATGGTTAGGTTAGGGTTAGGGTATAGATTTAAATGACATAAGAGTTTAAATAATGGTTAGGGTTAGGTTTAGGCTTAGGGTTAGGGTTAGCATTAGGGTGTAGGGTTAGTGTTAGGATTATAGTTAGTGATATGGTCGACATTATGGTTAAGGTTAGGAATAGGGTTAGGGTTGGAGATACATTTTGAGTTTTGGTTAGGGTTAGGTATTAGGGTTAGGACTAAGGATTATTATTAGGGTTATGGTTAAGTAAGAGTTAGGTTTAGGGTTAAGTCATTTGAAAATAGCTTAAAGTTTTTTTTAATTAAAATTATTTTCTTTTAATCTTTTAAATTTTTGATAATTAACATAAAAATTCTTTTTGACCTTTCTAAATTAATAGTTATATGATATTTTTTCATTTGGAAACATTATATTTAATGATTTGAATTTAAAAACATAGAATTTTTTTGT
The DNA here is from genome assembly GCF_030272615.1 of Cryptomeria japonica. Taxonomy (NCBI): domain Eukaryota; kingdom Viridiplantae; phylum Streptophyta; class Pinopsida; order Cupressales; family Cupressaceae; genus Cryptomeria; species Cryptomeria japonica. The sequence continues at coordinate 484,249,349 of NC_081415.1, read as the reverse complement.
TATCTTCCCAAATTGAAAATTAAGATTCTTTCACTCTTTTTTTTGTAAAAAAAAATTGCTTCTATTTTCAATATTCCAATCCTTTTTAATCTTTCTAAATTGAAAATTAGATTATTTCCTTCATTTTTAATCTTTGTATAACAATATGAAGACATCAATATCTTAAATCCTTTTGATCTTATTAAATTAGAAATCAATATTTTATTTATGTAATTTTAATTTTTTTAATTTTGAAACATTATGTCTTTATGTTTAAGATTTAGAAACAGATAAAATCTTTTTGATATTACTTAATTTTGGAAATTAAGATTGTTTCCTTCCTTTTTCTATCAAAATAGTGCTCTTTATTTTGTATTAAAATATTCTTTTAATTTTTATATAGATTAAATTAAATTAAACAAAAATATAGATATAAATGGACAATTAGTTTATAATATGTTGAAAATAAAATCTAAAAATATAAATTCAATTTTCTATTTTATTTTTCAAATTTTCTATTTTAAAATAATTAAGTTAGAGTTGTACTAATTTTTAAGTGAATCAAATAAAATCTAGATATAGAAGAAACCTTTCTTTTTTCTTTTTTTTTTTAACATGCAAATGAAAAAATCCTTAAATTTGAGTTATATTAATGGTTAAATTAACAAACAATTCAATTTAAAAATAATTTAAAAATAAAATATAAATAAAAATGCAACGTTTTTACATTATATACACATATTATATTTTAAAATTAAATTAAATTATATTAAAAAAATAGTTAAATTTGAATTATATTGATTTTCAAATTGACTAAAATTTGATCCATATGAACAAATAAGAAATGATTATATTAGAACTGGCAAAAAAGCATTACTAATTTTTTTGCAAGCTTGGGAAGAAAATTATGTTTCGATCCAGAGCATTAACATGCTACCAATAATGCATTTGAATTTAGAGGAAAACAACACTCAAAAAGTTATTAGATCCAAGTTTGTAATCCTCGAATTCCTCATGATCTCATATCATATCATTGCACTTATAGTATTGAATTTTTTTATTTCATCACACCTTCACATCTAGAAGAAATATTAACTATTGCTAATTGAAAAATCTAAGTAAACTGATTTGAAATACCCTTTAATTATGAGATAATTTCATATCCTCATCTTAAATAGGAGGAAAAAAACCTCTATCAACCTGTAATATGTATGCATTAAAAATGGCAATGATTGCAATTGTTTACCATTAAATAATTCCATTTTCCTCTCCAAACTTTGTCTTAAGGAAAAACTTGTTGCTGGAGAACTATTTTTGATAAAGATAAACAGGTTTTACATGGACCTAAAACCAAAAGTATTACAACAATCGGCCATTAGCCAAACCAACATGAAACAACATCAAAACAAGAGGGAAACCCTGAGCAGACACAGAAATAAAGAAAACATAGATAAACAAGACAAAACAAATGAAAAAGCTCTAAGTTAAGATAGCGAACCAAATCCTTGTTCTTATGGATGGAAATCCCGTTGCTTTCTTGTAGCTCCTCCATAATGAATCTGGAGGTACCCTTGTTGCTTCTTCCTCTCCTGGTTCTAGAACTCGGTCCAATGGTTTTGCTGTCTCCAGCAACCATATCATCTCCTCCGAGATCTTTCACCAGTTCACTATGATAGGATATATAATCAACAACCATGTCATTAATCTTTTCAAGCCCCTCAATACTATTGTTCATGACTTCTTTACTAATGTCAACCGAGTTCTTGAGATTTTTCTTAATCTCAGCCATTGATTGCTCCACCTTATCAATCCTTTGTTTGTGATTGCATTTCATCACCTCAACATTCATGGTCATCAACAAGAACCTCACTTTCTTCCAGGTCCATTTTTGAGTCAGAGACATCCTATATATCCATCTGCAAGCCAGTCACATCAAGAGGGGGCACAATTTCAAGGGATTTAGTGTGCTCCATGATAAGGACAATAAGTCCCTCATGGACAACAGGGTTTTTAGGGTTCTCCAAATGTTTTTCCAGGCTATTTTGATGGAGGAGGCCAGATAGAAGGGAACAAAGATGGTTTTACCGTGCCTAAAATGATTTAAGATAGTGAAAGAAAAGATGCTTGCATACTTGTCTTTGAGAGTAATATACCTCATGATAAACTCAGCCATGTCAGCCCAAGGGGCCATGAGGTCTTTTCTATTATAGCCACCATCGGCCATCTTGGTGACTCTGGAGTGCTCCTTGTCTTTGTCAAAGAAACTCAACAAGTCCTCCCCAGTTTTCCTATGACTATAAATCTTCTGCCAGTCGTAGCCAGACCAGTGAGCGTCGCCACCAAAGTTTCATCAATCTGATAATCGACACCATAAGCCCTTAGACTTCCTTTTTTCCATTCGTTAACAAAGGCCTCTATAAGCAAAGGAGATGTGTCGTGAAGTCAGTCCAAGTAGGGGATGAGACCTCCATCGATGACTTCCTGCCATACATCTTTGTTCTTCTTCCACTTCTCAGAAGTAGGGGGCTCTTGTCTGTTCTTATCCCCTCCCATTATGCTCTTGGTCACCAAATAGTAGGAGATGGGGCTCACCAAGGAAGGTACCAACGAGTTGTACTAAATGGGCCACACCCACAAAATATCCAAATAGTAGCAAAAAAACCACATAATGAAGCAGGAAATCTAGTCGCCGATGAGGTCTCTAGATCTTTGATTAGGGAAAACCAAAAAGAGTTGTTTCGCCATCAACTTAGTCATGTCATGATGAGAGATCATTGATTGATGCAGTAATCATTACATGCTAGCTCACACAGATTTTTGGGGAAAGCATCCCTAATGCTCCACCAGTTGGTTGCCACATATCCCATTGCCAGATTGGTCAGTAGATGCGCCACCTTGTTGCCTTCCTAGTATATGTGTGAGATTTTGAAATCTATTAGCTCATTAATTATATTTCAGCAATCCTTGATCAGGCTGGCAACCATCCAGCTAGGATTCGTGTGTCCACTCAGACAATTGACAGTGTTTAGTGAGTCAGACTCTAGCCAAACTTTAGTAAAGCCTTCTCTTTTGGCAATGTGTAACCCAATATGGGCAGCGCTGGCTTCCGCGTAGTGGTTGGACTGGGTGATTCCTAGCCACTCCCCCGAACCTGACCAGCCCAAGATTTCCTTTAGCCACCCCATCCACATTTATTTTGATCCAGCCCATAGGGGCGAATGCCATATAACATTTTGTCTACACTGCTTGGTTTTGTGAACTGGATTGGCAGTATTCCAATCAATTTGCCACCGATTGATAGTATCCCAATCCGCCTGGAAAGTAGGGATGGGGAATTCATTCTTTCTGCTGGGGCAAGAGTGGAGAAAGTTCACTTTCAAAGCATTGTGAATTCTAGCAGCCACAACAAAAGAAGGAATTTCCAAGTCCCTGAAGACTCTATTCTTTCTTTCTTTCGAGATTCTCTAGGCAATATGCAGAAGAGATAAGTCCAGAGAACTCCTAAGGCCTGATTATTAAAGGGTAATTCCCATTCAAACCACATTCGCTGGGTAGTAATAGGGAGGACCTAGGCAATGTTTCAAATGTTAAGGAAGTGATTCCAGATATCCTTGGAATAGGTGCAATGCAGCAGTAGATGGCCAGCATTTTCCTCCGTCTCTTTACAAAGAAAGCATCTATTAGAGAGAGGAATACCTCTTCTGCAAATATTCTCAATGGTATAGATCTTGCCCTGCATAAACAACCAAACAAAATGTTAATTTTAGGAATTAAGTGCATGTTCCCGATACCCGCTCAAAAGGGGGGGGAGAAGGATCTAGAGATGAACTTATAGGCATCAACAACTTTGAACTTCCCAGAAGAGGAGAAGTTACAATACACTTCATCCACCCCTTGAGAGCTGGGAATGTGAATACGATTCAACCAAGGTTGCATAGGAATTGAAACATTATCAACAGAAGAGAGGTACACCCGTAATCTCATGCACCTCATAATCTGCAGTCTGCGCAGGAGGATCAATAGGTTGTCCAACTGGACCAAAGCATACATGCCCACACATGACACAACTATGGGGCACGCAAATGTGTGGAATTGAGGAGGACGTGTCAGTGCCACCAGATGCACCACTACCATTAAAAGTAGGCTAAGATACTTCCCCATCCTGAGAAACCAAAAGGATACTCAAAGAGTGAATAGCCGATATGGTCCATGACGCTGCCTCATAGATGATATCTGGATGTTGCACTAGAGGTGGGGGATCAAAAGGAGGAGGGGGGACATATGGGTCCTAAACTACTCTGACTGCCCCAGGTCTATTTTGGGGCATACCAAAACCCACACCCTAGAAAGGTTGGATGTCAAAGCAGTTCACATAGTTTCCTAAACCAAACTCAGTATACAATTTTTTGATGAAGTAGAAGGGGACATCAAGATTGTTGTTGGGTGGTTTATTGAAAACCATCCACCAACGATCTCAAAAAAATTTCACAATGCCATCATTTGTGCACCATTTAATAGAAAGTTTTGTTTTTTGGGGTCGATGGGTTGACCAGTGCGAGGATTCACAAACAATGCAGTGATAGCGGCTTTGGATATCTCGAGATCCTTGATCTCCTTATAGTACGAGCCATCTGCATATTGTTCCATCATAGAATCTCACCACAAAAGAGGGGCATTGTGTTCCTCAATGACGGTTTCTATACTCTTTATGATCGACGTGAGGGGATCAAACATTTGGTTCAGATGAGGGATCCTATGATAGACATCTGCAATCCCCCTCAATTGGTTCAAATTTTGTGCAATTAAATTCTTAATTGAGGGGGGTTTTGGCAAAGCAGGGTTTTGCGCAAGAGGGTTTGGTTGTTGCGGTTGTGTTTGATCAATGTTTACATTATTATCACCCATTTTTAACCTAATTGAATGTAAACAATTGAATTTAGTTAACAAATTTGAACAATTTTGTATTTGATTAAAAAAAACCTAGTTTTCATGAAAAAAAATATTATGAATGTAAAAACAAATAAACATTAAAAAAAATACAAAAATTTGAATGAAAATGATGAAAAACAATTAAAAAAAGCCTACCTTTTAATGGATTTTTTTGCAAATTTGTGTCACAAAATCGGATATTGGGTCCAAACGGATATTGGATTTGAAATAAATCACGTAGCCCATGGATAAAACATAACCCACGAGCTGTAACAGTCCACTTATATTGTCTCATAAAATCAAATATCCGATAAAATCCGATATTTGATTTTATAGCTAAATTATTTTAAAATAACATTATATTATAAGATGATTATTAACATTAGGATCTCTAGTTAGGAAAATGCGGGAAGCGGGAAGCATCACTGGAGCTAGGGTTTTAGGGGTAGCTGATGGAGGTGAAGATGCGATGGAGGAAGGAGATAATGGAGATGGGGAGGTGGTCGATCCTAGTGGGGTTGGGGTCTTGGTGGAGGTCAACCTTTTTGCCAGTGTTGTGGACGCTTTGGTGTCTTCTCTGGTCATTGGGAGGGATGTGTCTTAGCTCTGCTCCCCATTGCCTTGTTTGTCTGATGACAAAATATTTTTCCCATCAGTGCTTTTAGTCGTGGGCATTGTGGGCGCGACTGAGAGTGTGGATGGTGTTGGGGTTCTTCGCCCTTACATCGATGCTACTCTTCCTTTCTGTGTTGGCAATGGAGGCTATTGGATCTGGATCTGGGTCGAGCTTTCTTCTGGACCTGGTCAACCCATGAGGTGGAGATCCTTTTGCTGGTCGTGTTTCTTCGCAAGAAGGTTTTGGTGGTCACTATGGTGGCTTTGTCCGTAGTCTCTGCTCTCCTGGTTGTGCCTTGGTGTGAGGGGGATGTTTGGGTCTAGGTGGAGGTTTTGTTTTTTTGGAGTCCGTTCTCCCCACGTGTTGTGTTTTGGCCTTTGGAAATGATCTGGTGTGGTTGGGGAACTCTGTCTGGGAGGTCCCTGCATCTTTTTGGTGTGATATTTATGAGTTTTCTCTTGCAGATTGTGAGTGCTTTTATGGATCTATTCTTTTCAAGATATTCTCTAGTGTTTCACTGGCTATCTTTCTTCCTTTTGTCTTTGTCTGTCTTATTGAGGTGGACCACTCTTCTATAGAGGGGAAGAGTTATGGGAAAAGTTTGGTGGGATGGCTCCAGATGGGGGTATTGGATACCTTTCTGTTCAAGGTTGGATGTGCTCCTATGATTGTCTCTTTGTTGATGGGTTTATTTCCCTCTTCTCCAAGTTAGAGGTGGAGACTTCGGTGAAACTTATTGGCATAGAGTCTTTCTAGTACTGGCCTCTGTTTTTGTTCAAGGTTTTGGGAGCCTTTTTAAAACCCTTCTTTCCAGTTAAGATTCATGTGAATATTTGTTGGTTGTTGGTCTTTGTTTTGGGATCATCTACTTCATTTTCCTCGTGCTTGGTCTCTTTCCTTCCATCTCCTATTGAGGTGGTTTCCTTTCTTATTGAGGTGGAGAGGTGTCATGCTAGAAGGCGAGTGTTGATTAGATGTTGGATGGTGATGGGCTCCCCCCTGTTGGTTATGGGAGCCACTTTAAAATCCACTGTGAAGGTTCAGGAAGCCTTTCCAAATCCCCCGCTTGGCTGTTGTTTTTTGTTTATTTTATTGATGTTTGGTTCAGGTTGTGGGAGGCTTGTAAAACCCACAAGCAGGCTGGATGCTAGTAGTTTTCAAGGGCCTAGCCTGGCCACTTGCTGTTTTGGTTTTTGGTTAAGGATAGGTTTTATTTTTGGCAACCTGAGATCTATGTTGCAGGTTAAGGGAGCCTGGGAAAACCCTTCTCTACTGGTTTTGGGGGCCAGTTCAAAACCTAGGTTGATGGTTAGGGGAGTCGTTTGAAACCCTCTGAGTCCTGATCCTGAATGTATGGCTACCTATTGTAGTCTAGTGTATTTGAAGGTTATGGGTGCATGAAAAACCCATGTTGTCAGTCGAAGGTTAAGGGAGCCTTAGCAAAACCCTTATGTTTGTTTTAGAGGCTAGTCTTTTTTAGTCTCAGCTGTGGTTGGGTTGCTAGTTTTTTGATGATTATTCCTCTAGGCAACGTTGTTTTTTGGGTTCCAGATCCTAGTAAAATCTGAGGGTTTTGGGTCCCTTCAAAACCTATTGTATGAGGTTTCAGGTCCACTCAAAACCTGTTTATCCTTAATCAAAAACATTATATTATATAATATAACAATATATTATATAATATATCATTATATTATATAATATCACAATATATTATATAATATAGCATTATATTATATAATATAATATATTATTACTATATTATTATATTATAATATATTTTTATATTATATATTATATAATATATAATTTATTTTTTAATGTAAAACTACCTATAAAAATCGGATATCCGATTTTATCCGATATCCGATTTGCTTAGGTGTTTACCATTCCAAGGTGTACTAACACCCAAGCCAAGCAAAAAGTCAACACAGATTTTTGCATTTTTAAGCGAGTGGAAAAGGGTTTTTCTTTCACATCACCACTTTTTGGCTCCCCATGATCCTGCACTAACCCTAAAGTGCTATTAATATCTCTAAGAACCCTATTATGCACTCAAGAACAAAACACATAGCTATTAAATATCATTTCTTGAGGGAGAAGGTAGTTGAAAAATAAGTCAAGGTTGAATATGTAAGTAGTGGTGAACAAGTGGCTAATATTTTTACAAAACCTATACCCAAGGATACTTTTGAATATCTCAGACTAAGGTTGGGAGTTGTTCCTCTCTTTTAGCACTTAAGTGGCTATAGAGGCATGTGGTTCAGGAGGAGCTCATAGTTTCACATTCTACATCCTTGAACCTGTGTGGTAATATGGTTCTTAGGGGGAGACGATCATTAACAAGATCAACAAAATTATAGCAGGTATTGTAGATGCATAGGCACAACAAAACTCTATTTGATGAAACCTTTGTGATTGAAACCATGTGTACAATGCAATTGTCATAGGGAGAGTGTTTTAAGCTGAGAGAAGGTCAAAGGGGGAGAAGATACATGGCTAAGAGAGGTTGGCAGTTGGTTTCCCCACCCTTTGCCATTGTTATCAAAGGGGGAAATGATGAGCGTAGTTGACATCAATGCCAAAGGGGGCGATTGTTAGTATTGAGTTGTCATTGATGTCAACATACATAGATGTAGAGCTGATTTAGGTTCAAGATGCAAAGGGAGAAGTGTTTGCTCAGACTTGGTACTAATGCCTAGAATCTTTTTCATGTTGATTACACATTGTGTTTGTCACCACTCATTGTGCACCTAAGTTTATTGATGAGAGATTTTATTTCTGCAAGATACCTTGACTGCTTGGAAGACCAATCGAGTCTTGTTGATAAAGTTTTTATAAAAAGGTTGTGGAAAACCCAACGTGTTTATCACCAAATGCACAGATAGAGAAGAGGGGGTGATCGTTGTTTCGTAGGTCAACATGTTTGTGTTGACCAAAGGTGGCTAGCTAAAATATGTGTAGACATTACATTGTGTTTATCACTATAGGCTTTCCAGCGATCCCACAACAAAGATGGGCGTGAGAAAAATAACGCTATGGGGTAACACAAAAGTGAAGCAAATGAAGTTCTCCACTATCTCGCGACAAGTTGGATGGAAGAAAAATGACCATGCAGGGAAATCATCAAAGTGTTAAAATTGGCGCCCTGTTATCCCACGGCAAGGAAAATAGGAGAAAAGTAATCTCGTTGGGTAATCAGATGGTAGAATTTTTTGTCACATAAGATCAAATGATGTTTTTTTCACAACGCGCCACCATCTCGCAAGAAGAGACACTAAAGACAATATAATTTGTCGGGTAATAACCACAGTGATGCAACAAGGTTTCCTGCTATCCTGTAACGAGGAAGACCAAAGTAAAATGCTCCCATGGGGTAACAAGGTGAAGAGAAGAATGTTACACCCTGCCATCGCACGCGTAGGAAGATGAATGAAAAATTATCTTGCAGGGCAAGTTAGGAGAAAGAAAGTGTGTAGCCCCACCATCCCGTAGGTGTTGTTTGAACAAATGATAATGAGATTTTTTTCTACAAATTGTCGACACAAAAGCGGTCCACATAGGTGTTTGACCAAGTTTTTCCTAATGACATGAAAAGAGATTTGGATGGTGTGACATGTACAGGACCAATCAGAGATTGCTAACAAGATATGGTTGCTAAGGAAATGACAGCTAGGAGTTTCATTTATGTTGATGAGTATTGCATGCAAATATCATGCTAGAATACTTAGTTAATTGGACGAAATTAGAAAGACGGTATGAGAAAGGGAGAATATTAGAAATCTAAAATTAAGGCAGATCATTTCTTGTTTTTGAGAAGTGTTTTTGAATTTTCTTTTGCAAGGAAAATCTATTTTCGAGGGAAAATTCTAAGAAATAAAAGGATTGCGATCAATTTGAAGCATGTAGATTAAAAAATTGTTGTGTGTTGAGTGTGTTGTTTAAGGCAAACTAAAGTGCATTGTTGCAGATGAAAGAGAAGTATGAAAATAGAGTGTAAGAAATAAAACATTTATTTCATACTGTGTGGAGCAGAGTAAGAAATAAGCAGAGAGTAGAGATTTGATCAAAACAAAGATAAGAAGAGCCGGTGAAAAGACAAAATAGAGTCATAGAGCTATTGTAGAGATCAAAAGAGTTGGTGAAAAGATAAAATAGAGTACAAAGAACTATTGTAGAAATTAGAGAGAAGAAGACAAAGCTTGTAAGCAAAAAAGAGCAGATTCAGTTTCAGGTGTGGAAAACATAGCGTGTTACAAAACATCATTTGTAACGAGGTATTCAATCTGTAGTTATTATTCATTTTTGTAATCATCTGAATGGGTGGTCAAATTTGGGGTTGGTGCCCATAAACTTTTTAATCAGACTATTTCTATTGTGAGGCTAAATTAGAGTAGTAAACTCTAGTTATTTCTCACTGAGGTTTTTCCCATCTTGGGTTTTCCTCATATATCTTGTGTTATGGGCTTTCTTTCTATGTGTGTGTGAATTTTAGTCTGATAGCCTTTCTCTTAGTTGTTTGATCTTTGTTTTAGAACTTTAATCTTTTAGAAAGATCAAGTTTTTCAGTAACCACTGATCCACCCCCCCTCTCAGTGGTCCATTTGTGTTCCTTCATTATGGCTTAGAGAGATATCGCTATGAAATCCCTTGAAACGGGTGCCACGGTCTTATGATTGTAGTGATTTGTTGGAATCACATTTTGATATATCATGTCCTTGAGATTTTTGATTCCATGGTTTGACTATTATTATATGAGGCTTTTTGCATTATGGTATTATAGAATCAAATGTGTTAAGATTTTGATTTGGAAATGGATACTTTGGATGGATATTATGTGATTCTTTTGGAAGATCCTTATTTACATAAGTATGTTATGCTATACCCTAAGGTTTAGGAGCATGATAGTGAGAGTGGCTTTCAAGTGAGTGTTGGAATCATGAGAGATAGGTTATTAGGGAATTCTTAAGATAGGTGCCAAGGTATAGACTACTAGGAAATCTCATTGAATGTTTTTATATTATAAACAAGTGATAACCTTGAATAATAAATTAATCTAGATGGAAAGAGAAGTAGGTTTTCATATTAAAAAAATAATGAAATGATTTGTCATGCCCTACTCATGGCCTTTAGTGCTAGTACAGGCTCAATATGAGATTTAGGAAGGCTTTGGAGAGGCAACTGAAGTCCATTGATTCTCTTAGAGGTTGAGATGGCTTTGTATAGGTCTTATGGTTTCTAGGGTAACAGACCCCGGGATACTCCATTTTTTTTTTCTGATAGCATGCGATAACACTCTTCCCTATATGTGTCCTAGTTCCTTAAGCCTTTATTTGATTAGTAGCTCCTCTAGAATCTTGTTGTATTTGTGCCTTATGGTTGAGCCTTGTGTTGTATATTTGATTATCACCTTTGTGGTTGGGTTTCAGTTGTGGTTGTTGCCTATATTTATGTCCTTTGGTTGTTATGTGTCAACCTAGGTCTAGAGTGTGTGTGGAACCTTATGTCATTCTATGGAGCACATAGGGGTGGACCTTTTGGTTCCACATGGTCCTATGGTTTGATGCCTTCTTCCATTGGGATTTCTTTTGTTGGATGTTCATGTACGCGAATGTGGACTCTTAATCATTTCAACTTGTTATTGGATTCTTTGAGTAGTTATCATGTATTCCTTGTAATTGGAAGACTTCATTGTAATCATGTACCTTGGATAATTATATTTGTAGCTAGAAATTATGATTCCTCATTGTAGCAGATGTGGTATATATAATTTATTCTTCTTGTGTAATACATGATATGTAATTTAGTTAATGATTTATATAGATAGTGATTAGGGGTTCTTGTTGGAATAGGTAATGTAATCTTGTATTGATCTTCTATGTATTTATTGTAATATGAGAAGTGTATTATATGAAATACTAGTGTGGGTTTTATATTAAGTAATGGTTGAATGTGTTCTAGAGTTGATGGATTTATTGGCTAGGAATATTTCCAGGATTTGGTGCCTTAAAATGAACCTATCATATTGGTAGTATTATTACTTCTTAATTCATGAACAAATGATAATGTGGCCAATGGATATCATTAAATGGGTCATATTTCATGTATATATAATGGTGAAGTTAAATGATTACATTCCTATGCTCTTAAATTGAAATGAATATTAGGATTATTATGGAAAACGATGTGGTAGAGTTTTATGAATTTTTTATGTGCTAATGTTAAGTTAACTAATGCCATTGAGATACCATAGGGAATGTAATTCTATATGTTGTAACTTAATTTCACTTGTGTATTTATGTTCATATGATCATGATTAGTTAATGTATGTGTTATCTTGAGTTATGTGTGTTGTATTCTAGTTCTTTTTTAAAAAGAAAAAAATATCTCTATTTTCTTGCTAGTTGGTTAGTGTCTGTAGGGTAATTTTAGCAGGCATTACAAATCTCATGGCTCTTGTTATTGTGTGGAAGCCCATGGTAGTTCGGGTGAAGTGGATTGTTTTTGGGATCCAAAGAATAGTTTTCCTCTTTGGTGGATTGTGAGTCACTCTTCTATCTCTATTGTTGCTTTTAGTTTGGATTTTTGGTGAGATCTATCTTTTTACTAATGTTTATGCTCCTGCTAATCTCTTGGGAAAATCACAATCTTTGGATCACATTAGATTTGTTAGAACTCTAGTGCCTCTTTTCCCTTACATTATGGCTAGTGACTTTAATGTAGTTTGTAGCCTGGAGGAATAAAGATGGGGCTTCATTAGGCTTGATCATTCTACTAATCTCCTAAGGGATAATATTAATCTTTTGAATGTTATTGATGTGAAACCAAATAGTGACATCTTCACTCGGAACAAAAAAAGAAGTGGACCATTCAACTTCCTTTAACTAAAAGATGTGTTGAGGATGACTAGGAACGACGAAGTGCAAGGGGGTAGGGCTTCAGGTGGGAGCGAGGGTGTAGAGGAATCATCTAAGAATGAAGATGACTTTGACCCAGATGATGAGGTGGCATTTTCTCCTTTCCACCATTTGGCTACCGTGTTCTCTGGTGTGGTTTTTGGCCCTTTCTCCCCTACATTTGTTTCTTCTTGATCTGCTTTGTGTGCTTTATCTTTTAAGGTGTACAATGAGGGTTGCAAGGGTGGCCCTGTTTATTCTTTTGACTGTGTTGGGGGATATCTTTTGCATTTTTTCTCTAGGTTTATGCCTTCTTTCATGTATATTTTCTTAGAATTCTCTTTGTCATTTGGGACTTGGTTCCGTCAACATCTTGTTGGCTTTTTTTCTTTCCCTGTTTGGCTTGGTGTGTTCCTCAATGGGGCTACGATTAGTGGGGATGTTGTTTGTGGCAAATCTTTGTGTAGGGTTTTGTGGGTTTTGGCACTATTGTGGGCTCCCTATTTCTTATTTCTGTAAAACCTAGTTGTGCGTGTTTTGGTTTTTGCCTCCTTGTGGGGTTTTCTTTTCTTTTCTCTTATTCTTTCCTTGTCTTTTCTTGTGGGTAGTTTTCTTGGTGCTAGTGCTTTTGGTGGTCTGGCAAATGCTAGCAGTTTTCAAGGGCTTGAGCTGGCCTTGGTTTATTTTTGGTTAGGGTTTTATTTTCTTGGGGTTTTCCTCATCCTTTCTTTTGCTCATCCTTGCTTTTTCTCGATGCTTTATGTTTTTTCTTCTCAAGTGGGCCTCTATTGTTCTTGGCTGGGTTCTTCCCCATGAGGCTCCCATTGAGGTGGAGTTTTCTCTTGTGGCCATGGTGTGGGTTTGTCTCATTTTTCTCCCCTCTTCCTCTTTCATAGTTTCTATTGAAGTGGAGAAAATGCCTATGGAAGTGGTGATTTACCTGGTAGGAGAGGTTGATTGTAACTCTGTGTGGTCTACTTATGTCTCTAGCTGCCTGGTTGTGGGGTTGAATTGAGTTTGGTTCTTGCAGTTGTTGTTCTATTTCTCTTTTGTTTTTTGAGGTGGGTTCATTTTCTATTGAGGTAGAGATGAGTTTCACTGGAGGAGAGATGACTTTCTACTAGAAAGTCTTTGTAGGTTTCAAAATGATGGTTTTGGGAGCCATTGCTAAAATAATTTTTAAAGGTTTGGGGAGCCTCTCAAACCGCCTAATCCTTGTAATGTATTTGATTATCTAGGAGGCTCAGTTATTTTCATATTGTTCTTTAATCTTTTTCTTCATGACTCTGGTTGTTAAGGTTTTGGGATCATTTCCAAAACCCAATGATCAAGTTAAGGGTGCCTAGAAAAACCCTTGGATCTTGATGCAGGTTAAGGGTACCTTGGTAAACCCTAGAAGTTAATGCGTTTCTTATTTTTAGCTACCTTGCTGATGTTTGGTTAATGGTTAGTTGTTGTTAGTCTTTTTTTGTATCTTTTTACAAGGTTCTGCTTGTGGGTTCTGGATTCCCATTAATTCTAGAGGGTTTTGGGTTCCTTCAAAACCTATTTTATCCCTAATAAAAAAAATAGTTGAAGTGGAGCACATACAATTTCAAAGAGGCTTGATAGATTTATTGTCTCTTGCTATTGGATAGGTATGAGATGCACTACCAACTTTGATATTTTGGATTGGAGAGACTTTGATCACTAGCCAGTCAAACTCTCGATGGTTTGTTTTGGAGGATCGAAAAAATCCTTCATGCAAATTTTAATTAATGTGGTTACGAGATCTTTCTCTCTAGGATTTAATGACCAATTGGTGGTCTAAAGGGAAGCCTTCTTATGGTATCTAAGCTATGTATTCTATTGTCAAAAGACTACAATATGTGAAATATAAGCTCAAAAGGTGGAATAACAAACTCTTTGGAAACCTCCACTTCAACAAACTGTTAGCTCAAGCTTGGCTTGATACTATCACTCGCCCAATCTAAGATTAGGGGCTTACCTTGGATTTGAGTAGAGAGGAGGCTCTAGCTATGAAATAATTAGAGGGCTGGGAACTTCATTAAAAGATTTTTTAGATGAATAAGTCTCATATTGTTTGGCTTCAAGAAAGGACAATCTCATTACTTCTCTTTTGTCTATCAAAGGTGTTCATCTTTCTTCATTGGGAGAAATTTCTTGGGAGGCTTCTCAGTACTTCTTTTCTCTATTTACAGAGGAATCCCCTTGGCATGTGAAGATGAAATCTCTATTCTAGGCTACATTTCCTTATTAGTCTTTAATGATATGAATGAAACTCTCATTCGTCTCATCTCATAATAGGAATTGGAAGATGTAGTGTTTCTCATGAAAAAAGGTAAAGCCCCTAGCCCTGATGGATTTCTTATTGAATTATTTTTGTTTTAGGAGATTCTCAAATTGGACCTTTTAGAGGTGGTGCAAGAGTCGTAATGAAATAAAGAGATGTTACGACCCCTAAATTCTACCTTTTTGGCTCTTATTATTAAAAGAGATGGTGCAAATAGCTTGGATTGTTTAGACTCATTTCTCTCTGTAATGTGGTTTATAAAATTATTATTATATTGATTTCAAAAAGACTCAAGTAGTGCATCAAAGCTTTGATTTTGTATGAGAAAGATGGATTTGTTACAAGTACGTAGATTTTTGGTAGGATTGTGAATAAAAAATATTTAATTTTTTAATTAAAACTTATTTAATTATTTTGTATGTTTTTAAATTATTAAAAAATTATGTATTCAAAAAAATTAAAAAATACAATGATTTAAAAAACATATATACAAAACTATATTTGTAAAGAAAGATTATTATTTTAATAGAAATATTTATATTTAATTTTACTTTTAATTTAATTTAAATAGTGTGAATCAAATTCCTCTAATTGATTTTACTACATACATTTTAAAAATAAAAAATATTTAAATTTATATATCTATATAGAAAATTACTTTATTTACAATATTACAAATAATAAAAAAATAGAAAATGACTATTTAAAAGATATTTATTTTTTAAATATAAAGAAATTAAAAAATATTAAAAAAATCCTTCATTTTTAAACCATCATAGTGCAGATAAATAATTTATGCAATATATTAAGTTTAAAAATATAAATCTCAACTTTATGAAAATCAAGTTTATTTTGAAAAGAAAAATAATAAGCAATTTTGATTGATGCAAGATAATTGATTAATTGATCTTTAGTGAATACAATTGGATTGCTTAGGCAAATACTATAAAATTACAACACTCTTGTATATCAAGAAATACATTGAACATAATTAACATACAACATTAGAAACAAATTAATAGGTATACTTATTTATTTTCCAACCATTTCAATATATTACAATATAAAAATAATTTCTTTTGTACAATTTCAATATAAACATAATCAATTGGGTTAGCACCTTAACATTTTCAATAAAGTGTTAAGGGCAAGGCCTCATGTAGTTGCTTAGCTTATTTAGGCTAGCTGCTCAAATCTTTTGAGAGTAATTTGTAGATCAAGTGGCTCCATGCAAGTGGTAATTTTTATGTGTGTATTTGGCTTGTTCATTTACATGCATGTATACATATATTAATATTAATTTTTCACATAAAATTTGGATAAAAAGTTTGATGGTAAATGAAAGCAAAATTTGATGAGAATAAAAGAGGGAAATAAATATATGAAGGCACCTGGCATATTTTTTAACAAGTGCCACGTAGTGGGAGTACTTGCCTTATTGTATTAAATGTAATAAATTTAGTTTGATAAATATGTAAATTTTTAATTATTTGTAAATTTTATTATATTTTAATTTTAACAAAAAGTATGGTTGTTTGAAATATTCCAATAGTAGTGTATTTGTATATCGTAGTGAAGGTGATATCATAAGGTTTGATTTTTTTTTAATTATAGTTGATACTTTGATTTTAGAAGATAATATTTGCTTCTTGTAGTTAAATCACAAACAAGTAATAAGCTATAAAAGAGTTCATTAAAGATGGCATTAATTTTTGTACATTAGAAATTCAATATTTTATTTACCATTATTTATGATTTTTTTCTCTTACAGTTTCTTGAAATATTATATTATTGAATTTTTTTGTTCTAATTATTCATTGTTAATTATAAAATTAAAATAAATTTAAAAAATAAAGAAATAGAAAATGATATAAACTAAGAGAATAAAAATAATTTTGCAAGAATCAAACTTATCATAATTTTAATAAAAAACTTAATTAAAAATTATACATAATAAAATAATATTAAATAACATTAATGTGACTGGTGATTTCGATGTTTATCTTTTTACTTCGAGTAAGTGAGGCGCGTGCATCCCTATTTCATTCCTATTATTGGGAATATTTAATTTGAGGAAACTCTTTTTACCAAAAAATTTAATGAAAAATATTATATTTATTTGTTTTAAATATATATTTATGGGGTTATAGTTGGTGAGACATGGGGTGTATTTAAAGATTTGATCTACTTACCAAAATATATATTTAATATATTTTTGTACAAATGAATTTTTATGATAATCTTTAATATTAAAATAGTGAAAACAAATTATGAAGTTTTCTTATATTTAGTTTTGTTTATCAAGATAATTTTATTAATATAAGAGAAAATATATATTTTAAATAGGGCTTTGCAAATTATAATATTTTGAAATATTTATTTTAAATTTTTTTGTATTTAGTTAATTTAAATTCTTATAAAGTGTAAAAATAAATAAGTTAGAAATTTAATTTATTTGAATTGATGAATTTAAATGTGATTTGTTAAAATAATTTTTTTAGAATAAATTCTAAAAATATTTTATCTTTAACTCATTATACTTTTTTTACATTTAATTTTAACAAATTAAATTGAATTTGATTAACGGGGATTGGCTAGACATTGACTGATGCTAATGCCTCTTGCGAACCGGACCACAGGTGGCATAGTTTTATGATAAAAGGGAAAAGAGATATGTGATTCGATTCCTCATGAGTCCCAATCTACAGAAAGTGGCGGTGATAGGTATAGGTTATTCTCACCTCTGGCAGAACACAGTATGAGATAGCAGGCATATCCCATAAGATCTCTTTGGAATGAGAGTTTGGATAGTTCCAGTAGTCTACATACTATTTAAGGTGGGACTGAATAGAGATGGATATCATGTTTGTATAGCCAAACTACTGCCTTTTGTGGGTCTGAGTTGTGTTAACTGTGGAAAATATTTGGAGCGACAATGTCTCAACCTGTTTGTGCTAGAGGAAGAAATTTGTGGGGCAGTTATCACCCTGGTGGACTGGTCTTTGAGCTTAGAGCATCATTGGTGCGATGGACTTGTGTATGGAGTGGTAATCACTCCCACAGTGGATATCCTAGAGTCTCAGGTGGAAGGTGTCTGTTTGATGCAAGGATTTGTCAACCCTGTGAATATCCATGCCGTGGCGGATGCTATTTTTGAATTGCGAGAAGGGGTTAGGGAGAGCATCCTGAAGCTGTATTTCGAGCCTGCAGAGAGCGTTTCTTCCGCTTCTGACACAGAGGAGTCGTCGGGCAGGGGTCAGGAGGAGTCCGATGGTGATGATGCCGAGGAGATGGATGTAGAAGGAGAGGTCATGGAGGAGGCTGATGAGGGAGAGGAGATGGATGAGGGCTTGACAGAGGTGACAGACTCGGACAACACAGAGGAGGAGGAGGCAGATGGTGAGGTGGCTTGCAAAGAAGAGCAGAGAAGAAAGTCCTGGTTTGCGAGAGAGGCCTGGTGCACTTTCAAGGCTGGGGTATTGAGTGGCAGCCTCAACAATTTCAGGAGGATCCTAGAATCTAATGATTAGTGGTTATCGGAGGGGTCAACTGACAATCTCCTCAGCATAGGGGATGTAGTGGTGGATATCCTTCGCTTTATTAGACAAAATTAGGGAATAGGCTTCTGATGTTCAGGTCAGTTAGGATGTATTTGCCAAGGTTTTCGTAGTTGGGCTCTTACTGTAGCTATGCTCTTTCCTTAGTTGAAGAGATTTTGGATATGTGATAACATAACTACATATTTATTTTCTTTTTAATATAGGGCGCTATCCCCACAACTAATAGCACTTACCATTAAACAAATAAATAAATTGAATTTGATTAAACAATTTTAAAAAATAAAATGTATATTAAAAATAGAAAATAAACATATATGAATATAGAATCAATTAATTTGAAGTTGGTAAAAATAAAAAATTTCATATTTAAAGATGGGATGATTTTGATGTATGCATAGAAGTTTAAATGGATAAATAGACACCACCGCGAATCAGGACAGCTGAGACTTAGGAGTGGCCAGCGCAGAAATACATTCAATTATCCAAAAAAATAGCAAGAATAACTTCCATCTGAAAAAGCCGTGTATATAGGAAAATAAGTGTTATCCAATCATGGAGTAGAAAAATAATTTTTCTAATTCATTAACTTAAAAAATACGCATCTAACTTTTAGAAAATAAATTTATATAGAAAAAATATATTTGTTTACAATTGATTTAAATAAACATTTTTACTAACTATTTAAAAGCATAAAAAAATAAAAATAAAAATTTATATAGAAAAAATATATTTGTTTACAATTGGTTTAAATGAACATATTTAATAACTATTTAAACATAAAAAAAAGTTCATTATAATAATATTGCCTAACTACAAGTACTAATAAGTAGCTACTCCTTTCTTTTCCATGGACTATTTGCATTTCCTAAACAATAGCTACAAATCAAAAATAAGAAAAAGCTTCTATATTATTCTTTTTCTACAATTTTAGTTTTTCATAAGAGCACTCTTTAGACCTGAATTTTAAAAGGAAAAACACTTCATATAAGAACACTGTAACCACTTGAATTTTTAAACAGAACATGAAAACATGAAATAAATTGCCTAAATAACTTCCCACATTAGCCCTTGCCCTTTTCGTTTTCAATAACTTCATCTTTCTCTCTTTGGTGAATTGTTGCGAGCAAACCGTACTTCATATAAAGTGAGAGTCCGTATTTAGGAACCACGGGATGCTCATCAACAATCTTTACCTGGTAACGAACAAGAATGGAAGCCGCAGCCCACTTCATCTGCCAGTACCCAAATTCTCTACCCGTGCAGCGCCGGGCTCCTGCGTTGAACGCTAAAAACTTGAAATCCGATTCCCTCACAAATCGACCGTTCTTCATCCACCTTTCCGGCTTGAATTCCAGGTAATCCTCACCCCAAACGCTCCCCAACCTACCGGAAGAGTAAATCGAGTACAAAATCTGCTCACCCTTCTTCATAGGCGTCCCATCGGGCAGAACGTCGTCCTCAAGAGAAGCCGTGAGCTCAAGTGGAATAGGCGGGTACAGGCGGAGAGATTCCGTCACTGTTGCGTGCAGGTAAGCCATGCTCTTAACTTCTTCAAAGCTAAAAGAAAAAGGGTCCTGATCGTGCAGACTTTTCCTCTGCTTCACGATCTCTCGGAGCTCTGCCAAAATCTGGGCTTCAACACGGGGGTTGTTTGCAACCAACCAGAAGAACCATGTGAGCCCCGGTGTGATCGTATCCTTGCCGGCCAAAATGAGGCTCACAAATAACTCGTGCACTCCCTTATCGGAATAGAACCGCCCGCTTTCCCGCTCGAACCGAATGAAGGCCGACCCGATGTCGGATCCTTGAGTCACGTCCTGGCCGTTAGCGCGCCAGCGAGAATGAACTTGATGAAGAACAAAGCCGTAGATAGTTTCTCTGGCCTTGAGAAGCCGGCGCTCAAACAAAACGTTAAAGAACCTCAAGATTTTCCAACAAAAGGGCGGCATGAGGAGGCGAAGCATAAGCGACTGCAAGGCCTCCTCGAAGGCCTCCAAGAAGGGAACTTTGGGCAGACCCGGGCTCAGGCAACCAAGTTCCACACCTGCGCCGAAGCGACACACATTGTAAAAAGCAAGCCGGTGGAACACGTCTTGCAGGTCGATAATGGTGGAATTTTCACAGGCGTGGGTGAAGACAGGAACAAGTTTTTGCTGCATCACGGCCGGCAGGGCGGCGGCCGCACTGTCGCGGAAGGCCGGCGAGGCGAGAGCCTTACCGATCGATATATTGAGGCGCTTGAAAGGCTCCCCGTCTTGCACCACAATTGATTCGCCGAACATGTCGCGAAACGTTTCCTTGAAAATCTCCCCTTTACCGAAATTGTGGTACCTGGTTTTCAGCAGGTATTCTATGTTTGCTGGGTCGGCCGTGAATACCCGGAATTTCCAAGGGCCCGGGAGCCTGAACGTTCCGCCGTTTATGATGACGAGATGAGTAAACCAGTCGTAGAGGTGCCCGAAATGGAAAAGCAAGGAAGGAAGCACACCCACCAGCGGCCACACTGGCGCCCCTCTAAAACTCGGTCGCACCCGAGGCTTCAAACTGTAAATGCAAAAGACTATGATGCTTGTTGTTCCTACAAACCAGAGTGTAAAAACTGTAATCCCATTCCCTATAACTTCTGCTATAATCGCCATTTCTCTATTCTACTTAGAAAACAGGTCAGCTTCCTTCCCCACTGCTCTCATTTATAAATCTGGGCCTCCTTCCTCAATGGTTGATTTTATTGAAGTTATTTGAGCGTCCCGTCTACAGATAGCTGTTACATTGCCAATGGTTTTGAACAAAATTTGTACACAACATTCAAAACAATTTCTCTGTTGTACCTTGAAATCGCGTGAGCGTCCTTCCTCCCTTCTCTTATTTATAACTCTGGGCCATCTTGTAAAGTACCAGTTACCGTTCATTCCTTGGATAATCAATTTTCTAATTATTAATTTTTAAAAAATTAAAAAATAAATAATTAAAATTAATTAATAAATTACATGTGTATCAATAATCGTTCGTTCTTTAGTTTTTTAAATCATAATTGATCCATTTGTGCACTTTTATTGATACCCATAGCACATAACTATTGGGGCATTTGTGCAAAAGTATTGGCGATTTTAAATACACAATTATTGGGGCATCTTTAAATAAGTATTGGGCGACACTTTGATGCATTGTTACTACCCAGAAGCCAGAACAATAGCTATAAGTAGTTAAGTTGCATGCATAGACAACCCAAAACAAAACTTCAAAATCCGATGTACCATTTAGAATCTGTGGGTGCATAAAGTTAGCTATAATAGCTACTTCCCCTAAAAAAATGATATTTTCAAAAAGTATTTTAAAAAAATGTTAAACATTTTTCAAATATGTTTAATGATTTTGGTGCTTAATTTTATATCTTTCTGAAATTATATGTCATTGACATTTAATAGAAAATAAGATGGAGAATCGATGATGGGTCTACAGTTAACTTTTGGGATGACGCATGGCTAGTATTTGTCAGCCAAGTGTGACATATTAGTGTGTTGTTTATTTATATATTTAGAGTTTTTATGCATTTATATCAACTATATCAGAGCTTATGAATTCTCTTCCGAGATCAAAATAAAATATGTAAAGTATTCACCTTTCTTCACATCTTGGTATAACATCATAAATTATCTGTCTACAATGAGTAGTAGTTTTTCTTGGAGTTTAATATACGTTTGTCTAGAATTTAAGTGGCACCTCTGCGTATTTCCCATGTTGAGTGCTCATGGAGGGGTCCTAGTGGCGGTGCTTCAATGGTGGTGAAGTGTTGGTGATTTGTGGCCATGTCCACAAATAAGGGTTTGAGGTAGGCTATTGCACTTTGGTTTTTCTAATTGTGTCACCAAAATATCTCAACCATGACATGAAATGAAAGAAAAATTTCACGCAAATACCTAATGTGAGACTATTCAATTGCCTTGGAATATAGTAGATATCTTATATAAAGTCAATATCAATGTGATGTCCATAGGTTGCCACTAATCAGAAGGTTTAGCTAAGAATTGTTTTATATTGTATTACCTTGTAAGATAAAGAAAATGACATTAATATATTTTAGGTGGAAGAAGGTTCAAAGGACCACCCACCTTATAGGCCTACATAGAATTTTTTCACAAACAAATTTTAAATAACCCACATTTGTGGAATTCTTTGGGGCTTGAATAAATAACGAATTTCCATACATGAATTTTTTTGGGTAGGAGATGATTATAATTTTGGTGTTGGTTGTATTTCTATAGAAGAACTTTATTTTGTAGAATGGTATAATAGGAGCCTTGCTAGGATGGAAGAGAATTAAAAAAATGTAATCATATATTTTAAAAAGAATATTGAAGCATGGCAAAAGATCTAGTGAGTGTTGGTGTGAAGTGATTTAGTGGTTATAGTGGTAGATGGTTATAATCTATAGGAATATGTGAAGAAGATTGATTCTCAAATGAAAGAAAATTTTGATTATGAATAAGGAAATTTTTTCTAGTATATATGAGAAAAATATTTTCATTAACAAAGAATAATGTGTTAGTTCCCAAATCAACAAATTCTATACCCTAAAGAATTAGCCACTTACTTATCAACGGGTCTAGAATATGATTTGGCCAACGAACAAGAATAGACTACACTTTTGGCTCTGTAAAACCAAGGTGGATTTTCCTAAACAATGTTTAGATGACCTATTTCACTTTATGCTCAAACATTGCATACTACAACATATTATCCTAATGAAAATATACCAAGGAAAATGAATGAACTCCTAGTTTTGGCTACAACCTCAGTTTATGATCATTAATGCAACCATTGGGAGTGATTTTTATATACTAAATCTACTCCTAAAACAAAAATGAAATGATATTTGAGAATATTTGTGATTCTGAAAACTGGGTGCAAGCCCCATGACCAGTGCCTTTATTAGGGCAACAAAGTCAACCTATAGCAAGTAGACATTAAACCCAAATAGAGTAAAATACAACTTGTTAATTCTCAACACTAATACATTACATTAAGATCCCTTCTTCTATTGCACATCACTAATTTCCCCCACAGGAGGAACCTGTTGGTTCTGGCCAGTAACCTTACCCTCAGCTTTCTTCTTGCAGATCTTTTTCAGTTTTGGCTTAGTCGAACATTCCTTCGCCCTTTGACCCACTTTTTTTACAATGAAAACAAGCAAAGGAAATAGATTCATAGTCCACCTTTTGCACCCATAAGCCAAGCTTTGAGCTTAGTGTGATTTCAGACGGTAAATCAGTAACTTGTTTTACGTTTACACACAAACAAGCATAGACCAGCCTCTTTTTCGCCGTAGTCATCAGATCCACAAAAATGAACTCACCGAAGGAAGCCGCCAAACCCACAAAGATCGCCTCATCCTAGTACTTCAGAGGTAGTCTAGGAAGACGGATCCAAATGAGCGCCTCATTACATTCCCAAGACTTAGGATTAAAACCAGGTTCCCATTTCTTAAGGCAAGGGAGGTCTTACCCAACATCCAAGGACCCCCCGCAAGGATAGATCTAAGATCCTCATCACAAACAAAGGAGAAGGAAAAGAAACCATTATCTATTGCCAACACATCAATCTGTCCTTTCCCTTTCCATTTTTGGGCTAACCACTCCCTAACCGATTCAATATTAGGGTGAGGAGCAACAAAATTCCCAACCAGAATCAACTCCAGATCAGACATATTTTTCTCCACAATGCAGTCTGGTATGGAAATCAAACAAGTACTCGAACTAGGGTCCACTTTGTGAGGAACAGGGGAAATAGCTTTACCTTTTAGCCTGGAGCTAAATAGAGCTGACCATGATCGGTTGCACCACAAAGAGGGTGAACCACCTATTGATGAGGATTTGGCCCCTCCACAACATGCTTCCGAGAAACAAAAGAATCTTTTCCATTTGTTGAGATACGCTGAGTCCCACCATCCCAGACCCCATGATCGCTGCCATCTATAGATTTTTCCTTTCCCGATTCTTTGAGGGATCCTTCCACATGAACAGAAACACTACCTACATCACTGATACTTCCCGCCCTCTACACATTCAAACATCCTCCCGCTCTCGCCTCCATTGTTGTTCTTAGATTGCTTAAAACTAAAGTTAATGTTAATTGAATTAGAATGTGATTATTAGCTCACAAAAGTTATTAGAAGGGTGTAAGGTTATATAGGTCTTAGGAGGACTTGACCTCATAATGCATCACTATTCAAGAACATATAATCAAAGTAAGATATTCATAGCCATAAGGTTGTATTGAGACTAAAGAGAAACAGTTGTGGGTATAAGGAAAATAATGGTATAATATAATTTAAGACTCCCAAAGGTGAGAAACAATTACAAATATGAAAAGTGAGGAATAAGAGACAATATATCAATTGCAACAAAGTCAAACTAACAAATATTTTGTAACTTCATACATATTCAATAAAAAATGATATGTGATATGCAATTTGTAAGTATCTTCCTCTCTTGACACTCTCTTCACTACAAAATCCAAATTACCAATTTGTACTTGCAATTTTCTTATGCTTTTATCCTTCAAATGTCTTCTATCTTGACAAGTATAAGGGAATAAAAGGACTAAAGGATAGTTCATATGTGACCAAAAAAGTAAATGAGGTTATACATGTCAATTAAAAATAATTTAATATTCTATTAATTTTTTTTTATCATTGGTACAAATATTAATCAATGGTATTTCCACCATATTAGGTGTAAACCTATGTAAACATCTTGTTAATGTGTCAGTTACAAACTGGTCCATACATCTCCATATGATATACTCGTATAAGTTTGCAATATTTGAATATCCTATATCTATATCTCCCTATCCACCTCTCTATCTATCTCCTTATCCCTCCCTCTATATCCTCATCTCTTTGTCTCTCTCCATATCACTCTATCACTCTCCCTATTCCTATATCTCTATATCACCCTATAAATATATCTCTCCCTCTCCCCCTCTCCTTGTCCCACTTTATATATTGAGTTTTCTCTCCCTCTCTCCCCCCTCTTATTCTCTCTCTTTCCCTATCTACAGATATCTTTGTCCCTCATGTACCTATATATCTCCCTTTATCTTCCCCCCTTCTCTCTATATCACCATGTCTCTATCTCTCATGATCTCTCCCTCCTTCCTTACCCCCCTTTCTATCTATCTTTCTCTTCCCATATATGTATCTCTTTGTCTCTATTTACTTCTCTTTATTTATCAGTTCTTGTATCCAACTCTCTCTCTCTCTCTCTCTCTCTCTCTCTCTCTCTCTCTCTCTCTCTCTCTCTCTCTCTCTCTCTCTCTCTCTCTCAATTTCATCCCTACCTCTATATTCCTCTGTATCTCTATCTCCTAACCCATCTCTCTCTCACTCTTGTTCTATCTATCTCTCTCCCTATTTCAAACATAACATGATCCTATTTGTAATCAATCCTAATTATCTTCCTAATTTATAGGTTTTATTATCTCTCATAATTTTTCCCTCCTTTTCTCCATCTTTACTTTTGTTTGTTTTTTATCTCTCTATCTCTCTCCCCCACGCTATATATCAATATATATCATTCTCACTTTATTTAACCATATATATATATATATATATCCATCTCCCTCTTCATCTATATATATATATATATATCTCCCCCCTATCTATATTACTATCTCTATATCTTTATCTCTTCTTGTACTTCTCTCCATCTCTTGATATATTTGTCTCACTCTTCCTTTCTCACTATATCTTCCTCTATATCTCTATCTTGCTATACGTCTTCCATCTCCCTCTCTATTTGTATCTTATTTTATCTCCAACTCTCTCTACCCTTATTTCTCTCCCTCTCCATCTCTCTCTATGTATCGTTGTGTATCTCTATCTATGGACCTCTATTCTCTTTGTTTTTATCTCCTCTCCTCTCCATATCACTCTCCCTCTACTTCTCCTTATCGTTCTCTATCTCTATCTCCATCTCCTTACCCCTCTCTCTCACTCCTCCACCCCCTCTTTGTCTCTCTCTATTGCAAACATAACATGAACCTATTGATAATGGAGCCTGGTTAGATTCTTGATTTAGAGGTTTGTTTAACTCATGTTTAGATCCATGTAAATAGATGAATACTTCACTCGTCCATTGAGACCAAAATATTCACATAATTAACATCATTATCTAGATGGCCTACTATTGCATCATACTACACAAATATATACAAAAAATAATCAAAACCATTAAATTCAAGAAGATACATTCCAATAGCCCAGAATATAAATTATATATTATTATTAGATAATTTAGTTTATATTCCATTGTCTCTGTCTATTTCTCCATCTCTCATGTTCTATATTTCTATCTCCCTCTCACTCCTTTGTCTATCTCTTTCTATCCATATTTCTCTACCTCTATCTCCCTATACCCCTCACCCCTCACCCCTCACCCCTTCCCCTCTCTCTCTCTCTATCTCTAGATCTTTAGATCTTCATCTCAACCTATGTCTTCCTCTCCCCCCTCTATCTCTAGATAAATTTCTCTCTCTTCAGATCCATGACATGGAGGAGGAGGGTGCGTGAATATTAGTGCAAAAATTATATGCAAGTTACAACGTTCGACAAAACTAAAACTGACAAATGAAAAGAAGCAAAAAAAATTCTAATGATCAGGATGAAAGCAATCGTCTTGCATCTCTTTTTGAACAGTTTGCACCATTGATTTTTAAAGTTGGCCTATCCATCTCACGTTAAAAAAAAACACCTTTAGGTGTAAAACTTTTCTCAAAATGAAATCCAATGCTAAAATTTGAAATTGCTAAAGCACCTTCCATGCAACCTTTAATGGAGAAAAGTGACCGGAATGTTTATGGCACTTTCCATAAATTTATCATATCGGGCCACCAAAAGAGTAACGTCTCTATTAGAAGTTGAAATAAAGTTATTAAATTCAAGAAGATACATTCCAATAGCCCAGAATATAAATTATATATTATTATTAGATAATTTAGTTTATATTCCATTGTCTCTGTCTATTTCTCCATCTCTCATGTTCTATATTTCTATCTCCCTCTCACTCCTTTGTCTATCTCTTTCTATCCATATTTCTCTACCTCTATCTCCCTATACCCCTCACCCCTCACCCCTCACCCCTTCCCCTCTCTCTCTCTCTATCTCTAGATCTTTAGATCTTCATCTCAACCTATGTCTTCCTCTCCCCCCTCTATCTCTAGATAAATTTCTCTCTCTTCAGATCCATGACATGGAGGAGGAGGGTGCGTGAATATTAGTGCAAAAATTATATGCAAGTTACAACGTTCGACAAAACTAAAACTGACAAATGAAAAGAAGCAAAAAAAATTCTAATGATCAGGATGAAAGCAATCGTCTTGCATCTCTTTTTGAACAGTTTGCACCATTGATTTTTAAAGTTGGCCTATCCATCTCACGTTAAAAAAAAACACCTTTAGGTGTAAAACTTTTCTCAAAATGAAATCCAATGCTAAAATTTGAAATTGCTAAAGCACCTTCCATGCAACCTTTAATGGAGAAAAGTGACCGGAATGTTTATGGCACTTTCCATAAATTTATCATATCGGGCCACCAAAAGAGTAACGTCTCTATTAGAAGTTGAAATAAAGTTATCCCCAGGACACATGGTGCGGTTGCGACAGCCGCAGTAAATTATTTCAAGCCACTTAAGTGGATATTTTTGTTCTGCAAATGACTCGAAGATTTATTTAAGATTTTGCAAGTTAACGAGAAGTATTGTGAACGGACACTTCGTAAAGGGTAGAATTTAATCGCTGTACGAAGGATGCAGCGATCACGTTAAAAGTGTAAAACAAAAATCATGCTCGTTTACTTCACTGTCATATCAGCTCAGCGTCCGTAGAAAGTATATAGGCCTACAAGGGAAATTTTCAATGCTCAGGACAGATTATGTTTTGTCTCTTTGTGTCATAATTTTCAGTTCGGCCATTTTTCTTGTAATTCTTTTGATTGTGGCTTAGGTTGTAGTTAATGTTGATTTTGTAAACAATTTCTAAATATTAGAATATAATAATACATTCTTGTGTACATTATGAATGTATACACAATTAGGACTTTTTTCTTGTCATTTTTCTATTGTACTAACTTTTTTCTTATTTATAAATGTGGGCCACATTTTTAGAGATTATTTGAACATCTACCCACTTGTGTTAGAGGACAACAAATTAAAAATAAATTATTACCAATTTTATAAGACAATAAATAGATAGCATAAAATTGGTATACTACATTAAGAAAAAATTATAATCATGTGCAAGACAATAAATACCTTGAACGAAACCCGTACAAAACATTAAGAAGAAATTAATAGATATTTAATTTATTCTTAACAATTTCTAAATATTAGAATATAATAATAAACTATTTTGTACATTATCAATGTACACACAATCTGGACTTTATCGTTCTTCGCATTTCTCTATTGTACTAAGCCTCCTCTTATTTATAAATCTAGGCTATCTCTTAATGGTCATTTTTTTAAAAAGTTATTTGAACATCTACCCACTTGGGATAGAATTTAAGGAGTGAATGTGTTAGAGGGTTGCAAATTTAAAATAATTTAATACCACTTTTATAAGACAATAAAAAGATAGCATAAAATGGGTATACTAAATTAAAAAGAAATAATAATTAGGTGTAAGACAATAAATACCTTGAAATAAATCTGTACACAACGCTAAGAAAAAATTAATAGATATTTTATTTATTCTCAACAATTTCAAAATATTACAATAAAATAATAAACTAATTTGTACATTATCAGTGTACACATAATTCGAGCTTTTTTCTGTTGCCATTTCTCTATTGTACTAAGCCTCCTTCCTTGCCGCTCTTATTTATAATTTTGTGTCATCTTGTAATGGTAGATTTTTTTGAAGTTATTTGAACATCTATTCACTTTATAGAATATAAAGGGTGAATGTATTAGAGAACTGCAAAGTAAAAATATATTATTACCATCTTTATAAGACAAGAAATAGATAGGATAAAATTGATATACTAAATTTTTAACAAATTATAATCACTTAGAAGATAATAAATACCCTGAAGAAAATTTGTACACAACATTAAGAACAAACTAATAAAAAAAATAACATATTTTTTCATTACTTTTAATAATTTCATGATGCAAGATTCAACCATATCTATTCTCCTCCCATATTATTCAGTAGAAGTAAGGAAGCATACTTATAATCTAGGTAGAACCTTTTGCATCGTAGACAAAAGCTAAAAATTAGCCTGAGCCCAAAAGTTCTTAGAGACAAAATATGGAGACGAAAATATATCACCCAACACCAAAATGAGAGTTTTCCTTATGCTAAAATAAATTCCTTTTATTGTACATCCTTTTGAGTTGAATGATCATAACTCCGCACAAAGCTGATGTGTAATCATCCAAGTAAGAGTGAGGGAAATTGGTGGATTCATCATAAAAATGAAGGGTGACATGACAATAGACAAATGCCTATGGGAAGGCCACACTACTAGCTCTAGGTGATATATCTCCACTTTTGTCTTTTTGGGTATCATTGATAATTAAGGCATTCATATTTCTAGAAAGATTGGATTATATTTAATAAAGCCTTTGAATATTAAGAGATTATATTGATTTTTAAAATTAAAATGTATCGTGGTGAGAATTAAATTGGATGTACAATATACATTACATTTTGATATCATTGGTATATTATACATAGTATATACTCTCAATTTTATAAATATGTGCATCTTTTAATTGGAAGGACAAGTCCATGTCAAAATATTGCAATGACATATAATTTTGCGTTATCATTATGTAAAATTATTCAATGTATATGTAATCAATAGCATGTGGAAAATCCAAAGCTTCAAGAGCTTGTCTTTCATTATCAATTAATTAAGCTTGTTTTGTGATTTTTATTTATGAAAAAGTTGAACACGAAAAGTGATAATCACAAGACAATATTGTATGCAAGCAATGAAACCTTAGGCCGAACTATTAACAATGAGGGTAATAAATAAATGGCTCTCAAATTCTTGTATTATATTGGCAATAAAATTACATAAAAAAATGTTGTATATATTTTAAGATTTTATTTCAAAATTGTATACACAAAAAATACTATTCTATATAAAATATATTAGACGTTAAATTAATATATCTTTCATGAACATATCAAGTTGTTGTCTCTAACATATTAAATTATATATAATTTTCTATTTCTGTAACCCTTGCACTTCTTATTGGTACAAGTTCTAGTTTAAAGTTATTCTAGTGTTTAAGAATCCATGCTTATTGAAGCCGATAGGCTTTTAGTGGGGGATGTTTGCTACCAAAATGCAAGACAATTCAGTGGAATGTTTGTCGGTGGTTAGAATCTCTCCCTCGCAGCGTTGTGACGTGTTCACGCCGACCACAACTATAATTTGAAATTCTTCTTTCTATAGACCAGGAAGTAATGCTTATTGCAAATTTATGGATAGAAGTTGGCCTTGTTAATGGTGCTTTGGGTCAAATCAAAATGATTGTCCACGATGCCGGTTCTAAACCACCTGATTTGCCAAAATATGTGGTGGTTTTCTTCCAACATTATACTGGCCCATCATGGGATCCAACAAATCCAAAAAATGTACCCATATCACCAATTACTAGAGGAAACTACACACAGCTTCCATTAGAAATGACATGGGGTATTACTATTCACAAATCACAGGGTCTGACACTAGACTTTGCAATAGTTGACATCGGGAAAATAGAGAAACATGGCCTTACATTTACAACGCTTTCTAGAGTGAAATCAATTAACCACCTGCAGATTCACCCGACTTTCACCTACCAAATGTACTCAAGGTTGCAAGGTGCTGCATCAACCATTGTAAGGAAAAAGGAAGAGGACCGTTTGCTAAAGCTTTCCCACATCACAGAAGAAATTTACTTGCAAAACAAACAGAATCAAGTACTGAAACCGCAACTTCATTGCAATTTTACATGCTGGATATATTCTATCAAATGTATCAAAACATTACAATATTCACACTTTGAAGGATCAACATCAAAAGTAACCAATATTAAATTCAGTATAAAATTGAACAAGCCTCTTAGATGTGAAAAGTGTGCAAGAACAGGTACACCTCTATCATCCAATATTTTTTTAGCTATTTTACTGGTTTGCAAATATACTTCTTCTAATATTTACCAAAATTGTTTTCTGATAAATTGTTATTTATCATAGGTTTCAAATGGCAGCCAATGAAGAAACCTACAGAACAAAACAAGCACATTAACGAAATACACCAGTAGTAAAAACTGTAAGTATGCCCAATTACAATCATTAATATTCTACACTTGTTGAATATATTTGCCATTTCATAACACACTTTATTAGTCAGAATAAAATCTTCATATAATCACAATGTCCTAATACAACTTATTTCTCACAGGTTTAAGATGATATACATTAGATGGATATACATGTCTACATACAAACCATTTAGAATAATTTCTCTTTCTGATCAAATTCTTATTTTGAGAACCAAAACATTGACTAAATTTTCTACAGTGCCAATACTATATACTATATATCAATAAAATTACTCAATTGAACTTTAATTACATTCTCTCATTATGATGCATTAACATTTTCAGGTTGTCCCTACTTTTAGATTTCACCTTTCGATGGAGATCACCATCCAACTCACCAATGTCATTACTTTCAAGGTATGTAACCTTTTTTAGATTATTTGCAAACTCATTGTCACTGTTACATAATGCCATTAAATTATAGGGTTGTTGTATATTGGTAGGATTTTCTATGCTTTGCCACTTCCCCATTGTCAACTCACTGTTACATAATGGCATTATATTGCAAGGTTGTTGCATATTGGTACAATTTTGTGTACTTTGCCACTTCCTCATCGTCGAGCCTTTTACTCAGTCTATAATACAAACCCTTTTTCTCTACAAGGTAAATGCCTTTTTCTTTTATTAGTGCTTGTTTGTTCATTTCCTCCAATTTTAAGTACTTATACAATTTATTCCTCACAGGTCTTAGATGATATAAATCAAATGCATTTCAACAAAAGGTTGTATAACATGCTACTCTTACCAGCATGGGGGATGGAGGGTGGATAACAACATTTTTCTGGGTCCAATAAATACTATTGGTTGGGATTAATACAACCTACAATACAAATCATTGTCAAAAATACTCTTCATGGCAATTTCTTTTTGCAACATGGGGGATGGTGGGTGGACAACTTTGTATTTTGGGAACAGCTATAACCATTGGTTGGGTTATGTACAGTGCCTATACTATTTACTATATATATATTAAAAAAATGAGTTCCAATTTTAATGCATTCTCTAATTGTAATGTTGAACAAATAAGGTTCTTCTAACTTCACAATTCCTTTAAAATCGGAACTATTGGCCTCCTGTTGCAGGCACTCCCTTGCATCTGCTAGTAGTAACAGTTTGAATAAAAGGTACCAACTTCAAGAGTATTCAGTAACACTTAAATTATAGTTAATATAGTTAATCACTGAAAATATATTTAATAAGTCCTGCAAGGAAGAAAAGATATTTAATGTTATTCAATGAGTAATAGCTACTTCATTGTAAGAGAGTACATTATATTAATAATAATAATAATAATAATAATAATAGTTTGAATAAATGGCACCAACTTCAAGAGTTAGATTATAAATTATTATTACTTCACCGAAAAAGTGTACATCAGCGTTTAAATTTAAGTTATTTCAGCATCTAAGAGTCTAGTTATATTATTAATAGTTTTAATGGCAGACACCTACTTCAAAGGCATTTAATTTTTCGTTTTTTTGTATTGTAGAAGATTTGACCTCAACACCTTCGAAATGCCTACAACATGAATTTTGCTATTAAATCAAGTGCTTAAACTAAAATGTATATAATAAGTGCCGCAAGGAAAAAGAGCTACCATGTATTTTAAGTTTGATGAAGAAATGGCAATTCTGGCGGAAATTCTAGGGAATGGGAGGACATTTTTTCAACTCTGGTGTGTAGGAATAACAGCCGTCATACTAATTTGGGGTTTGCGGGGTCGGACGCGATCGAGATTTAGAGGGGCTACGGTGTGGCCGCTTCTGGGCGTGCTTCCCTCTTTGCTTTTTAACCGGCGCCACCTTTACAACTGGGTTACTCACCTGGTTGTCTTGAACGGCGGAACATTCAGACTTCCGGGCCCTTGGAAATGCCGGGTTTTTACGGCCGACCCAGCAAACATAGAATACCTGCTGAAAACAAGGTATGCCAATTTCGGCAAGGGTGAGATTTTCAAAGACACGTTTCGCCTCATGTTCGGGGACTCGATTCTGGCGCAAGACGGGGAGTCGTTCAAGCGTCTCAGTGTGCCTATCGCCAAGGCGTTCTCCTCGCCCGCCTTCCGCGATGGTATGGTCGTCGGGCTGCCGGCCGTGATGCAGCAAAATCTTCTCCCCATCTTCACCCACGCCTGTGAGAAAGCCGCCATTATCGACCTGCAAGATGTGTTCCACCGGCTGGCTTGTCACAACGCGTGGCTCTTCGGCGCAGGTGTTGAACTTGATTGCCTGAAACCGAGTCTGCCCAAATTTCCCTTCATAGAAGCCTTCGGAGAGGCCACGCAGTCGATCATGTTTCGCCTGCTCATGCACCCGTTTTGTTAGAAAATTTTGTTTGAGCGCCGTTTTCTCAAAGCCAAAGACTTTGTTTACGGCTTCTCTATTCAACAATGGTGTTCTCGCGGGTGTTCTCCTGTGTCTGACATCGCATCGGCCTTCCTTGAGTACGAGGGAGAGAGGGGGCGGCTTTATTCTGACAAAAGAAAGTATGAGTTACTTGTCAATCTCATTTTCGCGGGGAAGGACTCCATTACGGCGGGGCTCACATGGTTCTTCTGGCTCGTAGCTAAGCATCCCCTTGTCGAAGCCCACATTTTAGCAGAGCTCCGACAGATCGTCAAACAGAGACAGAGTCCGGACGATCAGAACCCATTTTCTTTTAGCTTCGAAGAAATAAAGGAGATGGATTACCTGCATTCAGCAGTGACGGAGTCTCTCCGCCTGTACCCACCTGTTCCCATTGAGTCCACGGTTTCCGCAGAAGACGATGTTCTGCCCGACGGCACGCCCGTGGAGAAGGGCGCGCAGGTTTTTTACTCGATTTACTCTTCCGGCAGGTTGGAGAGCGTTTGGGGCGAGGATTGCGTGGAGTTCAAGCCGGAAAGGTGGATGAAGAATGGTAGGTTTGTGAGGCAATCGGATTCCAAGTTTGTAGTCTTCAACGGAGGACCTCGGCGCTGCACTGGCATGGAATTTGCGTACTGGCAGATGAAGTGGGCTGCGGCTTCAGTTCTTATTCATTATTCCATAAAGATTGTTGATAAGCATCCCGTAATTCCTAAGTACGGACTCTCGCTTTTCCTGAAGTATGGTTTGCTCGTAACAGTTCACCAAAGAGAAATAGTAGATGGTGAGAGCAGCAAATAATCTGGCGAGTTATCCAAGTATCCAGCTAAACTCTCCACTAGCATCAGTAGCAGACTGTCCATTTCGTATTGTTGACAGGTGCCCTTCATAAGGACTCGCTTCATTATGTTTAATTATATAAAATATATTAGTATATCTATTTTATATAAATTTATGTAGAAGATTTAAGAGATTGTAGACATGGTTTCCTTAGTTTAGAAATTTATTGTATGTTCAAATTAAATTACAGAATTTATCATCAGGAAGAAGAGAGCATAATGATGGATCATGTAGTTTGATCCAAAATATCCAGAAACTCAAGCAGCTATTATAGATGCTAATTGCATAATTATGTTAAGAGATGTTTTCTATTTTATTTATATCATAAATTTCTTAAAAACTAATTTATAAGTTTATTTATAATTTTATTTGAGAGTTATTTTATTATTAAATCATTTTGTTAATAGTATGTTAATGATTAAGTATTAATATCTTGATATGTAAATAGTTATCAAACTTAAATTAATAGATCATTAAATATTTATGTAAATAATCATGATATAAGATCACATATTTCATTGTCATTGTAGTACAACTCTTGACATGACTAGCATATATCTCTTGGCGTATTTTATATAGATTAAACTAGCATATACACCTTAAATTTTAATTTAATCTATATAAAATACGCCAAGAGATATCCTTCTCGAGGCGCCTATTTTTAATCAATTTGACACCCTAAAGTCAAATAGGCACCTCGAAAAGGATATCTCTCGGCATATTTTATATAGATTAAATTAAAATTTAAGGTGTATATGCTAGTGGCAATCGCGCGACGCAACATAGAAAACATAAAATAAATCAATATATAATTATATAGTATCTTTTTATTAAAATAAATTATATTATAATATTATTATATTAATACGTAGAGATATATGAAATTTTGTATTTCTATTTAGACTATTTTTTATAGCATATATGTGTTGCAAGATCAAAGCAAATACTAAAATCCGAGATATATTAAACTTTATTTAATCAAAAGTATTATGGTTATGGTCAATGTTAGTGTTAAGGTTAGTGTTATGGTCAACGTTAAAGTTTACATCATGGTTCGGGTTAGATTTATGATTAGGGTTTGGTTTTACCATTAGGGTTATGATAATGTTTAGGAGTTATATCATGGTTAGGGTTAGCATCAGCGTTAGGGTTTTCTTTTGGTTTAGGATTATGGTTAACATTAGGGTTTAGGATTACGATTAGAATTATGGTTCTAAGGTTAGGGTTAGGGTTATGGTTACAATTATGTTTAGGGTTTACATCAAACTTAAGGTTAGGGTAAGCATAATTACAGTTAGAGTTAGGGTTAGAATTATAATTGGGGGTATGGTTAGGATTAGGATTTGGTCTATGGTTATGTTTTGGATCATGGTTAAGGTTAACATTGTGATCAAGGTTAAGGTTTAAATCTTGCTTAGAGTTATGAATAGGGTTAGGGTTTAGGCTTAGGATTATGATAATGGGTATGTTGTATATCATAGTTAGGGTTAGCATCAACGTTAGGGTTTGGTTTAGGATTAGGATTAGGGTTAGGGTTTGGGTTTTTGGTTATAGTTAGGATTATGGTTAGGGTTAAGGTTTTGTTTTAAGGTTAAGTTTGTGGTTAGAGTTTACTGTTGGGGTTACAATTATGTTTAGGGTTTACATCAAAGTTAGGGTTAGAATTAGGGTCATGGTTCATTTACATTAAGGTTAGGGTTAAATTAGTACTAAAGTTCAATTAGGATCAGGGTTTGGGCTAGATTAAGGTTAGGAATAGGTTAGGATCAAAGTTCAATTTGGGTTAGGGTTATGTTTAGGGTAGGATTATTGTTTGGGTTAGGGTTTAGGATCATGGTTAGGGTTAGTGTTAGGGTTAGGGTTAGGATTATGATAAGGGTTATGGTTAAGTTTAAATTGTTTATATCATGATTGGCGATAAGGTTAGATTTAGGATTATGGTTAAGATTAGGGTTAGGGTTATTATTAGGATTATGTCTAGGGTTAGGATTAAGGTTAGGATTAGGGTTATGATTGAAGTTAGGGTCATAATTAACACCATGGTTAGAGTTAGGTTTAGGCTTAGGGTTAGGGTTCAAGGATTATGGTTAGGGTTTACGATTAAGGATAGGGTTAGGGTTATGGTTATGGTTAGGGTTTAGGGTTAGGATTAGGATTATGAATAGGATTTACTCTTAGGATGAAGGATAGGTTTTGGGATATGGTAATGGTTAGGTAGGGTTATGGCTAGAGTTAGGGTAAGGGTTAGGGATAGGGTTAGGGTTAACGTAAGGGATAGGGTTAGGGTTAGGATTAGGATTTAGATCATGGTTAAGAGTTAGTGTTAGGATTAATATTAGGGTTTACATCATCGCTAGGGTTTACGGTTGGTGTTAGGGTTAAGGTTAATATTAGGGATAGGTCTAGGGTTAGGGTTAGGAATATGGTTAGGGTTAGAATTCATGGTCAGAGTTAGGAATATGGTTAGGGTTAGGGTTTCTATCATACTTAGGGATATCGTTAGTCTCAAGTTAATGTCATTGTTAGGGTCAAGTTAATAATTAGTGTTAGGGTTAAGTTTAGGGTTTGGATTATGGTTAGGTTTGGGGTTAAGATTATGGTAAGGGTTAACATCATGGTTAGGTTAAGTTAACAATTATAGTTAGGGTTAGATTTAGTGTTTGGATTATGATCAAGCTTAGGGTTAATATTAAGGATTCAGATTAGATTTAGGGTTATGGTTAGGGTGAGGTTTTAGATTTAAGAGATAAGGTTTATTGTTAGGGTTAGGGTTTAGGATTATGTTCAGGCTAGCATTAGGATTAGGGTTAAGGTTAGGATTATTATTAGTGTTTAGGGTTACAGTTAGGATTATGGTTGGTGTTAGGGTTGGGGTTAGGATTATGGTTAGCCTTAGGTTTAGGGTTGTGGTTAGAATAGTGGCTAAGGTTAGGGTTTACACCATGGGTAGGGTGAAGGTTAGGGTTGACATTAACATCATGATTAGGGTTAGGTTTGGGGCTAGGTTTAGGCTTAGGATTTACATCATGGTAAAAGTTAGCATTAGGGTTAGGGATTAACATTAAGATCAACCTTTACATCATGGTCATGGTTAGGGTTAGGGTTAGGAATTAAGATTAAGGTTCAGGTTAATCAAGTTAGGGCTAGGGTTAGGATTTGAGTTGGGATCACAATTAACATCATGGTTAGAGTTAGGTTTAGGCCTAGGGTTAGAGTGAGGAATATGGTTAGGGTTAGGGTTTAATATTAATGATAGGGTTAGGTTTAAGGTTTGGGTTAGAGTTTAGGGTTAGGATTAGGGATAGGTTTTGGGTTATGATTATGGTTAGGGTTATGGTTAGGATTGTGTTTTAAGGTTAGGGTTAATGGTAGGGTTAGGTTTAGGGTTAATGTAACTGATAGGTTTAGGTTTAGGGTTAGGATTAGGAGTCACATTATGGTTAACGGTTAGTGTTAGGATTAACATTAGGGTTTACATCATGGCTAGGGTTAAGGGTTGGTGTTAGGGTTAAGGATAATCTTAGGGATAGGTTTAGGGTTAGGGTTAAGGATAATCTTAGGGATAGGTTTAGGGTTAGGGTTAGGAATATGGTTAGGGTTAGAGTTCATGGTCAAGGTCAAGAATATGGTTAGGGTTAGGGTTTCTAGCACAACTAGGGATATTGTTAGTCTCATATTAACATCATTGTTAGGGTCAAGTTAATAATTAGTGTTAGTGTTAGGTTTAGGGTTTGGATAGGTTTTGGGTTATGATTATGGTTAGGGTTATGGTTAGGATCGGGTTTTAAGGTTAGGGTTAACGTTAAGGTTAGGTTAGGGTTAATGTAACTGATAGGTTTAGGTTTAGGGTTAGGATTAGGACTCACATTATGGTTAAGGGTTAGTGTTAGGATTAACATTAGGATTTACATCATGGCTAGGGTTAAGGGTTGGTGTTAGTGTTAAGGATAATCTTAGGGATAGGTTTAGGGTTAGGGTTAGGAATATGGTTAGGGTTAGAGTTCATGGTCAAGGTCAGGAATATTGTTAGAGTTAGGGTTTCTGGCACAGCTAGGGATATTGTTAGTCTCATGTTAACATCATTGTTAGGGTAAAGTTAATCATTAGTGTTAGTGTTAGGTTTAGGGTTTGGATTATGGCTAGGTTTGGGGTTAAGATTATAGTAAGGGTTAACATCATGGTTAGGTTAAGTTAACAATGAGGGTTAGGGTTAGCTTTATTGATTGGATTATGGTCAAGTTTAGTGTTAGGATTAAGGTTTCATATTAGATTTAAGGTTATTATTAGGGTGAGGTTTTATTAGAGCTAAGGATTATTGTTAGGGTTAGGGTTTAGGATTATAGTTAAAGTTATGGTTTAGGATTAGGGTTAGGGTTTACATCGTAGTTAATTTTAGGTTAATGAATAGGGTTAGACTTAGGTTTAGGGTTTGGATTATGATTAGGCTTTGGCTTAGAAATAGATTCAAGGTTAGGGAAAAGGTTTATGATTACTATTATAGTTAGGGTTAGGGCTTAGGATTATGTTTAGGTTTAGGGTTATACTTATGATTATGGTTACTGTTAGGGATGCATCATAGTTAAGGACAATGCTCAGGTTAGGGGTAGGGTTATGGTAATGGTTATGGTTAGGGTATAGTATTAGGATTAGGGTTAGATTTTGGGGTCTAGTTAGGATTAGACTTTAGGATTATGGTTATAGTTATGATTTAGGATTATGGTTAAGGTTTATATCATAGTTAGGTTTAGATTAATGGATAGGGTTAGAATTAACTTTAGGGTTAGGTTTTATCTTGGAGATAGATTCAAGGTTAGAGTTAGGGTTAGGATTTATGATTAGTGTTATAATTAGAGATATAATTTAATTTAGGGGTAGAGTTAGGGTTATTTTATATATCATGGTTATGGTATGTTTTAATAACAATTACTAGTAAGATAAATATTAGGGTTTACACCATGGTTAGGGCTAGGTTTAGTGTTAGGGTTATGGTTAGGATTTACATCATGAATAGGGTTATTATTAGGGTTAGGGTATAGGATTAGGGTTTAATTATATGGCTAGAGTTAAGTTTATGGTTAGGTTATGGTTGGCATTCAATTAGAGGCATTAGGGTTAAGGGTTAAGGTTATAGTTAATTAGATTTAGGGTTCAATTATGATTAAGATTTGATTATGGTAACAATTTAATTATAGTTAGGGTTAGGATCAGTGTTCAATTAGGATCAAGGTATAGAGTATATTAGGGTTTAGGATAGCTTAGAATTAGAGTTTAATTAGGATTAAATAGTTCAATTAGGGTTTGGTTTAAGTTGAGGGATAGGATTCAATTGTGATTATTTTAGGGTTCAAGTTGTAATTAGAAATTAATTGTAGAGTTATAGTAAATTTTAAGGTTAGCTTATAATTAGGTTTTAATTAGTGTTAAGGTTTAGTTTGGGGTTATGACTCAATCATAATTAGATGAGGGTTGAAGTTATAGGTAGTGTTTAATTCTCTAGGGTTATACTTAAGTTTAGGGTTAGGTTTTAATTTGGTAAGATTAGGTTCAATGTTAATGTTAGGGTATAATTAGGGTAAATATTGAAGGATAATGCTCAAGGTAAATGATGAGGCTCCATTAAAATTAGTGGGAACATTATGGCTAGGGTTCCATTATGAATAGAGTTAGTATTACAATTCAATTAGGGTTTAATTAGGGTTATAATTAGTTTTAGGGTTCAAATAGGGTTAAAGTTAGATTAGGGTTAGATTAGGGTTCAAGTTGTAAGTAGGGTTAATTTTTTCTCCTTTTTTCAATTTATGAAATAAATAGCTTTAATGTTTGTTCTAATAAAATAAATACATTTTAAAATAGCTTAAACTTTATTTTAATTAAAATAATCTTATTAATATAAATTTAAAATCTTATTAACTTTTTTTTTTTTATGATAATATTAGGTTTTGGAGTTTCTAGAAAACTATTTTAAAGGAACTAATTTTTTAAATTTTGATAAAAAAAATTGAAAGTTTTATTAATATATAATAAAATATTCAAACTCAACTAAGACATAAATGAGATATATATAGAAAAATCACATCTATATCATATTTTTGAAATATTTGTGAATGCATGTAACTTTGATTTTTTGAATTTAGAAACATTATATTTTTATGATTAAACTTTAGAAACATAATTTTTTCTATTTTTTTAAATTGAAAATTAAAATTATATACCATTTTATTCTTTGTACATGTAATTTTGATTTTTTGAATTTAGAAACATTATATTTTTATGATTGAAATATAGAAACAAAAGCAAAAACAATCTTTTTGATATTTCTAAATATACCAAATAAATTTAAATAATAAAATTAAACTATTTTTTAAAAAATTTATAAATAAATAAACAATCAATTGTAGAATAAATTTAAAACTAAAATCTAGTTATGAATACAAGATTTCTATTTTTTAAATGAATCATCAATCTTTTAGAATAAATTTAAAACTAAAATCTAGATATAAATAGAACCTTTCTATATTTTTGCTAAACAACATAGAAGACATTAAAAGACATTGGATCTAAAACATTAAAGTGAAATGACTATGTATATTAATTTTTAGAAAGAAGTAGTACTTCAACAATTGAGATATATTGAAACTTTCAATCTTTTTAATTTAGATTGGAAAGTTTACACAACAACGAAAATTCCCTTTGGAATATAGATTAATACATTCATGATTTGATCATTATGCTATGAATTCAATATACAGAAAAGGCATGTATTTTCTCTCAGATGCATGTTATTATACAAAGCTCAAGATAGGAAAAATTTATTTGGGGTTTAATGGAGCTTATGGACGATGCCAAAAATGATGCTTATAAGGCATGTATTCTCTCAATGCATGTTGATATACAAAGCTCAAGATAGGAAAAATTTATTTGGGGTTTAATGGAGCTTATGGAAGATGCCAAAAAGGATGCTTATATCTTGTAGTAATGTTACAAAAAATCAAAACAAAATAATCAAATTTCACATTCTAAAAATTGAACTCTATTTTTATCTATTTGAATGAGAATAAGATCTATGTGTTGCCTCCCTTTTTATGAAGCTTCCATATTCTGAGGTTTTGTCCCAAGAATTTTTTAATTCTCCATTTATCTGCTTCTTCCA
Source organism: Cryptomeria japonica (assembly GCF_030272615.1). Taxonomy (NCBI): domain Eukaryota; kingdom Viridiplantae; phylum Streptophyta; class Pinopsida; order Cupressales; family Cupressaceae; genus Cryptomeria; species Cryptomeria japonica. The sequence continues at coordinate 484,207,365 of NC_081415.1, read as the reverse complement.
TCTTTTCTCGATTTCTGCACAATCTTTTTTCTACAGCCTCTCCTAAACTTTGATACCAGTTGTTGAGTTTAAAGAGTAGATTAAATAACTATAAACAACAAAACTAAAATAAAGACAAACAAAAAGTGACACATAACACAAAAAATTATGTGGTTCACAATTAAAGACTACATGCAAAATAATATCTTTGTTCACTATTTCTCAAATAAAACTCCCGTAAACTTATCTATTTAATTGCGTTGGTATATAATGCCAATGGCCCTTCTTTGATGCTTTATAGACTGCAAACAATAAAATAAACTCCTTTAACTGTTGCAATCATTCCTTTTAGTGTGTAGGAATTGCTTGAAATAATGGTGTGATGCAACTCCCAAAAAGTTAAAAACCATTGATAGGAATTTTTGAAATGATGGTCGACCAGCAATCCATTATGTGCCACCCTATCTCTAAGTACTTAAGAAGTCAAGTATTAGTTTTTTATGCATGCCCAAAAAGATAGAATTAATATATTTGAAGTTAAAGGATTAGTTTTTTTAATTTTATGTATAAATTTTAAGATATCGAGTTCTTTTAATTTTATGTATAAAACAACGAATGCCTTCATATGCTTCGTAAATTCTAGATCTTCACAAAACTCAAAGAATGCACCTTTCAATACCACTTCGTCACATTGCTCAATAGATTTAAAGACCGACCTTAGAAATAATGCATTAGAAAAAATGGTCGATGATTTGAACGGTAGCTCATCAAGTTTCCCATGACAGAATTCTTTCAGTATCTGTAGCCAAGTTTTGAGAAAAGAAATTTGAGAAGCTCTTGAAATTATAATCTTTCTGTCTCCTGTAGCCTTCATAAACCAGATTATAGTGTAGATCACAACTTCAACATTTCCTTCTACGTGATTATACTTATATTTGGGTATTTCACCACATGGTTATTGAATACAAAAGGGGATGTCTTCACTACCTCATTCCATTCCCTAACACGCTTAGTAAATTGTGGATCTTCACAAAAAGATAAGTATGCAACTTTGAGTATCTCTCTGTCACAATGCTCGATAAATTTGAAGAGCAAGCTTATTGTTGAGAATTTAAAAGAGCCAATGGCTGATTTGAACTCTTTCAATGGAATTCTTCAACATTTCTATCATCCGCCTCTTGCACTTCCGTTCTCCACAACCGCTTCTTCTTCCATTATCGTCAGTTTCTCCACAACCGCTTCTTCTTCCATTATCGTCAGTTTCATGAAACGTTATTCATTGAGCAACGTTCATCAAATGCATTTGAAACGGTTAGAAGAGCATACAGGTTCTTGTTTGTAACTATCAGAATACAATGCCAGCTCCTTTCAATGCTTGTTATTTCCATGCATGATTGACAGGAATATGACTGCTAGTGGTAATGGCACTGTGCAACATGGAAAACATAAAATAAATCAATATATAATAATATAGTAACTTTTTATTAAAATAAATTATGTTATAATATTATTATGTAGAGAAATATGAAATTTAATATATCTATTTGGACTATTTTCAATAATATATATGTGTTGCAAGATCAAAGCAAATACTTAAATCTAATTAAGATATATTAAATTTTATTTAATGGCAAGTATTATGGTTATGGTTAGTGTTAGGGTTAAGGTTAGTGTTATGGTCAAAGATAATGTTTACATCATAGTTCGAGTTAGGGTTATGATTACAGTAAGAGATATGATAATGGTTAGGGTTAGCATCAATGTTAGGGTTTTGTTCTGGTTAAGGATTATGGTTAGCATTAGGGTTATGGTTACGATTTCATATTAGGGTTAAATTTATGGTTAGGTTTACGGTTTAGTGACAAAGTTACAATTATGTTTAGGGTTTGCATCAAAGGTAGGATTAGGGTAAGCATAATTACTATTAGGGTTAGAGTTAGAATTATAACTGGGGATATGGTTAGATTAGGATTTGGTTTATGGTTATGTTTTGGATTAGAGTTAAGGTTAGTATTATGGTCAGGGTTAAGGTTTACATCATGTTTAGGGTTATAATTAGGGTTAGGGTTTAAGGTTATGATTATGATACTGGTTAGAGTGCATATCATGGTTAGGGTTAGCATCAAGGTTAGGGTTTTGTTTTGGTTTAGGATTATGGTTAGGGTTAGGGTTTAGTGTTAAGGTTAAGTTTATGGTTAGGGTATAGTGTAAAGGTTACAATTACGTTTAGGGTTTACATCATGGTTAAGGTTAGAGTTAGGGTTATGGTTCAATTATATTAAGGTTACGGTTGAATTAATATTAAATTTCAATTAGAATTAGAGTTTTGGCTAGATTAAGACTAGGAATATATTATGATTAAAGTTCAGTTTGTGTTAGGGTTAAGTTTAGGATAGGATTATTGTTATGGTTAGGGTTTAGGATTATGGTTAGGTTAGTGTTATGGTTAGGGCTAGGGTAAGGATTATGATTAGGGTTATGGTTTGGGGTTATAGTTAGGTTTATTGCTTACATCATGGTTGGGGTTAAGGTTAGGTTTAGGATTATGGTTAGGGTCATAATTAGGATTATGGATAAGGTGTGAATTTACATCATAGCTAGGGTTAGGATTAAGGTTAGGGCTAGGGTTGGGGTTAGGGTTATGATTAACATCATGGTTAGGGTTAGGTTTAGGCTTATGGTTAGGATTTACATCATACTTAGTGTTAGGGTGAGGATTATGGTTGGGGTTAGGGTTTAAGATTAAGGTTAGGGGTTGGGGTTATTCTGGGTTAGGGTTTAAGATTAGGATTAGGATTATGGATATGATTTACTCTTAGGATTGGGGATACATTTCACGTTGTAGACACCTAAAATTGTCTCGTCTAATTAAATCAATACCTTTATTTATTTAATTATTTTAAGCCTAATTCTTCTATTAATTAAATAAATCCTTATTTATTTAATTAATTAATTCATCCTCTTCTAGCCTTATTTCTCATTTAAATAAACACTTTTATTTATTTAAATTATTTTTTTTCCTAAATTAAATAAATATTTTATTTATTTAATTGATCCCACTTCCTCTATTAATTAAATAAATTTTTATTTATTTAATTAATTCATTAGCCTTTTCCACCCATGACACATGTCATTCATCTCTTAATTCCTACACTACCTACTCTCTCATTATTTTCTTATTTTCTCTACCTACCCTCTAATCCTAGCCGACCATTTATCTTTTACACCTCTCAATCTTATCCCTCCATTTCTTATAATGTCTTCTATATAAGGAGATGCTTCCTTCATTATCCAACCTAAGCATTCTAATCGACGCTATAAAACTTTCATATGCCATCAAGCCTACTTGCAACCACATTTTTCATTCTTTGTTGAGCTCTTGTACACACATAAAATCTGAGAGCAAATATATCAAGCAAGATCAATGGAGATAGGAAGAATGGAGATCCAAACCCTATTGGACATGTGATGATATAATCTTTGTGATTTTATTTGATTTGAATTGTCTTAGGTAATCTTCATATGTTATGGTGGATCTTTGTTGTTGTTAGGCTAGGGTTTTGTGGTTGAATCATTTTTAGTCTTTGAACATTGTTGTTTCCATTTTCACCATAAAAATTTTGGCACGCCCCGTGGGACATGGATTTTTGTTAGATCTGTGTTTTCTTACAGGTTTTTCTAATCCTATATTGCTTTTTTGTAAAACAATTTGGAGAATAACCTTGTGTAGCTAGGGTTTTGGACACAAAATCAAGATCTTGGAGAGATTTGAACCGATCTCATAAATGGTTTGTAATTTTTACACCAATTTTGTTGACAGGTTAAAGACAACATCAAGAGCTATCAATCCAAAATTTAGAATTTTTGGAACACATTTAGATTTTCCATGAATATTTTATGAATTTTATAAAAAATTAATTTTGAGAGAAAATGAGAGAATTTTTTGGAAATATCTCAGAATTATACACAGGATCTGTTCTTTTTTATTTTAATTTTGATGCAAAATATTTCCTTAAAAATCACGTCTTTAAAAATTAGGGGTTTTCATTATTTTGATCAGATCTCACACACGACTTTGAATTTTGGCATCACATTTGGTTTTCAGATAAAAAACATTATCAGAGGAGCTCAATAAAAATTCATATTTTTTGGAGCATATTTGAATTTTCTATGAATTTTTTATGCATGTTCATAAAAAATTAATTGTGAAAGCAAATGAGCAAAGCTTTTGGATTTTCTTACATTTTTGAAAATATCACAGAATTATACACAAGATTTTTTCTTTGGGATTTTAATTTGGATGCAAAGTGGTTCCTCAAAAATTGGATCTTTAAAAATTAGGGTTTTGTATTATTTTCATCATATCACACAAACTGCTTGGAATTTTTGCAGGAATTTTTTTATGCAAGTTTGGAAGGCTATCACGAGTGTCCAGTAAAAATTTCGAATTTTGTGGATCAATTGTGCATTTTATATGATTTTTCATAAAAAAATTATTTTTGGAGCAAATTAGCAATTTTTTTTGGATTTTGTTACATTTATTGAAATGTCCTAAACTTTTACAGGTGGTCTTTTTTTAATGATTCAAAATAAATCATGGAATAATCAGATCTTTGAATCTATCAAAAAAATGCATTGTCGAAGGCCATTTTTCACAAAGTCTTTTGGATCTAAAATTTACCTAGCTTGTGCGCTTACAGGAGGGGTATTATTGCAAAACTACTAACAAATCTTTGCTACAAAATTTTTGGCAAGGGTTTTTTGATCTTTATTGTGTGCCTTTTTTTCATAGATTACCAAACAATTCAATTGGTACACTAAAATTGAACCAGTGTCTTTTGTGTCTTGAGCAACAGACTCTTTTTGTTTAATCTCTAGAGGGCTTGTCTCCCCGTGTTGTCATTAGGACTACTAGTGAGGAGAGGACAACCCAAGTGGTAGCAAGGAAAAGCCATCCTCTTCTAAATAACTATAAATAACTATATCCATGGTGAAAGCTATGGGTAATGTGTGTTGATTAGTTCATACCGACACTATGTCTCCCCATAAACCCGTTTGATTAAATTTATTTGATCAGTTGTAGGCTATAACCCCTACCGGATGGGAGCCTTCTGTATTTACAGAGCTAAAAGTACCACATGTATGACCACATGAGCGGATACCCTTACTAGCACCTTTTTGTTTTAGAAAGCCAAAATCCTTCTAGTTGTTGGGGCAGGAGGTCAGACCTCTAGATTGACCCACACACATACAGTTCTTAGTAGAGATACAAAGTTCACCACGATTAGTTTTCGTGGGGACTGATGCTTGGCTACCCTGGAGAAGTGAGTGTCAAGGGTGGAGCCAGTGGGGTCAAGCATCTAAGTATCCGCTTTGAATAGCGTAGCCTCGGGGGAAACCCTATGTGGGATCAACAACTATTGTCTTGGCCAACCATAAGAATTGTGCTTGTCTTATTTTGAACAATCAAACATTCAAGATCAAACATCAAAACATTGTGTCTTTTGTGTCTTCAAGTGTATGCAAAAGATTTTTACATCAAACAACACACTTTTCTTTGAGTCATTTTGAGTCTAAACACTTGCAAATATTGAATCTTCATCAACATTATGTCCTCTTGTCACAAAAAATAGTCAAAATTTCAGATTTGGTCACAACAAACAACTTCAGAAATTGGAAAAATTTATAGTCCAGCAAACAAGAGCATTCAGTTTCACACTTATTGAGCTTCCTAGGTTATTTCTCTGAGTTTTCATCTAGCATTCAACCTATTTCTGGGTCTCACAAAGTCCATCATTGCTTTACATCTGTCATTACATTCACATTTGTCTAAACTTGAGTCGAAAGGTCACTTGCTTGTCCTCATCTTGCTTTGTCAACACACTACATACAACAACATTTTGCTAAGTGGTCCCTCATCAAGCTCTATCACCTTTGGGTCTCATTTGGTCTTACTTAGAGTCAAGGTCAACTTACCTCATCAAGAGAAACTATCATCTCTTTGGAAGCCACACCTACTCTACTACATACATACTTGGTCTTACACTTTGGACATTGCAAGTAAACCTCAGATTCATTTACATTCCATCCAACTCTTGGTCTTTCATACTCTTTCCATCTTCATCTAGTCTCACACATCTTGGTCAAAACCTAGTTCATGGTTGAAACCCGTTCCCAAAAATATAGGAGAGAAGCTAAAGAGGCTCAAGAGTCCACAACCATGAGTACCTATGAGTATGATAATGATGTCTTTTTCAATTCTGATCATACCACATTACCTGACATGGATGCCTATAGAAACATTCCAAATGTTGAGAACATGGACACTACAAACAACAATGATACTCACAATGACAATATAGGCAACTTTTCCGTACATTCAGCAGAAGTGGAAGACTCCATTATGGATCTCCATTTCAATCGATTGGTTGAGGAAATAATGAGTAAAGATAGACAATATTTCTTACAAGTGATGGCACAAAGTGGAGCCAAGATCCCTAATGATTTCGACATGTCTCAAATAATGGAACATCGACCTTTGCAAGAACCTCAACTTAACATGGATCAAAGGAGGCCTAATAGTGGAGGCAATAGAGGACCACATATGGGGCTTGAGTCACCATCTTTGTTTCAAAAACTTGAGGTCCCACATACACATGCTCAAGCATATGATACTCACCTTCGTAGACCATTATGGAAGTCTTATGCAGAAAAATATACTCAAGCGCATACCAATGCTAAGGACCAACCACCAAAGCAATTGGATATCCAAAGGCATGTTCAAAATTTGGACACAAGGAAACCCCACATCAAATTTGGGGGCAACACACTAGAACAAACTCATAACATGCCTGTAGAGTATGGTATACATGGACAAAACAAATATTCCATTCTTCATCATGACTCTATACCAATTGGTCCTTATACGCAACATCATTATAGACCTCCTCCATATGAACATGTTTATGATTAGTATCATCCATATATGCAACATGATCCTCCTCCACTTGGTGGCTCAGGCATGGGATATGGTCTAAGAAGTCAATCTCCACCTAAGAACAATTCTGAGCAGCAAATTAAGGACTTAGAAAATAAAATGGAGGACATAAATACACCAAAGCCAACTTACGCAATGAGAGACATATGTCCCTATCCATTTGAAAAAAGCATTCCGATGCCTCCTTTTCCTACACATTTCATGACACCTAAGTTTGATAAGTACAGAGGCAAAGGAGACCCTAAGGTACATATAAGACATTTTTTCATAGCTTGCATTGAGGTAGCATCAGAAGAGACATATTTGATGAGACTATTCCCACAAAGCTTAGGTGATCAAGCTATGGAATGGTTCTCCCAACTCCCACTTGGAATTAAGTCATGGGGTGACTTAACAGAGGCATTTATCCAACATTTTTCATACAACATAGAGACAAACATATTTTGTTTGTCCACCTTCAAGGATGTCATTAAAAAAAGCTTAGCAGTAGAGAATTTCCTAATTGAGCAAGGCATCGTCAAAATATTCAAAGGGAAAAAAGAGGACTTTAAAGGAAAAGACAAGCCAAGATTTTGGAATAAAAACAAGAACACAGTCAATGATGGTGTTGTTGATGCCAATACAGTACGACCCAAACAATCAAGTGAATACTCAAATAACTTCAAAACCACGAAGGAAATACACCCCATTGGGAGAACCACTTGAGTCAACTTTCAAGAAGCTAGTGGCAAACAAGATAATAAAAATTCATGACAATCCTCCATACGATCCAAAGGTCAAACCAAATTGGTGGAATGATGATGAGTACTATGAATTTCACAAGAGCAAAGGACATAAAACAAGAAACTGTCATCGGCTGAAGAACATCATATAAGATCTTATTGATAGAGGTGACATTTAGATCGAAGGATATTCATCCAATCAAGAACATGAGATGTTTAAGGAACCATTCCCTAAACATGACAAGGGAAAATCCAAAGCCACAGATGACCAAACCAACTATACCAGAGCATCCTATAACTATTATTAAACTGTGAATCATATTTCGATGGATAATTATGTCTCTACCATTATCATCAAAGACAAAACACCTAAAAATTATACCCAAAGACCCAAGGTTGTCCTAAAAGGCATTGGATCATCTTCCAAACCTACCTCTGAATGTAATGTTACAACTCGTCAAGGTAAATTCACTTTGCAAAGTGCTCCAACTAAAAACACTGCTTCCTCATCAACCAAACTTGAGTATGACCTTGTAGAATAGTTAGGGAAGACACCCGCTTATCTCCATCCTTGAACTTTTATGCATATCTCTTGCACATAAAGCGATTCTTGGCAAAACTCTGAGAGACACTTTTGTCCCCATTGATCTGAATGTTGACCAGTTTCAAGCCAAGGTGGGATACCTTTCCAATCCACATTCCATTACATTCACTGAAGCTGACGATGCCTCCGTAAGCCAACCGCATAATGCACCTTTACACATTGAAGCCTTCCCACACAAACATCAAATAAAATCAGTCCTGATAGATGGAGGAGCAGGTCTTAACATTTGTACATTGAACACTATTATACAATTGGGATATTCTGAAGAGGCTATGAATTCTACAAACAAAATCACCATTAAGGCATATGATGACAAAGAGCGCTCATGCAAGGGCACAATCACCTTACCTCTCAGAGTTGGACCGGTAACGAAGGATATGGTTTATCAAGTCCTTGATCTAGATCTCACATACAACATGCTCTTGGGATGCCCATGGATTCATGAGATGAGCGCAGTCCCATCTACATATCATCGATGTATCAAGTTCCCACATAATAGAGTTGAAGTGAATGTCAAAGCTGACCCAAACCCATTCATATATTACAATAATCTGTGACCTAGATCAAAAATAACAATACCAGTCAATCGAGAGGCTATTCCTTCATCAACATATGTTGATCCAGAATCCTTAAAAGCTTCCACGTCAAAACAAGAAGAGATCAAAGAAAAATTCAAGGTCAAAGACCTAGGATATGGTGAGTATATCTTTCATGTTGATCAACTCCCATTATCTCCTAAGGTATTCAATCAACAGGAATAATCTACAAACAATTTGCAATATCAAGGAATTGGGTGTGAACCACCTAGTGTTGTGGCTACTAAGTCTGAATGCAAATCTCCTCTAGTGGTGCAAGCAGCACTTGATATCAATAGTCCTAAGAGTGGTTCTAGCAAGGAATCTATTGAGTGTATCGCCAATCCTCTTGAGAACTCACATAGCCTTACCATTTCATCTACTCATTCCATTTTCACTCCTCTCCTAGACTTGGATCAACAATAATTACAAAAGCCCTTACTAATTAGGGATGAAAAATCAAGCCTTGAAAAGAAAAAACTAAAGAAAAGTCCTTTAGTCCAAATCAAAATCAAAAGCTATTGGACTCTACAAAATCAAGGTCAAGGATAAAAATCCTATGAAAGAAAAAGAACAAGAGTTGATCTCCCCTAATATCAAAATAACTGGGGGCAAAAGTTTTACAATATTAAGTAAAAAAGAATACTTGTTGATCCTAAGTCTTCATCATGCCATCCTACTTTCACTTCTTTTCACAATCATAAGCCTTCATCACTCATCCTCTTGTTCTGTACATCCTAAATATCCACAAGACAAAGAGAAGAAAGGCAAGTTCGAACCAAATTGGCTTGGTCCTTACATCATTACAACAACATAAGGATCTTTTGCATATTAGCTCTCAACCCCACAAGGTGAACCTTTGGAGGATCCTATCAACAATGTGCACCTTTGTAGGTTTTACACATAGCTCTTCAGAGTATCCTAATTCAAATAATACAAAAAAAAAATTTAAAAAATAAAAAATACAAAAAAAAAAATTATAAAAATAAAAAATCAGTACTTGGTGAAAACCTGGCAAATAGGTGCCTTGTGACACAAAAAAAATTGGAAAACAAAAAAGCATTTCGTCCAGTGGTGAAAACCACTTTGGTGGTGCCCTGGGCAAGTACCATGGTGAAAATCGGGTCACCGACGGCATGTGTAGATTCATTGCTCGTCCGTCCTTCAGGATTCCATTTCATCCTTCACTTTGCACACACTCATAGCCTATCCATCCTTAATAAACACCCATTCCCATCATGGCTTGGTATTGATCTACCCAAGATTGTTAGCCATTCATAATAATCCCTCATTTTCACCCTTTCCATCCATAATAAATTAGCTCCTATCTGTGGCTAAGGCAAATCCTATGTCTAGTGATGGATGTGGAACTAAGAGCATCACACATTCTGAGGAGTACAATTTTCTTCAGTCTATCTGCGCACAATCCATAATAAAACAACACTTGCATCGCCGATCCACAATAAAGTTCCATCTTCTTCGCAATAAATTATCAGTTTCATGGATTCAGTCAGTTTCAGATGGGACACGATAGCAACAATGGCCTTCAACAAATCAAATCTTTCAAAAGACTCAAACAACATTATGGTTCAATGCTATCTATCCTTTTGTGAAGGAAAACAATGTGGCCACGATCAAATAGACTTAGACAAGTGACAAGAGACACTAAACTTGAGGACTACAGTGGATGTTGGGGTTGAGTCTTGGTTTTCTTTTGATTTTTATCTTTTTGGTGACATGTCTTTTAGCTTTTCTAGGATGTCTCTGACTAGAGATTTTATCTCCGGGATGTCTTTGACTAGAAAGGCGAGGATGGGGTATCGTCACCTATTTTTCTTTGCTGCTTGTGGATTGTCTTTTAGTAATGCTATGACTTGTCCAAGGATATGAGGACATTATGAGTCTAGTGTGAACTGGGGCATTCTTTGTTTGCGACTGTCTGATCTCCATGCAAACAGGTACAATGACTTTTCGGGTCGAACATATACCTCGATTTTCATAACCTATTTGCCATAATAAAGCTCAATGATGATAATAGCACAAGAAGCTCTTTCACTTCCATATCATCTATCTTTCATCCCCCTTTCTTGATTGACCTCCATCGTCATTGAATCTGTGTAGCCCGCTATCACACGATTGAGTATAATGACACCAAAAATATTTGCATTTCATGTAGTCTGCACCTACACTAGCACATATTAAGCATTTCATACATACATATAGATATCACAATTGCATCACATCTTGCACACAACACATGTTAGCACATTTTACATTATCATCATGTAAATAGTTATTTGCATTATCATATTCATCTGCATTTCATACATTCACATTTGCATTTGCATAAACATATTAAAAACATAAAAGAACAAAAATATTGCATTGCATCATGTACATATTTGCATCCATATCATAAGTATCACATATCATAAGAATCACATAGAAACATACATCATATAGGTACACATGCATATAGCTACGGCAAGGATGAATCATCTCATATATATATAATCATAAGTGTCATGATACAATGATGTCAAAATACATATGGCTACAATCACCCGAAGGTGTCATCATACAAAATGGTACAAAACTGATACATAGGGAGCCCTCTAAGGTTATGATGAACTCCCTCCCTCAGAGCCATCTTGCCTCCATGGATTCTGAGCCCTGGAAGGACCCGCCCCAGGATCATCTCTCCTGCCCCCTCTATCTGGTGGTGGTGGAGGACCCATGACCCCACCACTAGATGCCTGTCTCCTGTCTCTCCCTCTAGTGGTCGTCGTAGTCCACGATGGTCTCCGGAAGCTCCTAGCTCGCTGATTTGGTGGCACTGCTCCATAGTATAGGTCTCTCCAGTAGCCTATATCCTCCCCTACCCACAGAACATAGGCATATCTGGCCCCTGTGTCCTCTGCTGCCTGCCTCCCTACCCTCAGTGTTGTCTCAACCTCTATATAGTGCTGAATAGCTTGATCCCTCTCCCACTCAGTGTCCCTTAGCTGTCTCGTGAGCCTAGATGTCTCCCTCTCCAGATGCTGGATCTAATCTTCCTATCCCTAGTAGAAGTTCATCAAGGATAGTAGCTCATCCTCCTCCTCTCCCCCCCTCACCCTGTCCCTGTGGCTGTTGCTGTGGTTGTCCCTATCCCTATCCCCATCCTTGTACCTATATAGGAGCCTGTACTTTTCTGGGAACCTGTGCTTCTGGCACTTGTAATGGCAATCCACCTCTGCCCCACACTACATGAGCCTGCTGAGCTTGTCTCTCCTCTCCACCCTCTCTCCTCGGAGCCACTCTCCTCTCTATCACTGCACCCCGCCTCTACCTTCGGCCTCCATACTACACTGTCTATCTCATCAATCACCCTATGCCAATACTCCAGTCTCCCAATCTGTTGCTATGACGTAATCATATCATATAAATGCACGTAGCTATGACCATGTCCTTTGCCCTTGAAGTGTATCGAACATGTAACCGACAGATTCTCATATGCCCATACCTGCAACAATGTCACTCTGCACCCCAATCCTACTGGTCCATGATATACAAATTGATGTAGCTCATAGTACAAGTGTGCTAGCAGACATGGTCCCCATGCAAACCTGGTGTGCTCAGTCACCAATGCCTCCAGAGTCCTCCCACATGCCAGAACCAACCCTCGTGTCACCCTATCTGGACATAGGAATCCACTAATCACTCTTGCTAGCACTGCTGGTAGTGCCAATCCTGTCATTGTCATGGTATCCCAAGCCACATGTCCAACCCTCCTCTCTAGTCCTAGATCCTAAAACACTCGTCTCAGTGCATCCCTGTCTACATCTGGATCGTAAGGAACTAATCCCCATCGATCAGTATCCTCAGTATCCTGTACATATCCTCCAAGGTGACTATCATCTCACCCATTGACAAATGAAACGTGCATGTCTCTGAGTTCCATCTCTCCACTATTGCAGTCAGCAATCCCATGTTCGCCCGAAACTCAGGCACATACAAAATATATCGCAAGCCCATAGCCTGAACTTCTTCTCTATCCTTGAGTGTCAGCTCTGGTCGTAAAATCTAAGTCAAAGGGAATCTCTCCCATGACTCCAGCATCGGTATGTCCTCTTGCAATCAAGAAAATCAACTGTCTCAATCCTAGTGGCATTTCCTGTTCATCATAAAGTGCTGCTTTTTATCCTAGTGCTTATATCTATCATATAGAACTCTAGCCTAGTAGTACTCCCTGTTCATCACAAAGTACTATTTTCTATTCTAGTGGCATTCCCTGTTCATCACAAATTGCTGCTCTTTTTAGTACTCCTTGTTCATCACAAAGTACTGCTTTCTATCCTAGTAGCATTCCATGTTCATCACAAAGTGCTGCTTTGAGCCTATCTTTAGGGCACCTACTTGAGTGTATCCTCTTGAGTAGTTTATTCAATTAACAACGTATGTTCTATCATAAAATTGTCAATTTCAGCCTGATCCAATTGGCAATGTAGTTCTATCACAAAATTGTCAATTTCTTTAGTACTCCCTATTCATCACAAAGTGCCTTGCTCTATCCTATCCTAGGGCCTCTACTTGAGTGTATCCTCTTGAGTATTTTTTTTGATTGACAATGTATGTTCTATCACAAAATTGTCAATCCTAGCCCTATCTGTTATTCTAGTCTTCCCTAGAGGACCTGCTTGAGTGTATCCTCTCAACAACTTATCCAATTGATAGTGCATGTTTATCACAGAACTGCCGATTTGTCCTTGAAGACATAAACGCATCTGCTCTGCACAGACACGCCTGCATCACACAGACATGCCTTTGCTCTACATAGACACGTCTGTCCTGCATAAACGCGCTTGCATCACATAGACGCGCTCGCATTGAACGCAAACACTTCTAAAATCGCAAACGCGCCTGGCACCAACGCAGGCGCGCCTTAGCGTTTTTCCCCTGCTTGACATTTTTCTAGACCTACCTAGAGCGCATTTATTAAACTCCCTAGCATGTATTTATGACAACACTTAATGTAATAAAGTACAAGGAGTTTTTGTGGTACTCACCAACTCTCCTGCATCTGCTGGCCTCTGATATTGGCGAACACGATCAAATCTATGCACCAATGCCATCACTACTGAATGCACTCTCTACTCTCTTTGCACTTTGATCTCTTGGATGTGTGGATGACAATGAGGATGTTTTCCCTCGTAGTCTATCTTATAGACTACCCTAGCCCTAGTCTTCCGAGTTAGTCTTCTTTATCTCGTGACTCTGTCATTCTATCATAACTGGTCAGTCCATTCTACCCTTTCTTTCTTATCGAGAGATTGTCTGTGATCTTTTCAGACATTTTCATCCAATCTCTTGAGGGGGCATATCATTCCCATCTTGGGACAACTTTGTATCAATTCATCTTATCTTGTTTGAAACAACGCAACAAGCTGCATTGTCTCAAAGAGAGGCAAAATGTAGACACCTAAAAATGTCCTGTCTAATTAAATAAATACCTTTATTTATTTAATTATTTTAAGCCTAATTATTTTGTTAATTAAATAAATCCTTATATATTTAATTAATTCATTTATCCTCTTCTAGTCTTATTTATCATTTAAATAAATACTTTTATTTATCATTTAAATAAATACTTTTATTTATTTAAATAATCCTTTTTCCTAAATTAAATAAATATTTTATTTATTTAATTGATCCCACGTCCTCTATTAATTAAATAAATCTTTATTTATTTAATTAATTCATTAGCCTTTTCCACCCATGACACATGTCATTCATCTCTTAATTCCTACACTACCTACCCTCTCATTATTTTCTTATTTCCTCTACCTACCCTCTAATCCTAGCCGACCATTTATCTTTTACACCTCTCAATCTTATCCCTCCATTTCTTATAGTGTCTTCTATATAAAGAGATGCTTCCTTCATTATCAACCCTACGCATTCTAATCGATGCTTTCAAACTTTCATATGCGATCAAGCCTACTTCCAACCACATTCCAATTCTTTGTTGAGCTCTTGTGCACACATAAATTTTGAGAGCAAATACGTCAAGCAAGATCAATGGAGATAGGAAGAATGGAGATCCAAACCCTATTGGACATGTGATGGTATAATCTTTGTGATTTTATTTGATTTGCATTGTCTTAGATAATCTTTATATGTTGTGGTGGATCTTTGTTGTTGTTAGGCTAGGGTTTTGTGGTTGAATCTATTTTATTCTTTCAACATTGTTGTTTCCATTTTCACCATAAACACACGTTATGGTTAGGGTTATGTTTAGGATTAGCTTTTAGGGTTAGGGCTAATGATTATTATTAGGGTTAGGGTTTATGGTTATGATTAAATTAGGGTTAAGGTCTAGAGTTATGGTTAGGATTATGGTTAGGGTTGTGGTTTACATCATGGTTGGTTTTGGAGTTTGGGTTACAGTAATGGTTAGGATTATGGCTAGGGTTAGGGTTTATATCATGGTTAGGGTTAGTGTTAGGATTAATGTTAGTGTTTATATCATGGTTATGGTTAGTGTTAGGCTTATTGCTTGGGTTAGCGTTTAGGATTTCGATTATAGTTAGGTTTAAGGTTATAATTATGGTTATGGTTGTGGTTAGGGTTAGGGTTAAGATTTGCATCATGATTAGGATTAGGGTTTACATTATGGTTAGAATTATGGACAGGGTTAGGGTGTACATCGTGGTTAGGGTTAGATTTAGGGTTGTTTAAAGGGAAATATCTATCTAGCCCTTAGGATGCACCAAGATATTAACACCCTTCATATATTAATAATACATTATAATAGATAATTGGTACATCCTAAGGGTTGTAGTGTCATTCCCTATTTTTAGGGTTAGGGTTTAGGCTTGTGATTAGGCTAGGTTAGGGTTAGGGATATTATTAAGGTAATGGTTTAGAGTTTTAGTTAGGACTATAGTAAAGTTTATGGTTTAAATCATGTTTCAAGTTAGGGTTAGGGTTAACGTTAGTATTATAGCTAGGGTTATGGTTTACATCATTATGAGGGTTAGGGTTAAAGGTTATTGTTAGGATTAATGTTAGTGTTTACATCATGGTTAGGGTTAGGGATTTACGCCATGATTAGAGTTATTGTTAGGATTATGGATAGGGTAGGGCCTAGTATTATGGTTAGGTTTAGGGTTCAAATCATGGTTATGGTTAGGGTTATGGTTTGGGTTAGGGATTAGGATTAGGATGATAGTTAGGGTTTACATCATTGCTAGGATTAGTGTTAGTTTAGGGTTTGGGTTACAGTTAGGTTTAAGGTTATAATTTAATGGTAATTGTTAGCTTTAGAATTTACATCTTGACTAGGGTTAGGGTTATCAAGGTTTAATTAGGGTTATGGTTAAGATAAGGCATGGTGAGGGTGAGGGTTAGTATTAAATTGGGATTAGGATTCAATAAGGGTTTAAGGTTCATATTAGGTTTAGTTTAAGGTTGAAGTTGTAGGTAGGGTCTATTTCTATGGTTATAGTTAACTTTAGGGTTAGGTTGGCGTTAGCATTCAAATACAAGGATTAGAGTTAAGGGTTATGGTTATAGTTAATTAGAGTTTGGGTTCAATTATGATTAGGGTTTGATTATGGTAAGCGTTAGATTAAAATTAAATTACGGTTAGAGTCTAATTAGGGTTTGGATTAAGTTTAGGCTAGGATTTAGTTATAGTTATTTATGGTTCAAGTTGTTGTTAGGGCTTAATTATAGGGTTGTCTTGAAATTTAGGGTTAGCTTATGGTTAGGTTTGAATTATTTTTAGATTAAGGCTAAAGTTTAGGATTAGGCTATGGTTTGGGGGTAGAGGTTAGGGTTTGATTATGGCAAGGTTTTAATTATAGTTAGGGTCTGTATAAGAGTTCAGTTAGGGTAAGAATTACCTTTATGATTCAATTAGATTAGGGTTATAGTTAGATTAGGATTAAGTTTGGAGTAGAATTCAAGTAGGATTAGGGTTCAATAAGTGTTAGGGTTTGGACTAGGTTAGGGTTTAATTAGGGTTCGATTAAGGTTGAAGTTGTATGTATGGTTTAATTCTATAGTTAGAGTTATGCTTAGGGTTAGGTAATGGTTGGAATTTAATTAGGGTTCTATTTTAGGGTCTTGTTATGGTTTGGGTTAGGGGTTAGTGTTAGGATTAAGATCTTATAGTTTGGGTTTACATCATGTTTATGGTTTGGGTTAGGGGTTAGTGTTAGGATTAGGATTATGCTTTGGGTTTACATCATGTTTAGGGTTTGGGATATGAACAAGTTTAGGGTTATAATTATGGTTAGGTTAGGGTTAGGGTTTAGATTTAAATGACATAAGAGTTTAAATAATGGTTAGGGTTAGGTTTAGGCTTAGGGTTAGGGTTAGCATTAGGGTGTAGGGTTAGTGTTAGGATTATAGTTAGGGATATGGTCGACATTATGGTTAAGGTTAGGAATAGGGTTAGGGTTGGAGATACATTTTGAGTTCTGGTTAGGGTTAGGTATTAGGGTTAGGACTAAGGATTATTATTAGGGTTATGGTTAAGTAAGAGTTAGGTTTAGGGTTAAGGGTCAATGTTATAGTTTATTAGAGTTAGGGTTCAATTATGCTTAGGGTTTGATTACGGTAAGGGCTTAATTAAGATCAATGTGTGGAGTAGATTAGGGTTAGAATTTAATGAGGATTAATATCCAATTATTAATTAAAGTTAAATTAGGTTTAGGGTTATCTTTAAGGCTAGACTTCAATTAGGGTTATAGTTAAATCTAGGGCTATGGTTCAATTATTGTTATATTATAGTTTAACTTGTAGTTAGGGCTTAATTGTAGGGTTGTAGATATGTTTAGGGTTAGGTTATGGTTAGGGTTCAATTTGGTCTAGATTAGGGATATTATCAAGGTTAGGGT
Source organism: Cryptomeria japonica (assembly GCF_030272615.1). Classification (NCBI taxonomy): domain Eukaryota; kingdom Viridiplantae; phylum Streptophyta; class Pinopsida; order Cupressales; family Cupressaceae; genus Cryptomeria; species Cryptomeria japonica. The sequence goes on along the minus strand of NC_081415.1, from coordinate 484,189,600 downwards.
TTGATTATGATAAGTAGTTGATCATAGTTATCATTAGGATTAGATTTTAATTAGGGTTAGAATTACAATTAGAATTCAATTACTTTAGGCTTAGGGTTAACTTAGGGTAAGGGCTTTGGCTAGAATTCAATTAGGATTAGGGTTCAACTAGGTTCACTTTTAGTTGTAGGGTTAGAGTTAAGTTTAGGTTCAGTTAGGGTTCAAGTTCCAAGGAATGTTTAATTCTAAGGTTAGAGTTCAATTTAGGTTTAGGTTTCAATTATGAAAAGATTAATTTTAGGGTTAATATTATGATACAATTAAACTTAATATTGTAGGATTATGCATTCATTAAACTTATTATCTATTTCTTATAAAATCTTAATAAAAATATTTATTATTATTTACAATTTTTCTATATTTGTATAAAATAAATTGTTCTAAAAAAACTAAGTCATTTGAAAATAGCTTAAAGATTTTTTTAATAAAAATTATTTTCTTTTAATCTTTTAAATTTTTGATAATTAATATAAAAATTCTTTTTGACCTTTCTAAATTAATAGTTATATGATATTTTTTCATTTGGAAACATTATATTTAATGATTTGAATTTAAAAACATAGAATTTTTTTGTTATCTTCCCAAATTGAAAATTAAGATTCTTTCACTCTTTTTAAAAAAAAAAAATTGCTTCTATTTTCAATATTCCAATCCTTTTTAATCTTTCTAAATTGAAAATTAGATTATTTCCTTCCTTTTTAATCTTTGTATAACAATATGAAGACATCAATATCTTAAATCCTTTTGATCTTATTAAATTAGAAATCAATATTTTATTTATGTAATTTTGATTTTTTTTAATTTTGAAACATTATGTCTTTATGTTTAAGATTTAGAAACATATAAAATCTTTTTGATATTACTTAATTTTGGAAATTAAGATTGTTTCCTTCCTTTTTCTATCAAAATAGTGCTCTTTATTTTGTATTAAAATATTCTTTTAATTTTTATATAGATTAAATTATATTAAACAAAAATATAGATATAAATGGACAATTAGTTTATAATATATTGAAAATAAAATCTAAAAATCTAAATTCAATTTTCTATTTTATTTTTCAAATTTTCTATTTTAAAATAATTATGTTAGAGTTGTACTAATTTTTAAGTGAATCAAATAAAATCTAGATATAGAAGAAACCTTTCTTTTTCTTTTTTTCTTTAACATGCAAATGAAAAAATCATTAAATTTGAGTTATATTAATGGTTAAATTAACAAACAATTCACTTTAAAAATAATTTAAAAATAAAATATAAATAAAAATGCAATGTTTTTACATTATATACACATATTATATTTTAAAATTAAATTAAATTATATTAAAAAAATAGTTAAATTTGAATTATATTGATTTTCAAATTGACTAAAATTTGATCCATATGAACAAATAAGAAATGATTATATTAGAATTGGCAAAAAAGCATTACTTTTTTTTTGCAAGCTTGGGAAGAAAATTATGTTTCGATCCAGAGCATTACCATGCTACCAATAATGCATTTGAATTTATAGGAAAACAACACTCAAAAAATTATTAGATCCAAGTTTGTAATCCTCAAATTCCTCATGATCTCATATCATATCAATGCACTTATTGTATTGAATTTTTTTTATTTCATCACACCTTCACATTTAGAAGAAGTATTAACTATTGCTAGTTGAAAAATCTAAGTAAACTGATTTGAAATACCCTTTAATTATGAGATAATTTCATATCCTCATCTTAAATAGGAGGAAAAAAACCTCTATCAACCTGTAATATGTATACATTAAAAATGGCAATGATTGCAATTGTTTACCATTAAATAATTGCATTTTCCTCTCCTAACTTTGTCTTAAGGAAAAACTTGTTGCTGGAGAAGACTGTTTTTGATAAAGATAAATAGGTTTTACATGGACCTAAAACCAAAAGTATTACAACAACCGGCCATTAGCCAAACCAACATGAAACAACATCAAAACAAGAGGGCAACCCTGAACAGACACAGAAATAAAGAAAACGTAGATAAACAAGAAAAAACAAATGAAAAAGCTCTCAATTAAGATAGCGAACCAAATCCTTGTTCATATGGATGGAAATTTCGTTGCTTTCTTGTAGCTCTTACATAATGAATCTGGAGGTACCCTTGTTGTTGCTTCCTCTCCTAGTTCTAGAACTCGGTCCAGTGGTTTTGATGTCTCCAGCAACCATATCATCTCCTCCGAGATCTTTCACCGGTTCACTATGATAGGATATATAATCAACAACCATGTCATTAATCTTTTCAAGCCCCTCAATACTATTGTTCATGACTTCTTTACTAATGTCGACCGGGTTCTTGAGATTTTTCTTAATCTCAGCCATGGATTGCTCCACCTTATCAATCCTTTGTTTGTGATTTCATTTCATCACCTCAACATTCTAGGAGAGTTTTTGTGTCACAATCATGAGTTTCTTCAATTGGTGGGGCTCAGGGGAAGTAGTGAATATATCAATTATCTCTTTAACCCCCATTTTGAGGGTATCAATTTTGCGCTCAACCCACTTCCAGCAGATCTCCTAGCTTTTGGTAGCTTCCATAACCAGATTCATTAGATTAATAGTCTTTTGATTCCCATAGTTCTCTTTATTGGCTATGGTCCCCTATTTTTCTTTCAGGACATTGATAGGAATGTCTGGTTTAATCCCTTGGTTCATAATCTTCGGGCTGTGGTCCTTAGTTGTCAGCTTTTTCATTTTGGTGAGGGGCTCGGCCTTGGAGATCAGTTTGTTGATGGTTTTGTATTTGCTAGCCACCCATCTGGGAGGATTCTTGTTGTTGAACGTCTCAGGGGTGACCATCATCTCCCCTTCATTCGTAGGTTCATATTCAAGGTCATCAACAAGAACCCCACTTTCTTCCAGGTCCATTTCTAAGTCAAAGACATCCTATATATCCATCTGCAGGCCAGTCACATCAAGAGGGAGCACAATTTCAAGGGATTTAGTGTGCTCCATGATAAGGACAATTGTCCCTCATGGACAACAGGGTTGTTAGAGTTCTCCAAATGTTTTTCTAGGCTATTTTTGATGGAGAAGGCCATATAGAAGGGAACAAAGATGGTTTTACCGTGCCTAAAATGATTTAAGATAGTGAAATGGTAAGAAAAGATGCTTGCATACCTGCCTTTGAGAGTAATATACCTCATGATAAACTCAGCCATGTCAGCCCAGGGGGCCATGAGGTATTTTCTATTATAGCCACCACCAGCCATCTTGGTGACTCTGGAGTGCTCCTTGTCTTTGTCAAAGAAACTCGACAAGTCCTCCCCAGTTTTCCTATCACTGTAAAATCTTCTACCAGTCGTAGCCAGACCAGTGAGCATCGCCACCAAAGTTTCATCAATCTTATAATCGACACCATAAGCCCTTAGACTTCCTTTTTTCCATTCATTAACAAAGGCCCTTGTAAGCAAAGGAGATGTGTCATGAAGTCGGTCCAAGTAGGGGATGAGACCTCCATCGATGACTTCTTGCCATACATCTTTGTTCTTCTTCCACTTCTCAGAAGTAGGGGGCTCTTGTTTGTTCTTATCCCCTCCCATTATGCTCTTGGTCGCCAAATAGTAGGAGATGGGGCTCACCAAGGAAGGCACCAATGAGTCGTAGTAAATGGGCCACACCCACAAAATATCCAAACAGTAGCAAAAAAACCACATAATGAAGCAGGAAATCTAGTCGCCGATGAGGTCTCTAGATCCTTGATTAGGGAAAACCAAAAAGAGTTGTTTCCCCATCAACTTAGTCATGTCATGATGAGAGATCATTGATTGATGCAGTAATCATTATGTGCCAGCTCACATAGATTTTTGGGGAAAGCATCCCTGATGCTCCACCAGTTGGTTGCCACATATCCCACTGCTAGATTGGTCAGTAGATGCGCCACCTTGTTGCCTTCCTGGTATATGTGCGAGATTTTGAAATCTATCAGCTCATTAATTTTATTTCAGCAGTCCTTAATTAGGCTGGCAATCGTCCAACTAGGATTCATGTGTCCACTCAGACAATTGGCAGTGTTTAACGAGTCAGACTCTAGCCAAACTTTAGTAAAGCCTTCTCTTTTTGCAATGTGTAACTCAATATGGGCAGTGCTGGCTTCCGCGTAGTGGTTGGACTGGGTGATTCCTAGCCACTCCCCCGCACCCGACCGGCCCAAGATTTCCTTTAGCCACCCCATCCACATTTATTTTGATCTAGCTCATAGGGGCGAATGCCATATAACATTTTGTCTACACTGCTTAGTTTTGTGAACTGGATTGGTAGTATTCCAATCAATTTGCCACCGATTGATAGTATCCCAATCCACATGAGAGTAGGGATGGGGAATTCATTCTTTCTGTTGGGGTAGGAGTGGAGAAAGTTCACTTTGAAAGCATAGTGAATTCTAGCAGCCACAACAAAAGAAGGAATTTCCAAGTCCCTGAAGACTCTATTCTTTCTTTCTTTCCAGATTCTCTAGGCAATATGTAGAAGAGATAAGTCCAGAGAACTCCTAAGGCCTGATTATTAAAGGGTAATTCCCATTCAAACCACATTCACTGCGTAGTAATAGGGAAGACCTGGGCAATGTTTCAGATGTTAAGGAAGTGATTCCAGATATCCTTGGAATAGGTGCAATGCAACAGTAGATGGCCAGCATTTTCCTCTGACTCTTTACAAAGAAAGCATCTATTAGAGAGAGGAATACCTCTTCTGTAAATATTCTCAATGGTATAGATCTTACCCTGCATAAACAACCAAACAAAATGTTAATTTTAGGAATTAAGTGCATGTTCCTGATACCCGCTCAAACGGGGGGGGGAGAAGGATCTAGAGATGAACTTATAAGCATCAACAACTTTGAACTTCCCAGAAGAGGAGAAGTTACAATACACTTCATCCACCCCTTGAGAGTGGGGAATGTGAATACGATTCAACCAAGGTTGCATAGGAATCAAAACATTATCAACAGAAGAGAGGTACACCCAGTCTCCATGTCTAATGTAATCAGCCACCCAGGCACCAATTTTTCTGAGGCATAATTATTTGAAAGGGAGATCCCAAATAGAGTTCGATAGGGGGCCATAACCAGTCCACCAGTCGTCCCAAAACCTATTTCTGGTACCCTTACCAAGCATCCATCTACAACCATGCAAGATAACTTTGGAGGAGCCAATGAAATTGCTACAAAAATCAGAAACGGTGTTGGGAAGATCATAAGTGTCTAGAGTGTTTTGGATATCTGGAATGTGGTATTTATGTTTCAATATATCGGTCCATTCACTATTCTCTTTGAGACATCTCCATAGCTGCTTGGACACTAGGGCTTTATTGAAGTCTCTCAGATTCTAGATATCCAGACCTCCCATGGATTTGGGTAGGCAAAATTGATTCCAAGCCACAAGGTGTAATATGTTCTTAGATTCAGTTCCAGTCCACAATTTTTTTTTTGAATTCTTTCCAATTTATCAACAATTTTGGCTGGGATTTTGAATAGACTCATAGCATAAACAGGGAGGCTTTGAAGCGAGGCTTTGAGAAACTGGAGCTTATCAGCTTGGCTTATCAAGGCACCTTTCCACCCAACCAATTTGTTCTGGAATTTGTCTATATAAGATTCGCCCAAAAAGAGTTAGGAGTCGGGCCTTGGTAGAGAGGAAGGTCCAGATAGGAATCAGGCAAAGTTCCAACTTTGCAGCCAATAATCGAGGCAATCTTAACTTTCTTGTGTTTAGGGGTCTTAAAGAAGAAGATGGATCTTTTAGCCAGGATAATTTTTTACCCCAAACCATACTCATATATATTCAGAGTCTTTTTTAAATTTTTAGCTTCTTTGACTGAACCTTCCTCCATCAAGAGAGTGTCATCAACAAATTGTTGGTGTAAGCATGTGGAGGCCTGAGAGGAGGGTCATAAGCCCATAATATTGCCATTTTTGACCTTCCTCTAAATAATTCTACTAAGAGCTTCACTCATCAGAATAAAAAAGAAAGGAGATAGAGGATCCCCTTGTCTTATGCCCCTAGACCCTGAGAAAAAACCGAAGGCAGATCCATTAACCAACATAGAGAATTTTGGGGTGGAGACACATTGCTTAATGATCTGGATGAAGTTATCTCTGAAGCCAAAGGATCTGAGGATTCAGAGGAGAAAGCACCAATTAACTCTATGAAAAGCTTTCAGTAGGTCCAGTTTCAGGAGAAAACCCAATTTTTTATTGATTGAAAGGGAGTGGATGTTCTCATGAACCACAATAGAAGAATCCAAGATCTTCCTCCTAGGCACAAACCCATTTTGATGTTTAGAAATTAAAGAGGCGATAAAAATCTTAAGTCTGAGCACAAGAATCTTGGTGAAGATTTTATAGATAGAGTTGCAAAGACTACTAGGTCTAAAATCCTGAAAAGAATAGGCGTCAGATTTCTTAGGGATGAGGACCAGGAAGGTGGCATTTAGGTCATTCAGGAGAGAGCGAGATCCAAAAAATTCTTGAGCAGCAGCGACCACATCAGAGCAGATAATCTGCCAAAAATTTTGAAAGAAAAAAAGAGGGAAACCATCAGGTCCGGGGACCTTGTTACCTTCAAAAGAGAAAACTGCATTGCAAAATTCTTGAGGAGAGGGGATTCTGGTAAGCTCCAAGTTCATGTCACGAGAGATGATGGAGGGAACCTCCTGCAAGATTTCATTCTGAGTTGAAGGATCAAGAGGGTCATCCACTAAAAGGAGCTTAGAGAAAAAATTGATGGCTTCCTGGTAAATCTCATCATGCTTATTAACCCATCTCTGCCCGATCTAAATTTTGTTTATTTTGTTAGTATCCCTGTGCTTAAGAGTCATCATATTGAAGAACTTAGTGTTTTGGTCGCCACTTTTAAGCCATAAAGCTGTAGATCTCCACTTCAAAAATTCTTCTTCTTTGGAGATAATGTCATTTAATTTGGTCAAAATATCAATTTCTTTATTCAAGACATCTTTATCAAACCCGTAAGCTCGAATATGATTTTGAACCTCCACAAGATCCTATTTGAGCTTCACTTTAGCTTTGAAGATGTTGCCAAAAGTGGATTTGTTCCAACGTTGTATATTAGACTTGACATTGGAGAGCTTCTTGGCTATACGAAACATAATCGTTCCCTGGATATCAATATTCCACCATTCCAAAATTTTATCTTGGATTTCAGGGGCCATCAGGCACATTTTCTCAAATCTAAAGGGGTATGCCTTTCTGCTAGTCAATGGAGAAACTGAGAGGCAAATGGGGAAGTGATCGAATCTAACACGGGGAAAGACATTGAGTCTACAGGAGGCCATCTAAAGCCAATCAGGAGAGATAAGACCCTTATCAAGCTTGACCTGAATAAGATCCTCCCCACTGCGTCTGTTGGACTAGGTGAACTTGGCCCCAACAAGATCAAGATCCAAAAGACTCAAAGAGTTGACCATGTCAGCCAAGTCTTGTCTACTATCAATAGAAATAGGTATACCACCATATTTCTCTAGATTAGAGAGGGGTATTGAAATCGCCCATAAGGATCCATTTCTCATTAGGGAAGAGAGATCTAGCAAGGCAAATGGAAGACCATAGGGTTTTCTTTGCTGATCTCCCATTAGGAGCATAGATGTTGGAAATGATCTAGGAGGATCCATCTTTAAGATTAAAGAATCTAGTAGCAATGTGATTGGGAGAAGAGAGAACCACCTTACCACTTAGAAGTCTCAGATTCCAAAGGGTGGCAATACCTCCTGAAGCACCATCAACATCCACACAGTGAACACCACAATCTCCAAAAACTGCCAGTTTGATTTTTCCCACTTTACTACCAGGCATTATTGTTTCTTGGACAAGGCAAATATAAGGCTTGTGATTTCTGACCAAATTAGATAGAGGGTCATGCTTATGGGGGTGATTTAATCCCCTTATATTCCATGAGATGACCTTCATTTAGCATGAGGGGGGATCCCATCCCCATTTCTGGTAATGTTCTCTAAGCTCCGTCTGCAATGGCAGCCCGACTCTATCTATCTCTGCTAACTACATTAGATGGTCTCCCCACCCCCATTGTTTCTGACCTAGAGTCCACTCTTTTTCTATTTCTGGTTAAGAGCCCCCCAGAAATCGAAGTGATTTGGCCAATAGGGGAGTTTCTTCTTCTGTTTTTGGGCTTGACCTCAATAAAATGAGCGGGGTCTTCAGGAGGTGAATCCTACAAGGGATAGGTTGGGGGATTCGACTCAAAAGAGTTATCCATATCAACAGTCAACTAAATGGGATTATCCTAGGCAGATCCAGTAGAGATTGAGGAAACCCCGTCAATGCGGGGGGCATTCACATCAGAGGGTTCCCCAACAATCTCCATAGGGACCGAGATGCTCGAGTCAAGGGTAGCAGGAATGATTGGCTTAGGTTTAGTACCAACTAGATTAGAGCCCAAAACAATCAAGGAAGGCTCTGCAACCAGGGCATCCATCTTTTCTAAGAGCGGCTCATTCCTTTTTCTCCATTCCTTCTTTGGCTTAGACGGGAACTGCCTGGCCTAGTGACCAGCTTTTTTGCAATGGAAACACGTAAAGGGGATGGATTCATACTCCACTTTTTGCACCCATCTTCCAATCTTGGAGAAAAGTTCTACCTCAGAAGGTAGGTTTGAGGACTACTTGACATTAACACATAGTCTGGTATAAACCAGTCATCGTTTTGCTGCAGTCATTAGGTCGACTGAGATTAGCTCCCCAAAGCAGGAATCAATACCCACAAATATTTCTTCTCCCCAGAACTCCATGGGTAAACCTAGCAGTCTGACCCAGATAGGAGCTTCATTACATTCCTAGTCTTTGGGGTTAAAACCTAGTTCCCATTTTTTAAGGGCCAACGAAGATTTTCCTAGCATCCAAGGATCTCCCACAAAAATAGATCAAAAATATTCTTCACAAGAGAATGAAAAGGAGAAGAAGCCACCACCCATAGCCACAACATCAGTTTGACCTTTACCTTTCCATTTCCTCGCCACCCAGGATCTAACAGCCTCAATATTTGGGCGTGGGCCAATAAATTTTCCAACCAAGACCAAGTGCATGTGAGCCATATCCTGATCAACAATACTGTTCGGAATGGAGATGGAGCAAGTGCCATAATCCTGGTCCACCTTATGTGGTACTAGTGAGATGGTCTTGCCTTTAAGTTTTGTTGAAAAAAGAGAGGCCCATTTCTTGTTGCATTCCATAGAGGGAATCTTATTATTGGGGCCCTCAACCTCACCATATTTGTTGGAGGTGACAAATTTACCATTGGCAGTATTGGTACCACCATCCCAAGTATCATTCGAGGCCCCATCCAAAGGATCAGGGGGGGGATCCTCTCGGCTCCTAGTTTTAGCAAAAAGAAAATTCAAACCTGAACTAGTTCCCGCGCCAACTCCTGCTCCTATCATTGTGCTACTATTGTTATTGCATATCTTGTTGACATTTTTTTTATTTCTTTGTGTCTATCATGATGTGCTACTATTGTTATTGCATGGAGAAGACTGTTATAACCATAGGTGTATTTATTTAAATGCCATAGATTAATAGTATATGAAATTGAAATAAATATGAGAAGAAACAAAATGGCAACTATGGCGTCTCTAGCACAAGCACAATAATGTCTGCCCAGGAAACAATTTCAAGGCATGCTACTTCAAGCTTTTCTTTGATCACATCAATTAACTCGTAACCCAAGAACACTGAAAAGGGGGGGTGAATCGGCATTCTACTGGTAACACAAGATTTTAACCTTTTATAACATATACATATAAATCGGTAAATGAAGAAACATATAACATGAACCAAATATACCATCCACATAAATGAACACCATAGCACACAAAATTTATACGTGGAAAAACTCAAAGAGGAAAAACCATGGTGGGATTTGTGACCCACAATATCAATTCTCTAGCCATATGAAAGATATTACATAGCATGGACGCCTACACATGCAGGAAGGCACACTACCTAGAGCACACTGCTCAACACAAAAGAGTCTCATTGACTACAAGCTTCTATTGAAATTAAACAGTACTGGTGAACTCACAAAATGCATCTGTAATGCTAAAAAGAGTTCTAGTTAAAGCTTTGTTTTGTACCGGTTCATAACCCTGAACCTTCTACCGGTATCTCCTTCCCTCCAAGAATGCTTTACAAAATATCTATAGATATAACATTCGCATATCCTTCGCATATACCCATAATCCTATTCTCATCTCTATCATATCATAATGACCTAACAAAATGACCTATATACCCTTCACAAACAATATGCCTTATCTCGGCTTACAATTCATTACAAAAGATATACAATGTCGGCCTTATACAATAATTACAAAATGATTTTAAAAATAAAAATTTCTAATGTCGGCTTCCCTGAAGTGCTAGATGTCGGTGCCAGTGCTAGTGTCAACCTTGATTTCTCCAATACCAATGTCTACCGATGAATGCCTCCAAATGCCGATATATGACTTCTATGTAATCTTGTTGCCTTATAGAATCTTGTTTCCATCAATGAAAATATATAAATCCAATGAGTGTTAATTGCCAACAATCTCCCCCTTTGGCATTGATGACAACACTCATGAAAAATGGATTCCCTATCGATTCAACTGAAATATGACACATGCTCCCCTTGAGGAATACACTCTATTTGATATCCTTCCCATATTATTATGTTCGATATTTTCTGATATTTTTCACATATATACACTCCCCCTTTGGAATCAATGTCAAAGACCGGTGAAAGAATTGAAAGAATCTGTGCAAAAGAATTTATCGGAGCTTGACCAATTTCAAAATTTTTGGGTATGCCTTATCCAGAAATTGTAAATATGTATCCCAGCCAGATTTGAAAGTTTCAGATATGCATACCAGTCCACTCAGTAAGTGTGCAAGTTTTTCCTTCTCTGAGACTTCTGCCGATGTGGGCTTAGCAATCATATCCATACATTCTCTCTTATGTACACCGAGTAAATCCAATCATTGACTCACCAATCCTCTAAGACTCCTTTCTCTCCAAATGATCTTTTCTCTCTACTTTTCAAGAGCAAAAATTTGATTCTCCAAAGACAAAATTTTACCATCAACAGATGTTGTTAGTGAGGTTAGTCCATCAAAAGAATTTGCAATGTTAGCTATCTTATCATGTAATTCCTTTAATCTTCTATCTACATTAGTTGCAAGAGTTTCTATGTTACAACAGATCCTATAGATATTTGTACTCTACTTCAAACATATTTCAATAAGATTTAGTTTATCTTCAATTTTCTTCTTCTTTGTGTTAATGATTTGGTCAAAGGCGACTCTTTTACCCACAATAAATCTCTCAAGTGCCTGTCGATCTGAAATTTGCCTCCAAGATTGAAAATTGTTAGATATGTGCTCAGTTAGTATCTTAAGCTTGCCAGAATGGCTTGCTTCATTTTCAATCTTACAATCAGAAATTAGTCTATGTAAAATTGTGATTGAGTGATCTATTATTCCTTTATCTGCAGATCCCTCCTTTATTAGTTTTTGATTAGCCATCATCATTAACTCAGTGGGACTCATCTCAATGATTAATTTCTTCTCAACTTGAGAAGTGTCATTTACCAAAAACTTTGTCAGGGAATCAATATTAACTGTCAGTATAGTCTCAATTCCCTTTACCTTATCCTCCTTAGCACTGCTGGATTTGCCACTTGGTGTAGTATCAATTACTGTCAGTGGAGTATTATCCACAATATTGTCAGTACCCTGTACATTGCCTTGTTCAAAAGTTGTTTCTTCCGGTATTGATTGTACACTCACCTTTACTTCTGGTGGTGTTTGTATACTTATAGTTTCTGTCGGTTTATTCAAAATTGGAGCTGAACTACCTAGAATACCTTTCCCTTTAGATCTATCTGAGATGGTGGAAGTTGTTGCTTTTACAAATTCTTCTTGGGAGCTGAGAAAGTCAAGATTCTTTTGGAATAATTTGGTCCAACCATCTCTGGTCTCATTTACTACCTTATTTACCCTGCCCATCATTAGGCTTATTTGTCAGGGTTTGCTACTAAAAACTATTATGTTTGCAACATCAATGCATTGTTTCATTTCCTCACTATTTATTGAACCACACATACTCAAAAGTTCTACTTTCTCAATTTCTCTATCCTTCTTGACTGCATCAAGTATTCTAGCATCTAATTTATTGTACAGTGATAAAGGAATTTCCTTCAAAAATTTTACTAAGGCTTTCTTATATATATCTATGTGTAGCACAATTGCCTCTTCAATCTCATTATGTTCATTATCCTCTAAATCTTCATAGTAAATGGATACATTCTTTAAAATTCCATCATTTGTTATTTCATCAATCAATTCAACACAGGTCATTGTAGCCTTACCAAATTCAGTAGCATCATCACTCTTCTTCTTTTTGTTGGGGGTTGTTGGAGTGAATGGAGCAGGCTATCTCTTCTGAATAGGTTTCCTTGCCAGAGGTGGGGGTGCAGTAGGTTTTGTTGCCTTTCTTACAAGCTTCCTCCTTGGCTCCACTTTCTTCTCCAATTCTGGAAGGCTGGTCTACTTTCTTCATCTGTACCCTTCTGAATGCTAGAGGTTGGTTATCCTTTGGATCAAAATCAGAAGTGATAGGAGAAACAAAAGTTTCAGGCTTCTTCACCTTTGGAGCACTAGTCAGTGTCGGTTTTGTTGTCGGTTCTCCTGCTGGTTTGGATCCAGAACCCAGTTCTATATCTATCCTATGAATTACATTCTGTATATATGCAGACATCTTATCTACTTTCTTCTCTCTTTTCTTCCTGTTGAAGCCAGTCTTGACTTCAAGAGCCTTTTCTTCTGGAGTGCCAAAATGTGCAGTTTTGTCATCCAATGGAGCTTCTAGCAGCATCTTTGCATAAAGTTCTAGAATGTTATCATCCACCTCATATCCAAGCTCTATGACCCATATGGTCCTTGGTTCAACTTCCTCCATGAGTGTTTCATCAGTCTTCACCATAAAACAGATATCGGTGGAGTATTTTTCCATAATGTGCTTTGATATTATCTCCCACTGTCTCATATTTTCTTGAAATGTTTTGAAATAACCCCAAAGTTTTTCATCTTTGTCGGCACCAAGATCGGTGATTTCTTCCTTGATTTGCATACCTACCGGTATGTCATGAGCCCAACGCTTATTTCGTAGACCACGTAGCTCATTTATGAAGTAAAGAATTAAACAAACAATGAGATTTCCAAACCTAAATGTTCCTTTCTTAACACACTTAATCTTTCTAAGATTCAACATCAGTTCACTTCTCAGCCATTCACATAAGTCATATTTACCATCATTCCTTAGCATCTAATGTGCAACATGGATGCAAGAACTAGCAACAAAATTCAATCAGCTAGATTGAGTTACCTTATAACCAATTATTATGCTTGCAAACTTCACATCTCTGTCCTTGATTGTGCTGATCCTCATTGATCTTCCATCATGGGTTGTGCCAGTGAGCTTCTCAATCACAGTGTTGAAGATCTTCTTGCCAGGTTCTTGTCCGACTTTGGGTAAGTCGGTGACTAATTGAATAGCTTCCTTAGTGATCATGTAGGGTTGATCCAGCCAGACGAACTCATTGTGAACCCTTCTCAGAAAATGTCTAATCACCTCATCTTTAAATTTTGGTATGTATAGGATACCGGTTAACCCTAGATCCTCAATAGCTTTGTATTTTGTCTTGAATATTCTGGAGCTTCCCAGTATCATAGATTCATACATGCCCTTTATTTCCTCGATGCCTAGATCCTCCAAGGTGCAGTGAATATATGCCCTTACATCTTCAACATACATCATGTTGTCAGGAACCCTAGAGAATGCTCCCACAAAGTCTTCCTTCTTAGCTATCCGGGGAACTTCCTTGAAAATGGGTCTCAGCCAATCCTTGACTTCAACAATGGTGGGATTTGCAATGAAAGTAGGAGCAGATGATTCAGATGCCATTGTGAAGAAATACTCGAAAGTGATCGCCGATTGGAAGATTGAGTGCTTTGGAAATCCTCACAGAATGCTTTAGCTCACTCTTAATCTTCTAAGATTCACCTTTTCTTCGCTCTGGATGCTTGAATGTTGGGTGACTAAAACTGAATCCACTTTTCCCCTTTTTATCAGCGAGTGAACCCTAATTCTTCACTTTCATAAATGCTTCGTGATGAACCCTACCGAATGTCGGTTTCATAGTCTTATGTCGGGTAAACCTTCATCAATGATTAACACAACTCTCCAGATCTCTTCCAGATCTTCTTCGAGGAATATGCAATATTTTCAATGAGTTTTCCAACCCCTAAGGCGTAAGCCTCAATTACCGATGGAATTTCCTGCTGGTGCAGGAATGCTCTGGTCTACTGGTAGAGTTATAGTTGCAGTTATCGGTGTAGTTGCATATCCACTTGGTTCTTCATATTTTCTAACCCCTCTCTTGGTGTGATATTGTTGTATTTCATCTACCTTCTGTTTTCCCTTCTCATTTGCTTTATCATTGCTAACCGGTGTAGTTTTGCTTCTGCATTACTTAGCAATTTGACCTATTTTGTTGCATGCATAACATGTAACATCGTTCTTTTGAATTACTTTGATATATCCGGTGTCATTCCTTGACCTACAATGATTAGCCAAATGTCCAAACTTTCCACATGCATGACATTTAACATTCATTCTGTTGTCTTCTGACTTATGACCATATTTCTTGCAATTTGTGCATTGACCGGGAACAGAATTGTAGTTTTGATTTGCTCTATTTCTACATTGTCTAGCCATATGCCCAGTTTTATTACACACAAAACATCTACCATTGAATTTATAAGCATTAGATTGCCTTATTGGTTTCCCTTGGTCTGATGAGTTCTGCATACTGGTTGTTTGATCTTCATTTGCAGTACTAGAGCTTTCACCTTGTACAAATCCAAGTCCTCTAGAATCTTCATTCTACCTTTGTCTTCTCAATAAATCATCCAACTGCACGGTGCTAATCCTATTTTTTTCTTTATACTCACTTGCAGTGGTCAGATCATCTCTTAGAGTAGTTATTTGTCTTTTAAGCATTTGTTCATTATTCCAGGAGTGTGCCAAATTAGTTCTCAATAGATTATTTTCATGAGTCAATCTGCCACATTCTTCAAATTTGTTCTTTAGAGATATAGCAAGATTTCCTTCCTTTTTCTTTCTGTCCTCAATATCTTTTGATAACCTCACAGCCAGGTCTTGCATTTCATTCTTCATGAGAATGTTTGGTTGACTCAGTTTTTGACATTGTTCTTAAGTGCATTTTTCTCTTCATCATCCTGGTTTTGCAAAAGTTCCTTTCTCTTGGCTTGAGCTTATGATAACCTTTCTTGCAAAATAGGAATGAATTCATTAGCAGAATTCAATTCATCCTGCAGTTTCAAGTTCTTCATCTTCTTAGCATCATAGTCCTTAAGTGACATCTCAAGTTGCTTCTCTATAGCCATGTTCAATGATTCCGATTTCAGGATCTTCCTCAAGCTGTTAAACTTATTCTGAGGTACCAATCTTTGATAGCAATTGTTGGAATACAATGAACTCAAGAACACTGAGGGGGGGGTGGGGGCGGGGTGGGATGATTCAGTGTTCTACCGACAACACAATATTTTAACCTTTTATAACATACACATATAAACCAGTAAATGAAGAAACATATAACATGAACCAAATAAACCATCCACATAAATGAACACCATAACACACATAATTTATACGTGGAAAACCTCAAAGAGGAAAAACCATGGTGGGATTTGTGACCCACAATATCAATTCACTAGCCACATGATAGGTATTACTTAGCATGTGGGCCTGCACATGCAGGAAGGTACACTGCTCAACACAAAAGAGTCTCACCGACTACAAGCTTCTGCTGAAATGAAACAATACTGGTGGACTAACAAAATGCATCCGTAATGCCAAAAATAGTTCCAGATAAAGCTCTGTTTTGTACCGGTTCATAACCCTGAACATTCTACCGGTATCTCCTTCCCTCTAATAATGCCTTATAAAACATCTACAGATATAACATTTGCATATCCTTCGCATATACCCATAATCATATTATCATCTCTATCATATCATAATGACCTAACAAACTGACCTATATACCCTTCACAACTAATATGCCTTATGTCAGCTTACAATGCATTACAAAAGATATACAATGTTGACCTTATACAATAATTACAAAATACTTTTACAAATAAAACTTTCTGATGTCATCTTCCCTGAAGTGTTGGATGTCGGTGCCAGTGGCGGTGTTGACCTTGATTACTCCAATGTCGGTGTCTACCGGTGAATGCCTCCAAATGTCAG
The DNA here is from genome assembly GCF_030272615.1 of Cryptomeria japonica. Taxonomy (NCBI): domain Eukaryota; kingdom Viridiplantae; phylum Streptophyta; class Pinopsida; order Cupressales; family Cupressaceae; genus Cryptomeria; species Cryptomeria japonica. The sequence goes on along the minus strand of NC_081415.1, from coordinate 484,173,199 downwards.
TATATGACTTCTATGGAATCTTGTTGTCTTATAGAATGTTGTTGCCATAAATGACAACATCTATGAATCCAATGAGTGTCAATTGCCAACAAGGTGTAGTTATTTAAATGCCATAGATTAATAGTTATGAAGTTGAAATAAATATGAGAAGAAACAAAATGGCAACTATGGCGTCTCTGGCACAAGCACAATAATGTCCGCCCAGGAAACAATTTCGGGGCATGCTGCTTTGAGCTTTTCTTTGATCACATCAATTAACTTGTAACCTTTGAGAGAATTGGAATTTGCAATCGATTTTTTCTCAAATACAAATCTCCCCTCCACTGAATCCAGTAAGATGGAAGCGTCACAACTCTACGCAAGGATTCAAAGATTAATTTACATGAAAGTATGAAATATCAACTAAGCTAAGTAGGTTTGAAAATTTATTGCTTATTATTACCTTGACAAAACAGTCATGGAAGGCCAATCGTACAAGGGGAGGGGCCACGGCTACATAATTCTAGAACAAGTCGTTAACTATGCTCTTCACGATTTGTTTTGCCTCTGGGAATGAATTGCGATAGAAGTCAGGGTGTAAACTAGGGGTGAAGCCATTAATCCTATTTGCCAATATCAGCAGTGCAAGAAGGCAGGCCAAAATTCCCATCTTCACTCTTCAGGCGTTCGCTAATTTGAAGACAAAACAGAGCAAATCATTAGATAGACATAGAGATCAATAAAGAACAAAAACGATTGAGTAGGGTAGACAGACTCCTTCAATCCTTCAATCCGTGCTGAATATTTGTAATTTGAAGACTCTTGCTCTTTCCTCTGTAATCTCTTCACTTCACTTATGCATGTTTGTAATGGTTAGAAGCATTTCTTTTCTTTTACACCGTTACAAATGGGTGGGTGGCATTTTAGGTTATGCCTCTTGGCGTAATTAATTAAAATACCAAAAAACAAAATATTTTTTAATTAAATTTGAGTCACATTAACCTAAAAAATATTGTCTCAAATTTCAATCCATATAACTAGAGTTAAAAAAGATTAATTAAGATATAATACAAAGGAGAAATGGATAGATAAATAGATTAATAGAAATCAAAATTTGTAAATTAGTAATCATACTTCAATTTGTAAGAGCTATGTGAAGTTTTGTACTATTTTCTTTAGCATAAAATAGATCATTGTGTTTTAGCCTATAATAATTTCTAATAAATTTTATTAATTATACAAACTTGTAGGGTCAATCAATACAATAACCATCTTGTATTTACAGTAATGGGATAGTGTATTTTATTGAGTATTTTAATAGACTAGTCAATCATTATCAATCAAAATTGTATATAAGTGGTCTTCTACTTGATTTTGTAGTGTACTATCTTTAATGCATTTAAATATTTATATGTAACCATGGGGCATGATCTGGGGCGGCTAGGGAGAACCTAGGGCCGACTGGATGTGGGGGAGATAAGAAATGAAGCTGGCTATTGTATTGCGGTGGTGGCATTCCCCATGGGATCTGAGACCAACCACTTAGCCAAAGCCATGACAACTTAACAAGCTCTTACCCTTGCTAAAAATATGAGAGATAAAAAAATTTTACTCGAGGGAGATTCAAATAGCATCATAAGATGTCTTAAGGGTCTTTCCCCCCCATCGTGGACTATCAAAAATATTATATCATTACCCAAGGAAATAATTAACTCCTTTGAGCAGTGTGTTATTTTACATGGTTATAGAGAGATCAATGCCATGGTTGATTAGGTTGCCAACATGGCTGTTCGAGCCAATCAAATGATCTTCTAGAGAGATGAGCTAGATCTTCCTGATGATACTCGTTCCATCCTCATTTATGACAGATTGCATGGAAAAGAAGGAGCTATAAGTGATGATAACAACGTACTTATCAATGAAAGTTTCTATAATGAATCGTAAAGGATGGTGCTTGAAGGATGAGCTGGCATTTAATGCTAACAAGACCTTGCACACTTTCTGGGTATCCATTTCTTTTTCAAGGGTTTCTATTCTCTACATTTTGGCCCCTATTTTTGTTCTATTCTGTGTTGTGAAGGGTGTGAGAAACTCTGTTGTGGCTGCAATGGGAGGCAATAGGAAGAGGATTGAACCGCTTTTTGTGATGAATGGAAGAAGAAGTTGAAAGCGTGGGCTATTATGGAAACTACTAAAATGATGAGGTATATGGAGCGAATTCTTGGCAAAAACCCTATTGTTATCAGGTTATTCAAGAAGAATTGGAAGGAGAGAAAAATCGCCATAGGTGGAAGGAAGGTGGAAATTGATGAAGGAATGATTGTTGAAGTTACTAGGATACCAATGGAGGGCAGAAAATTCTATACAGATAGAAAGCTCACAGAGGCAGCTATTAAGCGGTTCCCAAAGGAAGACTCTGAGAAAGCCAAATTGGTGAAATCTAGCAAGACCTATTATTCGCCAAAGGTGATTAAAAAGGTATGGAGATGGGTTTTGTTTGTTGTGATGCAATAAGTCACTCTTGATGGTAGATACTCTCGGTTTTACGGCTACTATTTTGTGCTCTTGAGTCACTTTTGCCAAAAATGATATGTTGTCAATTCCTTTCTACTTGCATTGTTCCTTGAATACTAGTATACAAGATTTTAGGGCTAACCCAGATAGAAATCTGCCCATGCATAAAGGGTTAATGTTTTGTTTATATAACCATGTTAAGGCCACCTTTGCTCAACACTCCATCACAAAGTTTTTGACCTCAGAAGAGGAGTTGGAGAACACAAATAAAAATGAAGATGAGGGGTCTGATACAGAGCTGGAAGGTGATTTTGACATGGATAACACCACTAAGGGAACTAGAAAGGGGAAGGATAAAGATATGGCTTCTAGGTCTAGCAGAAAGACTCTCGGCAAAGGGGTTAAAGGATATAGGAAAAAGGTACAGGGGGAGGATAGCTAGTTTGAAGAAGATGATAAGGATGATGATGGTATGGAGACTGAAAGTGAAAATGCCACCCCACCACCTAAGAAGAAAACTAAGCGTAGTCCAGCTATCACTGATATTAGCCTAGAGAAGGAGGTTGGTACCTCACAGGCCCCTTCTCCTCCTTTAGATCCTAATATATGGATTTGTGGTGTGGAGAAAGAGGGAAAGAATGTGGTGAAAGGGGAGACTCTGTCTCCTAAAGACAAAGTCACACTTGTTGGTGTGGAAACCCTGGAGAATAATGTTGATTTTTCAAACTTCAATAAAGATAGCAGTGATTCTCCCATAGCTATGCTTCAAAATACAAAGACTAGGGTGATGGAGTTTTATAAGGTTATAAAATAGGTCTTTTTGGAGATTGAAAGTTTGAAGTCTAAATAGGAGGCCTCTTCAAACAAAATGGACATTTTGGAAGTTGTCAAGACGGGTAATCTCAGTTCCTTGCCTAATAATCTGAAGGAATTAACTAAAGCCATCAATAATGCAAGGGCTATTACTGAGGCTTATGGTTCCAAATTCAAGACTATGGAGGCTAGGTTCAATGAGCTGGAAAAGAGGGTTTACAATCATGAAGAAACCTTGAAGAAGATCAGAGAACAAAGTCACAAAATTCTGAAAGCCTCAGTTGATAATTTTAGAGTGCTAATTAGTAAACTGGAACAAATTGAGCTGGAAAATAATATGATAGATATTTTTTAGGACAAGGACTTGATCCCTGAAGGTGTGGTTGTTGGACCTAATAAAAGAACCAAGGAAAATATGAGGAAGATGACTCATCAAGATAAGGGATTGGATGATCTCAAGAGTGTTGCTGCCTCTATGGTTCAGTTGGAGAAAGAGGTTGTGGAGCTTCTTAAAACTTTCTCTTAGTTCTATTGTACTGTGCTCTTGGATGTCCCTTTGGTGTCGATGTGTTTTCCTTCTATTACTTTTGGTTCTCTTTTTGGCTTTTTATTTCTACCAGTTGTTTCTGTTTGTTGTTATGTTCTTTCTAGCTGGGCCTTTCTTGTTTGATCTCTTTTGAAATTTATTGTAAAGGGTTTTAGTGCCCCTTCAAAACCTATTTTTCATGTAATTGAAAACCATGGGGCATGATCTATGTCATTTTAATTAGCAATTGACAAAAACCATCTTACGTTCTGATTAATAAAAAGTGGGTTAGGCATGTATCATCACATATTTGTTAAAAAGGCACTACCTAGGGCACATGAGAAGTGCACATCTAGCTAAGAAAGAGACTAGAAAATAGTAAACAACCAAAAACCACTAAACACAAAAAGGAACAAAGACAAAAGCAATAGAAAAAACTACCTAGAACTATACCAAAACCAGCTAACCACCATAGACACAAAGAGATGGTGTATTGGTAGGAGGCATTGCCTTCTTTCCAATCCTTACATAAACTAAGGAATTTATTAGAAGAACGATATTTTTTTTGTTGGAATCATTAGCAGAGTTTGGGGTACCCAAATCAGGAGTATCTTTAACCACGAGCATAACGGGCTTCATAGACATAGAAGGGGAAAGAGTGTGTCTCTTTTGTTTGTATTCCCCATAGTCAATCTCCTCCTATATAGCTTTCAGGGAAGCTCAATTCTTGAGGACTATCTCTTAGTTTTGATTATACATCTCACCACTTTTTCTTTTAAGGATCTCTTGATTTTCCTTTAAATCTAGAACCATCCTATCTTCTTTCTTCAGCAGCACCTTTTCTGAGAGCTCATTTATCTTCCCCTCCACCATCTCCAAATTTTCTATCTTCTCAGTCATAAAGTTTGTCTCTTTCTAGACATGTTCTTCCTTTAAGTCCATGACCCATTTGTCTGCTCTAGTCCCTGGCTCTACAAGTACCTCGATTCTATTAATTTTATTGATAGCCACATCAAACTATGAAAGAAGTCATTTGATAACCAATTTCTGTCATTCCACATTCTCTTCCATCTTTAAGATAGTAGATTCCAAATTAATGGGGCTCTTTTCATGGTTAAGAATCTCATGTTTAGGGATAAGAGGGGCAGTCTCCTTAGAAGCCATCGAAGACCATTCATATTTTGAATCATAAGAGGACTTTGAAACATCCACCTCCTCCTCATCACTTGACTCCATCACCTCCACCTTCTTAGGAGGTGGAGTAAAAGGCTTCTACTTTGCTTCTCTTAAGGGATTAAAGTAGGTGGGAACGAACTCAGGTCTAGAAGAGAAACCAATGGGTATGTACACAAAGATGGTGGTCAGAAAAGTGGACACCACCCCAAAAAAACATGGAAAAACAAGTAGCATGTACATGGTTCTAAAATTTTAATTCATAGCATGCGCGCTTAGGTTTGTTATTCTCGAGCCTAGAGAAGGTAGCGTGTACACGCTGATTTTAGGAAAATGAGCGCATACGCGCTACGCCTAGGAAAATGAGCACGTATGCACTAGTTATAGGAAAATGAGCACATACGCGCTAATAATCCCAACATAATGGCATACATGGTGCTTGTCAAAAAAAGTTTTTAAAAAAAAACTAGGTCTTATTTTCCCGTGAATAGCGTGTTTTAACTTTTTTTCTTCATTTTCTCTCCTAAACTGCAAACGGGGTGCTAGTTTTCTCCTCCAGACTATGGATCAAGGTTAGATTTTGTTTATTTTTTTCTTTCTTTCCCGTTTGTTCAATTTGTTTTATATTTTGAATTTAATTTCATTAATTTTGATTAGGTTTTTTCTTTTTTTGTTTCAAAAACTAGATTCTTCTAATCCACAATAGGAACAACCAAATGTACCTCCTAAAAACACACAAGAACAACCAAATGCACCTCCTGAAAACCCACAAGATACACCCCTAATTCCTCCTTTTGACCGCACACCTGGAACATAGGAGCAATTAATTAATCAGTTAGGACAAAATACGTCTAAAATCAATAGACTGATTGTTAAATTGAAAACATCCGAACTTGAGCATCATCAATCCCTCGCCACTAGCCTAGAAACATTAGCTAGTGGTGCCATAGTTGTTTCCACACAAATTACCAAATGGGGAAGCTTTAGGGATAGGTGTCGTCAATTCTGTGCCAATGGGCTATCATACGAGGGAGTAAAAAACAAAAATATTAGTAAACAACAAATATGTGCCCTTTTCATTGATCCCAAAGCTGGTCAGTAATTACCTCTTAATGCAAAGAGGTTTCCCATACATTGGTGTACCAATGTGTAGATGAAGAATCTTTTTTGTCAAAGGTGGTGGATGGTCTTTGATGATCCACCTTGTAATAATTATGAGGTGTCATTATATTTTTTGAGAAAAGTATATTGTGAGTTTGTGCTCAATGTGTGCCCAAACTATTTTGACATGAGAGAGTTCCATGGTAGAGGTGGTGCCTTTGCCCAAGATATACCTGGAGCCCATAGGCGATTACCTGCGGAGAGTCGTCGTACCTAGCACCCAAACTCGAGGTGCATCAAGCTATCCTAGTAGAGCTGAAAGAGTCGATGGAGCTACAGACTCTTCAGGAGGCCACAGCGTTGACTAGTGCCATCATCCAACATGGGATGTCGTTAGCACACCCTATTGTATTGGATGATTATCCATTAGGTTCTCCAGGTGGTGATAGAGAGCCCATCCAACATATGTGTGTCAGTTGCTTGGGGATATGCTCAGGGATAGATGTTGCAGCCGGTGCAGATGGATCCTCATCTCATATGTGCATAATTCATGGGAGTAGATGTCAGGACTGCACAACTAAGGATTTCACACTGACAGCTGACTTGATGGACATGGTGTTTGCCCATGAGCGATAGACATAGATGTGTTGATTTGAATTCATAGAATTTTATTTATCAGTCACTTTAAATTTGTAATTAAAAATAAATGAATTTTCATTTATACATCGATTTAAATTGAGATAAATAATATGCATTTTAGGATGTAGTAGCGGTATCCCATACTCCTCCCCTAGTTACTATAGCCGCAACTTCGATGCCTGAGGTATAAATTTTGTAACATGTTAAAATAAAATAGTACACTTTCAATTCAAAAAAATACAAGATATACTAACTATCTTTAATGCTTGGTCCAATTTTTGGTTTGTAGGTGCTGACAGGGGACCAAATGTCCCAGATTGATGACATCACGCTCTCAGCGATCGGTTTTGGCCTACAAGGCTATACGGTATCATATTTTGTACAACCCTTTTTATGTATTGTTTTGATGGAATATGCAAGTCATTTCATTTTAGATTTTTAAAATTATGTTTAATTTATTATCTGTACTAATATCTCATGTTAATTTATTTTTTTAGGGTACCCTCTCCACATCTAGGGCTCGTCCTAAGAAAAAGAATTTCTTGAAGATGCCAAAATGTGGGAAGAAGGTAATTGAACACATTTTTAGTTCTACAATTGTTTGAAAATATTGAAATCAAGTATTAGTTGGGGTTTGTAGATTGATTAGTGTTTTTTGTCTATTTTACATGTACAACGGTCATTGAGCTATGTGGATTTGTTGAATGCACCTGATTCACCCGTGGATCAAGAGAGGAAGGAGGTATGTATCTCTACTTTATTTTCTTGATTTCATGATTATATGCACGTGTACATGTGAACTTGTGATATTTTATAATATTATAATTTTTTCATATAGGAAATATCCATACCTATTTCATCAATGGCGAACCCTCCTCCATGCACTAGAGAAGCATCTCAGGGTCTGGTACACTTTTGTTTGATATGTAAAATTAATTGTTTTTAACCTACAATACTTATCATTATATTAATTGTATTTAATCTTTGAACATTTTTTGTATAGGTAATAGTGACAGTTTCTCCATTGATGGTGAGCCATCCTTAGTCCAATGGAGAAGCATCTCAGGCATAGGTACGTCATTGTTCTCTATATTATAGCTTTTAAGTGTTTTTGATATATTTATGTTAGTATATTGTATTAATTGTATTTTTAATCTATAATAGACCCATTCATGGTACAACCATAACGTGGATCCATTTAAGTATGTCTTCAAGAAAACTCCTAAGAGTGAAGAGGAGAGGAGAGTGAAGACATTAGCTCCTAGATCAGCCGATGAGGTAATATACATTTCAATTGCAAAGGAATTATAGTTAAATGCATAGTTATGTTGTTAATTGTGAACTATTTTCTACAAAAGAATTCTAACTTGGCTTTTGAATTTTGGTTTTACAACCATCTACAGAGTCGCGTACTACATCGAAGAGGCTTGATTTTGATTATCCACCACAAGTTTAGGATCATATAGTTTTAGTTTTGTTCATAGAATGACCAATACATGTAGATATATTCTACATTTTTATTGTATATCGATTTGGACATGGCATATGCCACATTTTTGTAATACTTGTATTGACTTGGCAGACATGCCTTTTATATATATATATAAATGTCGATATTCGATCCAATAAAATGTGTACTGAGTTCATTAGTTTGTATTCGTTGTATTTTGTGGTTGTTCTTTAATTCATTTAATTTATCATTTGCCTATGTAATCAACAATATGAATATAAACAACAAAAATATATGATATAAAACATTGCAATCATGAAATATGATTTGATAAAATTTCTAAAATGTTGAATTAACCCTACAAAAGTCCTTGTATTCAGTTCATTATTGTGTATTCACTGTATTTAATGGCTTCCCTTTTATAAATTTAAATGAATATTTGCATATGTAATCAACAATATGTGTTTGGTGCGAGAGCACCCTCACGCTCGCAATAGTAAAATTTTGTTCGTCATGTGCACAAACTGACATCGTGAGCATGTCTGGGTAGGAAATTTTATGCTAGGAATTCCCTTGTCATGTATCCCAAAGCGCCAAAACGTCGAGAGTCATACCCTATCGGTGCGATCTCTCAAGTGCCTTGAGTCCAAAAAATTGTCAAAATTTGATGAACTATTTCTTTAAATCCAGGAAACATATGGTCAATTCATTTGAACCCATGGGGTTGTGTGAGGCTCATCTACAATGGCCTATCTCATTTTTTAATGACTCAGAGCCATTTTCAATTGGTAGAATTTTTTCACCTGCTGCAAAAACCGTCAGTTGCATGCAATGCAAAGTTGCAAGATTATCTAGAATTGATTATGTTCGTCATGTTTACAAACCGACATCACGAGCATGTCTCAGTGGGTAGGTTTATGCTAGGCATGCCCCTTTCATGTATCCCAAAGCGTCGAAACGTCGAGAGTCATACCATACCGGTGCGATCTCTCAAGTGCCCTAAGTCCAAAAAATTAACAAAATTTGACGGACTGTTTCTTCAAATCCATGAAATATATGGTCGATCAGTTTGAACCCATGGGGTCATGTGAGGCTCATCTACAATGGCCTATCTCATTTTTTGATGACTCGGAGTCATTTTCAATTGGTAGCATTTTGTCGCCTGCTACAAAAATCATCAGTTGCATGCAATGCAAAGCTGCAAGATTGGCTAGAATTGATTCTATTCATCATGTGCATAAATCAACATCGTGAGCACATCTGGGTGGGAAGGTTTACGCTAGGCATGCCCCTATCATGCATCCCAAAGCATCGAAATGCCAAGAGTCATACCATACCGGTGCGATCTCTCAAGTGCCATGAGTCCAAAAAATTGTCAAAATTTGACGGACTATTTCTTCAAATCCAGGACACATATGGTCAGTCCGTTTAAACCCATGGATTCAAATGAGGCTCCTCTACAATGGCCTATCTCATTTTTTGATGACTCGGAGCCATTTTCAATTGGTAGCATTTTTTTGCCTACTGCCAAAACCGTCAGTTGCATTCAATGCAAAGTTGCAAGATTGGCTAGAATTGATTCGGTTCATCGTGTGCACAAACTGACATTGCAAGGGCATCTGAGTGGGTAGGTTTATGCTAGGTATGCCCCTATTGTGCATCCCAAAGCACCGAAATGTCGAGAGTCATACCGTACTGGGGCGATCTCTCAAGTGCCATGAGTCCAAAAAATTGTCAAAATTTGATAGACTGTTTCTTCCAATCCAGGATACATATGGTCAATCCGTTTGAACCTGTGGGGTTGCATGAGACTCCTCTACAATCTACTATCTCGGTTTTTGATGACTCATATCCATTTTCAATTGGTAGAATTTTTTTGTTTGCTGCAAAAACCGTCAGTTGCATGCAATGCAAAGTTGCAAGATTGGCTAGAATTTATTCGGTTCATCGTGTGTGCAAACTGACATCACAAGAGCATTTGTGTGGGAAGTTTTACACTAGGCATGCCCCTACCATGCATCCCAAAGTGTCAGAATGTCAAGAGTCATACCCTACCGACGCAATGTAGAAGTTGCTTGACAACAATGACAATTTTTGCTCAAATTGTATCTAGTCTCAATCTATGACCCCTATGACCCGATAATGACTCAAATAATTCTCCATGATTTTACAAGAATCAAGAATGCTCATTATTGACCAGGGACACATCACATATACTCAAAACATAGTCACAAAACATTGACACACAAAATAGTCACAAAACATTGTCACATATTATTCAAAGATTTGCCTCTAAATATGGTCAAATTAGCTCTTGGCCGTTTCATTATACAAAAAAATGTCTTATAAATCATCTCATGGGCTTTTATACAAAATTTGGCATTACAATATGTGTGATTCAACTCATCGCCATTTTAATATACAAATCATCTCATGGGCTTTTATACAAAATTTGGCATTACAATATGTGCAATTGAGCTCATTGCCATTTTAATATACAAAATTTGGTATGTACATATGTACAAATCAACTCATTGCCATTTAAATATACAAAATTATGCCCCTAAACATGTAAAAACCAGCTAATGGGCATTTATATATACAAAAAACGAATATAGAACAATTCATCTATGATTTATACAAAATTCTCAAAATTATTCTACTCTGAACCATAGAATCAATCAAGTAAGCCTTCAGGATCATCTGTAACCCGTATTGTGTCAAGTATTGCCTCGTGGTCAGATTCACGAACTTTCCATTAAATCTTGTTATGAGGTCTACCATGATACTTAATCAAATGAATATTTTTTGCAACAACAAGGTTAGAGAAATGAAGAATATGTCTATGTGTTTCAAAGTCCTCGAACAACCAAACATTAGAATTCTTGATAGGGTATCTCCAGAGCCATGTTCCTATCATGACAACAGACACTATTGGGTACTCAATACCCTCTCCGTCAATGATTGTGGTTGTCAATTTTCTATTTGGCTCAACACAATGACACAAAAAGTAATCTGTTCCTTCTTCATTGTTCTCTTCTGCAACAACTGCATACACATGACTTGCATTTTATAAAGTGTTAATTAATATAAAAAATAAAGTATGATGTACAACGAAATGAACCAAAAAGAATACTTGCAAAAAAATTAACTCAAAAAATCACCTGAATCTACTAGGTCGGATACATGGTCAAAATCCACTGATGTCTCCATCTGGCTGAATTGTAGTGCTTTGGGAATTTGATATGAATCAATGGGAACCAATGGTCTACAAGACCATTTATCAACCTACTCTTGTGATTCACATTCTTCCCACAAACAATACATGCATGAAGAGCAAAAACATACCATTTGTCTCGTGTAAATTACCAGTGAACTTGAATTTGAACTCATAAATGAGTGCATGTCACTCGATCCTACAACTGTACAACAATCTAGATAGTTTTCAATGTTAGATTTAGTGATCAACCAAAAATATCTATGAACCATTGACATACCTGGATTACTTGGACCCATCGTAGACTTACACCATTGCACAATTGTTTCTGCATCTATCAACTCAACACCACCTTCGTACTTCAATTCTTCTCTAGCTAGGGCTCTTCTCACACATGCTTCCGCACCATTGTGCTCTCCCTTACCATGTCCAGCCTCAGTGAAATTCCAAAAATGTTGTACACCACTTGTCATCTGCATCCTTGTCAACCAATAAAACATCCTTGCATTCTTGAATTGTGCGGTGCAATTATCTAACCATATTAAGTGTCAGTTGTATTGTATGTTCCTTTCCCTTAAACTATCATAGAAAACTTTAAAGAATCCTTGTACAAACTCTGATGAATGAGTACGATCATCACTTATGTAGAAGTGATACTCTCTTACAACCTTTCTATCCTCCTCTATGCTATCATCTGCATGTATGAATGCTATGTGTACAAAAATAGAAACTTGTGTAGAGTGATAATACATAGATTGCACTTCATTTTGAGGTTGTAGTGTATAATTTTCAGAGAAAACAATGATAGAGACAATGGTGCCAAGATGAAATGTGTTCTTACATAGCTTGAATTTCTCATCTAACCATTGAGCTCTATGTGTATGCATTATGTACTCATAAACTAGTTTCTTGTGAAACATTGTCATAAATTCAGCTACACATATATCATTTTTCACTAGCTCACATCTCTTCAAATCTTTTCCATCTTTAACTCCATGTGTGACTATCTTGTACTTTCTGAAAGAAACTAGTTTTGTACAAATTTCATGTTTGCTCTCCAAATGTACGCATCTTGGTAAACATTGCAAACCACCACATATAGCACAAGAACCTTCTAAACAAGGCATCTTATAATAAATTCAACCATCATGTCTATTACATAGCACTCTTGAAATAAATTCTCTTACCGACTTAGGAGGTGCTTGTATATTGCATTCCTGCAAAACATTGTTAATGTGAAAAGTAGAACAAATATGACAAAAAATATCATAGTGCATGGAAAATTCAATATGCATCCTACAACAACACGTGGTGCATACATGATTAATCTTAATTATAAAAAGGTTGTCATTTCAAAAAATCTTTGAGAAATTCTTATTTGAGGAAACTTTTGAAGGAATCTTTCATAAAATTTAGTTTGAGTCACATCGAAATAGTGTTTGGCATGTGGCTCATGATTTTAAGACCCAATTCGTCTTCTAACAACATCTCTTTGGTTGGGCGAAACTCTTGTATTGTCATGCCAAAAATTTTCAATTAATGTTCTTAGTGCATCAACAACAACCTTGTCTTTGCGTGGTAGTCTACCCGAGAATGCCCAAAGAGAATTATTGTTAGGTTCCTCTATTTTTTCCTGCCTCTTTAATGCTTTACTTAATCTTGTTCTACTAACGTTTAATGAATTACTTGTTTTTCTTATCAAATGATCTTTTTTTATTTTCTTACTCATTATGGTTGATATAATGACACGTCAAGTTGCATTAGAATCTTTAGTACATGATTTTGAACCAATAGCCTGATATGCATCAAATAGATTTCTCACAATAGTTCTTTCACTGTTAGTTTCAGATGATCTTAGGCCTAGAATTTTCATTGTCTCTCTAAAATTCAAATTTTTAATCATTTCAACAATTAATTGACATTTTGCGGTTTGATTTAAGTTTTCAAAATAGTTTTGCCATATTTTGTTAACCATTCTCCTACAAGTTCGTTCATTCATTTTATTGGGCATTGACTTCAATATATTCTCATCAATGTCAATTAAATACTTTGGTTTCCTACGAGTGATTCTAGGAGGTGTTAACATCAGTGCATTATGTACATTCAATTCATCAAATAGAAGGTGTGTGTTCATCATTTAATTGATTATTCAATGCGGTATCTTCTTCAATTGCATTAGGTTCATACGGTAAATCAAATGTCTCTTCTTCAATTGTATTAGGTGCATTATGCTCGTTTGGTAAATCAAATTGAGATGTTGAGGATGACATACCTTCTTCTCCCATTGTTCTTATGTCATGTAATTTCTTCATATGCTACCTTTGTCTTTCCTTTTCAACCTCTTGTTGTTCCATCATTCCTCACTTGTTCTTTCCCATGGTTGATATCGGTTGTCCTAAATAGAATCATATTACATATATAAGTAAACAAAAGTTCATAAACAAACAAATAACCATAAATATGAATCTTATCATTGTTTTTGAGAATCAAACTATTAAACAATCACAATACTATTGACAAAACTAATAAGAACAACAATTCAATTATTTGAAATCATGCAAAAACAAAAAATTAACTTACTTCTATGTATAAAACAGTGATAGAAGTGCAGACATAGTTCCAGTGGAGCCTTCAATGACCTCAAAAAATTCTTTTGAGGCCGTTGAGGCTCTTGGGAAACTAGAACTATGTCTATGTATCGCGTACGCGCTACATTAATAACCGCGAACATGCTGTTAGTCCATAAAATGTTGGCAAGCCCAACGATATTTTTTTTTCCCATTTTGTACTAATAAGTAGCGCATACACGCTCCTAAGCCTAAAAAATGTTATCACAGGGTAGCAAATAATGGGCTCAGTACCCCGTATGCGCTTGGGTGAATTCACAATACTGTTTCCCACTTTTTGAACAACTTTGAGACTTAGGTGAATATTTTGAAAAAAACCTTCACTTTCCGACACCTATAACTTTTAAACCGTTAAGAATTTGAAGATGATATAAAGCAGTGATTTTTAGCATCTTGTTTGTAGATTCTAAATATGTTTTTTTTTAATTTGTTTGAATAAAATTTTATTGATTTTTCCATCTCCCTCAAAAAGTAGTTTTTTATAGCAAACAACATTTTTTAAGAGTGATGTGTATCCCGAAACGCATAATTTTTTTTCTATAAATGATAAAAACTTAATTCTTTTGAATTTTGGTTTGTAACATCAATATCCAAGGCATGCAGTTGGTTTGATAGTGATATGTTGAATATTTTTCATTTTATTTAGTTTTGAAGTTCAACTAATTATAATTCAGATATAGGTGTACGTTTGAACACACAACTTGTTCTATATGTATAAAAATTCAATTTTCTTTTTCTTTTAAGAAAGAAAACACCAATACCTAGTGCATAGATATTTTTTAGATTTTTTTTGAATTAGTTTACTATTTTTCCCAATGCATTGAACAAAGAAGTTCATGTTCAGTGAAAAACCTACATTCATAAGAAATAAAATAAAAATATATTAATGAATTTAATATATTAAAAGTTATACTATTTGGAAAGCTTATAATAAGGACTAAATACCTAAAAAAATAAAAATTAAATGAATTAATTTGGCCCCCCAAAAGCTAATGTAAAATTGATTTTTTATCAGCATTTGATAGATGCAAAGGAGACTCCATTGCAAGTATGATTTAGAAGTAGAGAGCTTCTATCCAACAAATTTTGATCTAAGAGCCTTTGATTTAACTCTCTTCAATTAATTACTTCAAATGGGACCTCTTAAAGCTTAAATCATTATATTTTCTAAAAAATGTATGATTTCAGCAAAAATCAGGACGTACCAAAAAGTGGGAACTAGCTTTGTGAGTTCACCCACTTACAAGCAATAAGTACCACGTACATGCTCCTACGCCTTAAAAAAGCTATGGTAGTGTAGTTAACTAATAGGTTCAGTACCCCGTACGCGCTATTGGTAGTAGAAAAAATGTGAATGAAAAGGGAGGGAGAGAGGAGTGGGGTGGAAGGGAAGGAGGGAGAGAGGGAGAGAAGAAGGAGGGGGGGAGGGGGAGGAGAGGGGGGAGGGTGGGGGAGGGGGAGGAAGAGAGAGAGAGGGAAGGAGGGAGACGAAGAGAGAGGGAAGGAGGGAGATGGAGAGAGAGGGAGAGAGAGAGAGAGAGGGAGGAGGGAAGATAGAGAGAGGGAGAGAGGTAGAGGTAGGGAGAGAGAGAGGGAGAGAGAGAGAGAGAGAGAGAGAGAGAGAGAGAGAGGGAGAGAGGTAGAGGGAGGGAGAGAGAGAGAGGGAGATAGAGAGAAGAGGGGGGAGGTTGGGAGAGAAGAAGGGGTATGGAGGAAGGGAGAGAGAGAGTAGGGGGAAGGAGGGAGAGGAGAGGGGGGAGGGAGGGGGAGGAGGAGGAAGAGAGAGAGGGAGAGGGGGGAGAGAGAGAGAGAGGGAGAGGGGGGAGAGTAGGAGGGAGGGAGAGAGGGGGGGCGGAAGGGAAGGATGGAGAGAGGGAGAGAAGGAGGGGGGGAGGGAGAGGAGAGGGGAGTGGGAGGGGGATGGGGAGGGGGAGGAAGAGAGAGAGAGGGAAGGAGGGAGAGGGAGAGAGAAAGGAGGGGAGGAGGGAGAGGAAGAGAGATAGAGATGGAAGGAGGGAGAGGGAGAGAGAGGGAGAGAGAGAGAGGGGGAGGGAAGGTAGAGAGAGGGAGAGAGGTAGAGGGAGGGAGAGAGGGAGAGAAGAGGGGGGAGGGTGGGAGAGAAGAAGGGGTATGGAGGAAGGGAGAGGGAGAGTAGGAGGGAGGGAGGGAGGGATAGGAGAGGGGGGAGGGAGGAAGAGAGAGAGAGAGAGAGGGAATGAGGGATAGGGAGGAGGGAGAGGAAGTGAGAGAGAGAGGGAAGGAGGGAGAGGGAGAGAGAGTGAGGGGGGAGGGAAGGTAGAGAGAGGGAGAGAGGGAGAGGGAGGGAGAGAGGGAGAGAAGAGGGGGGAGGGTGGGAGAGAAGAAGGGGTATGGAGGAAGGTAGAGGGAGAGTAGGGGGAGGGAGAGAGGAGGAGGGAAGGAGGGAGAGGGAGAGAGAGAGGTGGGGGAGGGAGAGGTAGAGTGAGAGAGAGAGAGAGAGAGAGAGAGAGAGAGAGAGAGAGAGAGAGAGAGGGGGGGGGAGGTAGAGAGAGGGAGAGAGGTAGAGGGAGGGAGAGAGGGAGAGAAGAGGGGGGAGGGAGGGAGAGAAGAGGGGGGAGGGAGGGACCTATAATGACACCAAATAACACACCATAGGACCTATAACAATACCAAATAGCACACCATAGGACTTATAACGACACCAAATAGTGTCCTAAGGGGTCATAGAACACCATATGACCCCTTAGGACACCATATGGCATTGTTATATGTCGTATGGTGTCTTAAGGGGTCATAAGGTGTCCTAAGGGGTTATAGGACACCATATGAACTCTTAGGAAACAATACGACTTCTAATAACACCTAAGGGGTCATATGGTGGGCTAATAGGAATTACAGAAGAAGAGAAAGAGGGAGGGAGAGAAGAAGAGAATGAAGGATGGGGTATGGAGGAAGGAAGAAGGGGAGAGAGCGAGAGAGAGAGAGAGGGATGGGGTATGGAGGAAGGGAGAAGGGGAGAGAGAGAGAGAGAGAAAGAGAGAGAGAGAGAGAGAGAGAGAGAGAGAGAGAGAGAGGAGAGAGAGAGAGAGAGAGAGAGGGGGGAGGGAGAGGAAGAGAGATCGAATCTAGGACACAATATGACCCTTAGAACATAATATGACCCGTAACAACCTCTAAGGGGTCATAGAGTGTCCTAAGGGGTCATATGACACTATATTATCCCTTAGAACACCATAGTTACTATAACGACACCAAATAGTGTCCGAAGGGGTCATAGAACACCATATGACCCTTTAGAACACCATATGGTGTTGTTATGGGTCATTGGTGTCTCGAGGGGTCATATGGCATCCTATGACCCCTTAGAACACCATATGGTGTTGTTATTGGTCGTATGGTGTCTTAAAGGGTCATATGGTGTCCTAAGGGGTCATAGGACGCCATATGACCTCTTAGGAAACAATATGACCTCTAATGACACCTAAGGGGTCATATGGTAGGCTAATAAAATGATATATTAAATTTGAAGTTATGAATAGAACATCATAAAATAGAACATCATTAGTTTAGTTTTGATATAGCTAAGTTAGACCATTGTCAGCATAAGAGAGACTCCAAGCGAACAAACAACGAGGCTTCGCTAAAAAGCAAGTGTAAGAGCTTGACCTAACCATAAGAGTATTGCCTAAGTTCTAAAATATATGATGCTATTAAATTTGCAAGGTTATAGGACTGATCTCAATTGTGGCTATAGGAATTACACACTTGATTTCTTTCATGGGTATGTATCGTTCCAAGCTGTTTGACAAGTGATGATCATCATATACTACCACTGCCATGCATACAACAAACTTTAATTTATTTAGGTGATAGGCGTTGTGTAACAATATAGGAACTCTCGCATACTTACCACTATCATTCTCCAAGACATCATCTGTGTTACTCTCCCTCTTTCTCTTCCTACCGATTGTTTCCTTGTGAAAAAAATATTGCAGGTACTCTGACTCGTCATGTTGCTTTGTTGACACTATTTTCCACATCTTCTCTACTCATTAAAAACACATTCAAGAAGAATATTGCTGCAAGTTTACTTGTTTGTCACGGTAATGCACCCATGGTTCAATTTCAAACCCTATTCCTCCTATTCAATATATACACACAAATCCATCAGTGAATTTTCTTAGGAGAGCATACATGATAAAAATCAAAGAGGAAGTTACAAACAAGAAATAAATTCACTTACTTCTATAGAAGTGCAGACACAGTTGCAGTGGGGTATGGAGGGAGGGAGCGAGAGAAGAAGAGAAAGAGGGATGGGGCATGGAGGAAGGGAGAAGAGGAGAAAGTGAGAGAGAGAGAGGGATGGGGTATGGAGCAAGGGATAAGGGGAGAGAGGGAGGGATGGGGTATGGAGGAGGGGAGAACGGGAGAGAGGGAGGGAGAGAGAGAGGGATGGGGTATGGAGGAAGGGAGAAGGAGAGAGAGAGAGAGGGATGGGGTATGGAGGAAGGGAGAAGGAGAGAGAGAGAGAGAGAGAGAGAGAGAGAGAGAGAGAGAGAGAGAGAGAGAGATGCACCTTGTATGCGTTTGAGAGGGGGAGATAATACACTTATATGTGTATATATATACTTAATATATTATATATTATTATACACATATTATATATTACATATATTATATGTATATACACATATTATATATACAATATCATATAATAAACTAGTACATACGCGCTGTTTACAGTAAAAAGACCCCATACGTGCTTCGTACACCATAAGTACCCCGTACGTGCTTTTGACTGTTTAGGCTTGGAAATAGGCCTGGATGACAAAGCTACGGTTTGGAAGTTTGATTTCCCTCCATTTCTCTCATTTTTGACGTGTTTTATTTTATCAACTTGGTTTATCGACTTTCTCATCATCAGGTTTACACTTCATCAAGTAGGTATTTCTAAAATTGCCAGCATATTTTCACCCTTCTTCTAATCTTTCTAACCATATAATTTTTTTTCAATTTGAACAACAATAACATATTATTATTGAATTTCTTTTACCAGTGTCTCCATAGTTCTCACAAACATAGGTGTACCATTTTCTTAATAAGTTTTGATATACTTATCCAAATTTTAAAAACTTTATATATTATTATAGTGCACTTGATTATTTACAATTTAAAAAAAAAATGTATTTTCGATTTGTTTAATGCAACTTATGCTTCACGCATGAATAGGTACCTAATTTTTAAGGATGTGCTCGATTGGAAAAATCATAAAAAAAAATAATACTCAACAAAAAATTACAAAAAAATACACATCTTCTAGTTCTCACTCTTAACTATCTTTCTACTAAAGGATTTGTCAAAATACTAAATCTAACTATGAGTTTTTTGATGTGCACGTCAGACACTATGTTATGTTTTTTTAGAAAAAATTAGGGTCTATTTTCTGTGCATGAAGGATTTCACCCCCTTAATCTTATCCAATTTTTAAAAAGTTTAGTAGTTTGGAAACTAGATTCAGAGTACTACAATATTTGTTCTTTGATTATCTTCATATCTTAAGTGGGAGACTTTCAAATTTTGCCTCCAAGTTCAGGTTCACCTGATTTTAGAAAAAAAGTGTCCACTTATACCCTCCTTTTTTACCACCATCTTTGTGCACTTACCCCAATAATATGGTTAGTTTTTGGCATTGGGGCCCCTGAAATATAATCACCAAATTTAGGTCCAGTAGAGGGTTACAAGAATTTGACAAGGATCCACCAAGAGGGGTTAAGGCAAGGTGAAAATTATAAAGCTTAAGAATCAAGCCTTGATGAAGGGGCAAAGAGTTCTTAGTCTTATCCTTAGCAACATATTGAGATAAAGAAAAGAAAACACAATAAGAAAAGTTCATTTGAATACTATACCTTAGGTCATTTAGCATAGGGAAAATCTAAGCATGAAATCTTTTGAAGTGCCCATCCAAAGTGAAATATTTCATCAATAGTAGGGCCACATCCTTCCATTTGTTGGAGAGCTCCTCTCAATTATACCCACTTTGTAGTCTCGACACGCCTTCACCTACCATGAAGAATTATTTTAATTCCACTTTGTAAAATCCCTTCAGCTTCTTAGGGAAGATTATACCATCCTAGAAAATACAAGTAATGGTGACAATCAAGTCAGGGGTGACTTTAAAGGCTAAAATTTCTAATCTTTACCTCACCTTTTTGTCCAGCTAGGGAAAAGTTCTTAGAAAGGTCTGGGTCAAAGCTTTGCATGTGCTCTACATAGATATCTAGATTATATTTAACTACAATTCTTCTTAGGTATCAGGTTTCACTTCAATTAAGTCCCCCTCTATCAAACATAGAGAGCTTTGGAGAATAAACTAGGTAGGAAATGCAAAAACTAGCTATTTAAAAATAACAACACTTTTGAAGAAGAAGGATAGTGACACTACTTTTTGAGAAACATGTTTGCACCTTAGTATAAAATGAATAGCTGAAAGGACGGCTAAAAAGGTGAAAAAGGCAATTTTTGAATTATGCTCCATCATTACCTTTTTTGTCCTTAGATCGCTACACAAACCAAATTTGGTAAATCATAAATATTCGTCTGGATTTTTAAATCCTTGGATAATGGTCCTATAGATGCCATCCTATTTGCAAATTTGTTGCCTTCCTTTCTTATGTGACACATGTTGATGTAACTTACTCCTTGAATGACCGACATACACTTGGTCACTACATCTTCATATTTCTAGTCTAGTGTCACTTCATTCTTAAGAAAGGATTTTATTTTTTGAATTTCTTTCTATTATGAATCAATTGTACTTCCTTTCATTGATTATAATTAGAATATAACAGATGGTATCCACTTTCACAAAACTCAACTTTTGTGAATCTGAGTTGACAATGTAAGCTAACACAAAATTCCCCATATGATCTCAAACCACATAAAAGCCATCATATGTCATTGAAATTCATAAAATCCAATGTTTGAATCCCATCTTATGTTAGTTTTGCAATGAATCCATTGTAGAAGAATATGTAGATGCTAGGGTTTTGTCATTGTAGAAAGTCTCAATAGGTGTTTTCTAGAGTCGATGTCAAGGGGACTAATTAACTGTTTCCAGAGATGGCTAGTGAAAAGGGACAAATCTCTCTATTTGATGAGAGAAGAGAGTTGTTTGGAGATATGCCTCCGAGAGTGGTGTCTATGATGCTAGTAGGAGATATCCCCGTATCATTGGTGGATCAGAGCACCCTTTAGTATCGAGGTGGGCTTCTCCAAGACTACATATGCTAGGGATTTCCATTGCAGAAAGGCTCAACAAATGTTTTGTAGAGCCGATGCTGAGGGGACTGGTTAGTCGTTGCTAGTGGCAAGGAAAGAATTTATCTATTGGGTGAGAGAAGGGAATTTTTGGGAGATATGTCTATAGGGGTGGTGTCTATGATGCTAGCAGAAGATATTCACGGATCAATGGTGGATTGAAGCACCCTTTAGTCTCTGGACTGGGGTTCTCTAAATGGGGGGATAGGGATATTTTAAAGAACTAAGAGAAACACCCAATAGGATTTTTAAATGAAAAGCTTGCTCTTAGTGGTGCGATTGGGTAGTTTGAGATGGTCTCTTGGAGGGGCGATTTTGTTCAAGCCAAGGCACCCACTAAAAAATCTATTTTTGTGACTTTAGATGTGGAGGCTAAAAGAGAGATAGAGCATAATAAAATTTATTTTGCAAGGCTAGGCTTTATTGGGCACTTTAGAGGTCTTCGGCTAGTCTTACATGAGTTTCATAAGTGGATCTCTAAAAATAGAGAACCCAATTTGGATGGGTATGTTCAAATCTACCCAAATGCCCAAAGGTTTTTTGTGGTAGTTTTTGAATTGGTGGAAGATAGGGATAAGATTCTCTGCAATCATCAATGGAGTTGGGGTGGCAACCATTTGCTCATGTTGAAACCCTAACATCCGTCTTTCAACTCAACTACTGAATATTTTGATCAGATCCTATTTGGGAAGGCTTCCTAACCTCCATTTACATTACTGGTTTGATTCCTACCTTGAGGCTATAGGAAACTCTTTAGGAAGTTTTTTGATGGTGGATGAGGGCTTTGACAATATTTTGCATTCAACATACACATGAATTTTGGTGGAGATGTATGTTTGTTATTAAGGAAAAAATTGGTTTTACAGGGACCCCAAACCACAGAGTTTACAAGCAAGATTAAATATTCATATAAAGTCCACTAAGACAGGAAAGTTTTAAAATAGACACAAAAGGACAACAATAACGAGACAAAAGTTAGAAAAGAAAACACCAGACAAACAAAACTAACCTAAGGACTTTAAAGTATCAGTAGTCTTGGCTTCAAGGTTATTCATCTCTTGAGCCACCTTCTTCAACTCGTGGATCTCCTGAGGCGCATAAGCTACTTTTCTTTTCTAGTTGGCTCTAGTCCTCTTCGATGGGCCAAAATCCTCTTTTTGGCTTTTATTTTTGTCATCTTCCAAGTCCACAAATAGGGTCCCCTGCTAAGTATTTTCCAGCTTATCCACCAAGGTGTTCATTGTAGTAGAAGAATTCTTCACAATTATGTGGCTTTGCTTCATGATGGAATTCAAGGTTACCCGAATTTTGCCAATTTCCCCTTCTAGATATTTTATTTTTTTCTCATTTTCCTTATTCATCTTATCCATGCACTCAACAGTTCTTTGAAGGCACTCGACCATCGACATCTTCTCTTCTTCAGTCCATAAAACCCCATTATCCTTTTGAGGCACCCCTTTAGCTTCCATTTCATCCAGCTTACTAGAAACAACCCTGTTATTTATACTTAGGTCCTTAATTTTATGAAAAACCCACTTAATAATTCTAAAATAGTCAACCACCACATTTCTAGAAATTGCCAGAATGAAAACCAAGAAATTCCTGTTTAGGCTTGAAGTAGTGGACTTTAGGTCTGAGATCTCCAAGGAATCTGGGCCTATTTTCTCTATCAGTTTGAGGTTAAGAGGTATGGAAACCATCAGTGGAATTTGGGGCAGCAGAATAATTCTCCGAGGAGTCCTCAAAATAGCAAACCAACTTTTTCTTGAGGAGGGATTTCTACTTGTTTTTAGCTTTTTGGGAAGTGCTAGTGAGGGTTTTCACAAAGGCGACTTTTCTATTCAAGGGCTTGATCTGTAAGTTTTTCTTAGACCCAATATTAGGGGGGAGTCTCTTCCTCTTCCCAATTAGTGTCTCATTCACCCTCGTCCTCATACATGATAATACTAATGTTATAACCTTTCGATGCCCAAGGCAAGATGGGGTTAGATGGGGCTGGCATTTTAATATTTAATGCTCATGGATTAACTGAATAAGGCCCACATGCAGGAAAAGATATTTCTTAGGGATTTTTTGGTGTTCCTTAATAATATGTTTCAAAGAGAAAAATAAGTAGTATGGAAATAAAATCCTTACCTTGTGTCAAAATTAATTGAGGAGGGCAATGTGGTAGCCATAGACTCTAGTAAATCTGTTGTCCACCATGATATATTCCATGATAACTCTGAGAACCTCACTCTAAAGTGTCCTAACCTTCCCAACTTTAAAATAACCATTAGATATTTTGACCGGCACCTACCTTTCCTCATGAGTTTTGGGAAATTTGATGGTTTCTTCATCCGAAAACATTTTATCATGAAAGAACTTCATCCCCTCTATGGAGAGCCCAGTAATTTCCCCAATGAGATTTTCATCAATATTGACCTTTATCCTATTGAGAACAATCCCATCCTCCTTCTAATTTTTGGTAAAATACTCTATAATTTCAGAGTTAGCACCATGGAGCTTCTCGAGAAAGGACTCAAGCCCCACTCTCGATATGCCTCCATATATTCATATTTTTCTTGTGCTTCTCATGGTTGTTCATCTCAACCCTCTTCCTTCTTCCCCCAATTTTCTCATAGGTAATTCTTCTATTAATCGCAAAGAAAGTAACCTGAACAAAGAGCCAACAACGAAACCAAAGCACCCACAATACATGCCAGCCCTCGCCACCCATAGGGATAATTAAGGAGCCACCACCATATCGAATGATAACACTGATATCGAATGATAACACTGATATCGAATGATAACACTGTACTAGTATCTACTCCAATTCATCATTATTAAAAATGACAAATTTCCCATGAATAGTATTATAATCAATTAAGGCTCTGATGTTAGTTCCCAAATCTCTATAAGCCTGCCACGTCCATTGACCCATATGCTTAACCCCTTCATTGGAAAAGTATTCGACCACCTTATTAGCTTCCCTAAAGGAATGGGAAATTATTACCTTGTCAAAGTTGGATAAGATATATTTAGCTTCTTCTATACAACTTTTAATAGTCCATGGGGGGGATTTGCCAAGAAGGCGCTCAATAATGTTTTTTTAATCACCTTCAATCCAGATATTTTTGAAATTTATTTTATTTGCAAGATCGATTACTTGGAAATCTCTTATGGCTTCGGCTATGTGATTAGACTATGAGCCCAAGGAGAGTGCCATAGTCGAAATAAAATTGCCATTATGATCTCTTAACACTCCCCCGCTCCCAGCCAACCCTGAATTTCCCTTGGCCGCCCCATCAAAATTATCTTTTACCAAACCTCCTAGGGGGTGAATCCTACAAACACCATCATGACTCTTTTTCACTAGTTTAGAAGCCTTAGAAATATCAACTTTGATATACCACTCATTAGCCACCTTGAGGTCAAAGCCAGTGCAAACCACAACCTCCATCTTATCCTCCTTACCTGGGATACAATTTATATTTTCCACAATTAGCCTTTATATTCTATCGTACACAATATTCTTTGAAGCCTCCTTGTCCCCAAAGATTCTATTGTTATTCTCCTTCCACACACCCCAAGGAATGTGGGGAAAAATAAAAGACCATAACCTGCGAATAGTGGGATTCAGAGATGGGGTATTCCACTGAATAAAGAGGTCCTCTATAGAGCCAGGAAACACCATAGATCAGTTCCATAGATAGAGAACTCTTCCCCAAATAGAAGACACGTACGGGTAGTGGAGGAAAATATGATTAATTATTTTTGCCTCTTCCTTACATAGGTAGCATTGATTGGGAACCTGAAAGCCTCATTTGTAGAGATTATCAACCATGAGCACTTTGATCTGAATAAGGATCTAGAAGAAAATATTAACCTTAGGTATAAGGTATTTAATCCAAGCTTTAGCCTAAAGCGAAGGGGGTGTAGGAGAAGAGGGCATCCATGAGACAACCGAAGAGACCGAGAAGCTTCTAAACGGGTTAGGAGTCCAAACTAAAAGATCATCCTATTGGTGCAAACCCATATGAACAACAAACAAGGAAGATTGAATCAGCGCTAGATCCATGCTGACCTGACAAAGATCCACCCATCCACCATTCCTCTAATAGTCCTTAACATGATTCTCATATAGAACCTTGCAAGTATCAACCCACTCATTGAAGCTTTCATAAGAAATTAAGGGCTCCTTCATAATCCATCTATCTTCCTGAAACCTTTCCTGATTCCCTTTTCTTATACTCTAGCTGACTCCCATTTCAATAATTTTTCTTTCTCTAACCATATCATTCCAGAAAGCCAACCCCCAAGGCAAAATTGTAGAATCAAAAAATGTCTTAAGGGATCTAGAATTGGCCAAATATTTTCTCCCTAAAATATAGTTCCACTCACCATTAGAGGAAAAATTCTCCAGATTTTGTTAGCAAGGAGAGCCCTACTCAAGGTTTTAATATGCCTGAAACCCAGACCTCCCATCTTTTTGGGTCTACAAACAACCTCTCAACCAATAAGCAACATTCTTTTTCTTTCTTCTACACCAGCCCTCTCATCAATGGTTATGAGAGCCTTTTCAAAACCCATTCTTCTAGTAAGTTTTGAAAAGGCTCCCATAACTTTCTTATGGAAGGTTATGGGAGCCTTTTCAAAACCCATTCTTCTAGTAAGTTTAGTTTGTAATTATTTAATTTCCCTAGAAGTGAAGGTTATGAGAGCCTTGGTAAAACCCATGTTAAAGCTTAAGGGAGCCTAGAAAAACTCTTTATTAATGATTATTTGAGGTCTTAATGACCTAGATCTTGTTGTAGGTTCAACCAATTCTTTGATGCCTATTTATTTTGACTTGGTTGTGTAGTGGCTATTGTTACCTCTTGATGTGTTTTTTGTTGCATTCCTTGTTGGGGTTCTATAAGCCCGCTAATTCTATTGTAAATATGATTTAAGAGGAGAGATTGTATCAAAGGGATTTTGATCTAAGAGGCTTTGTTCTAACTCTCTTCAATTACTTACTTCAAATGGGACCTCTCAAGGCTTAAATCATTATATTTTCTAAAAGATATATGATTTCAGAAAAAAATAGGATGCATCAAAAAGTGTAACCCAGTATTATGGGGTCACCCTAATAATCATGAATGTTTTTTTTACTATCAATCTCAGCATGTCTAACATTTATGTCTAACCATAAATAGTTAATCAAATTGTAAAAATAGATAGATCTTATCAGATAGTCACAATGTACATCAACTCTAGTATATATTGTATCTAGCATAGTCTAAATAATTCATCCCCTCTCTATTTATATTTAGTAATGTAGCTAATAATAATTGAATTCATGAATTTAGTTTACGATTCATGCAAATTTTTATAAGCTATGTATTTTTAATAAAATTTAATGTATTATTATATTAGTGTAAACAAAAAAGGAAACCTTGACATATAAGGGAGACTTTTAAATTCCTTCATTCAATATGAAAATTCATTTAAAAATTAGAAATAAATTAAAAAATAACTGAATAAAGTATAAGATGAATAAATGTAAAATGTAATTCATAAAGAGGGAAGGATATAATTATGTATTTTAGAATATAGACTAGATGATTATGGATAACCAATTTGTAATTATAATTTTTAACATGTAATATAAGGTAAAATACTAGAATAATAGAAATGGTAAGCAATAGTCATTAAATTAGGTTTTGATTCATAATTTTAAAGTTTAAATATATATCAAGAAGTTCTTTGGAAATTAGCTTTGTATGTAATTAAGGATTGGTCATATAAGTTTTTGAGTTAATGATGGGAGGAGGAAAATATCATATATAACCTTTATGTGATTTAGTTAGGAACAATCTAAGATATACATAAAATCTTTGGTTGGGAATACATTATATACCCCTTCTCCAATATCTAATACCCAAACTTAAATTATTATTCAAGAAATTTTTATGTTCATATCAATATGATGATAAATATAATATTTACAATCTGTTAGCCGAAAGTAACCAATTGTTGATATATTAATCATGTGTGCTAATACTTATGCAATAATTTAAATAAGATATTTATCCTATATATGTACCTCCACCTTAATGCATCAATATACTCACTCAATCATCAATCTTTTATTTTCCTGCAACTTTCTCTACCTATCTACTGCAAACCGCTTTCAAGTGACCACTTTCAACGTGAAAAATAAACTTCCCTAATAGATATTTAGATTATGGTTGATTTAACCCTGTCAGTTATTCCTTCTCTAGTTTCAACTATCTGCTTTATCAACTACGACTGGTTTAATCCTTTAATTTTAGCACCTTGTTCTTCTTTATCTTCCTTTCACTAGCAGTGATTTCCTGCACCCAATGCAAATGTTCCATTCTTCTTATGGATATGATTTCTTCAAACAGGAGACAATTTCCTTACTAAATCGTTAGCGGTGGATTCCACAGGTGGTGGCTTGGGCCATCTCTTTGAGAACTACAATCTGACTTTACGATGCAAACTAAGATCTCCTCCTTAACATGTGATCTGCGACCTTCTTGTTTGACTAACTACAAACTTCTACGGTTTGACTTCCTTCGGCTTCACCTTTCTTCTACCGGCTTCACTTCTCCATATCGACCAGCACTACTAATAAGCGGCTCTCCTTGTCCAAGCGTCTACATTGATTACAACCATTATTTGTCTCTAGAATGCTAGAATATTCAATGCTTCACAGGTGTCAGCTATACACCTGATGCTTAAAGTGTCATGCCCCGACCTTGATCATCATCAAGAAATATAAAGTAAGTATAGCAATTAAAATATTGATAATTGTTTATTTACTAACTTAATATTTTAATTTATTCATTATATAAAAATGAGATAAATATAACAATCGAGATAAAGAGGAATCAAGGAGGGAAGATTACGGAGGAAGAAATGAGTTATCGCCGGCAGAAACATTGAGTTTTTATAGTGAAGGAATGGTTTCAGGTATGTTTCTACCGCCCAATGGATATATGGTAATTATCGTTTAAGAGTGCTTTAAGAACAATACGGTTGCAGTGTGATACATGTATAAATCACTTTCCACACAGATAATAAATCTGGTAATGTTCTGCTAAACAAATTCAAATGTTTACAAATTCATATGTTCTGGTTTTAAACCCGTAAATTACCACAATTCAACTTGAATGTTACATTAAACTGCAACCACTTATGTGACACGATAGTGCTGTGAATCGCTACTAATTAAGTTAATATAATGCGTGTATCTGTGGTTACAATCAATCACATTATGAAACATATAAACAGTTTACACCAGTAATAAATTTGCATAATGTTATGCTAAGAACAATATATAGTATTACACACATATAGTCATAAATAGATTACTAATAATAAAGTGAAATCACAAAATGGCACAGCAAGTTCCCTAATGTTTTTGTATTTTGTTCATCTCGCATAATGATCATAAAATTATTTACATTGGATAGAATGAACTGGTAAAATATTGACAAATTATTTATACAAGTCTGAACTAAAACATACTGCACAATCTTATGTCAATCTATTCACTGATTTACTTAAAATCCTAGTAAGGCAGAGAGATTGGGAGAGGAGGATAATGTTTGTCTCAGTTGTCCACCTACTGATCCATGTAAGATCAGTAGGCCAGTAGGGCATATGACTGCTACTGAGCCTGGGACTGGCAACAATTAAGCCCCTCTACAATCTGCTACTTCCTTGGCTTAATAAATTTAAGGGTGGGACAAGGAATGATTACGGGGATAAGACCCACAACACCATTAGTAAGCCAAAGGGGCGTGATCACTGCTTTTGGATCCAGAGTGGGATGGATGGGCTAACTGGATCACCCTTGTGTTACCCCATTATGGTTATTAAAAGAAAAATCCATATGATTTACAATTGAATAAATTCAAGTTTCCGCTGCATATGTATAATCCACAAGAAAGTAATCTCTGTATGAATTAGTGTGATTTTCCTTTGAATGTGAGCAATGTTTCCATTTCTGATTTATTTCTTCCCTATGTTATTCAAGCAAATATATTTGTGCTTATATATATCTAGTAAGGGACATTACAAGTGGTATCAGAGCATGATTCTGTTAGCCTACGGGGTAGAACTATTTTGACAATCATTCTCTTAAGAGCAACAGTGCATTCCTATATGTGTGTAATGTATGTTGAGTATGCTTAACCCATGTGTATTTTATATGAATTCTTTTGCCATGTATGATTTTTGTTGCTTCAGATCTAATATGTTTTCAGCATATGTTTTTTATATGTATGCCTTGCGACTTACATTTATCTATGTGTCTGCCTTACAATTGATGTGTCTTCAGCATGTTTACTCCATGAGTACCTTTCAACTTTATACTTTATGTATCCACATATATGCTCCATGCCTTACAAATGCATATTCAAGTGTATGATTCATGACCTGCGTGTATCTATGTGTATGATTCATGACCTCAGTGTATCTATGTGTATGATTCATGTCTTTGAGTGTATGATTCTATGCCTTGCATGCATTTGTGTATATTTCATGTCTTATGCGTATTTGAATGCATGATTCATTTTTTTAATTATTATTATTTTATTTTTTTCTTACATAGTTGCTCCATGCCTTATGTGTATTACAACATGTCTTACACATATTCATGTGTGTTGCTTCTTGACTTACATGTATCCATTATTTCATGCCTTACACTTCTATGTCTTATAATATTTATGTGTGTTACTTCATGCCTCATATGTATACTTTATACTACATGCACTCACGTGTATGCTCCATGCTTTAAGTAAATTCATGTGTATACTTCATGCCATAAGTAAATTTATGTGTATACTTCATGCCTTAAGTAAATTCATATGTATGCTTCATGCTTTACATGTATTCATGTGTATGACCCATGCCATACACATATTCATGCCTTGCATACAAATCTCACGCCTTGCAATATATATACTTCATATTCTACGTAATTATGTACATGTTTCCTGCATTAAAGTCTATTTTTGCAAATGCTTTATGTCTTACATATATGCTTTATATGCCCTATGTGTATACTTTATAATTCATATGTATTAATGTGAATTCTTCTTGTCTTAAGTATATTTATGTGTATGTTGTATGTCTTATATGAACACTTTATATTTTACGTATGTACTTGAGGTTTTAAGTGCATTCATGTGCCTTATATTTCTCTTAAATGTTTGTTTATGTAGATATACCTCATAAATTGTGGATACCATTGTATGTTTTATAAATGGACTTTCCTTATGTATGCTTTATATTGTATGTATGCTTATGTGATTACTCCATATTGTCATATTTCCAGCATGATTATGTCATGCGCCTTTCTAATGTATGCCTAATCTCTCGAATATGCTTCACATCATGATTGATGTGTTTTCAACATGTTTATTCCATGTTCATCTTATGCTTCATATCTTAAGCATAGTTTACTCCATGACTGATGTGTTTTCAAAATGTTTACTTCATGTGCATTCTCCAAATGCCTATTACATGCAATTGCTTTGTGTTTTTAAGTGTATGCTTTGTGTTTTTAAGTATGCTACGTGTTAGGTTCATACCTGATATGTTTCGAATGATAAACTTAGTTTAAATAAATAGTTCAACCTTCAAATAGAATGATAGTGTTATATGTTTTTAAAAGTGATAATCATATCACATTTATAACAGCTACTATCATACTTTTTAAAAACCTATTGTTTTGGGTCTCTTATAATGCAAGGTAAAAAGGAAGAGAGCCAAATGATTCATGACATGACAGTATTGTTCCCTATTGAAGAAGGCAGTTAACTCTAGATTGAATAGGGAGTGTATAAAATAATGAAAATGGAGTAAAGTACTATTGAGACAAGGGCAGTGGTGCAACGAAGTATGGGAAGTGTTTCCTTACACATGAATAACCATGAAAAATATAAGACCGGAATACACCTCACAGAGCTTATGCATACCAAGAATTGTGCGCAATATTAAAATGTAGTGACAACCTTGTGAAGACACCTATGAATAAGCATGAGATTACCATAAATGGCATTAGAAAAACCAATATAGAAAGTTTTTGAACATAACAATACAGAAACAAGAGTAGTTTAGGTATCTACATTCCAAGTAAGACTGAGAAATGCCAAATAATATAAGTTTCAGAGAAATTCATTAACAAGGATTTTGTGTTTCTCCAAATCAGGTCCAAAACCATTCTACCTATTTTTAGGATGCTAATCCATCTTTGTGCTTCCGTTGTTCTCCCTTTAAACAGATTGAAATCAATTTTTCTGAAATTAAGAACATAATGTCATAATGAAAAATCTGCGAAACCAATATCAGTTAATAAGGAACTTTAGGGATTACGAATCACATTTAGTAACTGCTACACCCTTATTCCCTCCAGATCTGGAAACAACTTATCCAACTGATAAGAACTGATTTCACCAGTAAACATAAAATATGTCAGCTTGAAATCTCTCCATAAAAATCTTAAGGTTCCTTTGGCAAATGAAGGGAAAATATCATCATAGAACATTACATGGACCATGACATGTTTCTAATCCTTATCCTTATATATATGTTCCTGTACTAATGTTGAGAGATATCTATGATATTGCGCCATCTATTCACAAAGTGATATAGAGAGAAAATTATCTCCAACTCAAGATTCGGTAGTTACAAGTTTGGTTCAAAATTGCAACTAGGGTAATATCAGAGTTGCGAGGAAAAGCTAATTACATCATAAACTTCAAGAGTTGATTTGCAATCAGCATAACGACAAAAGACTCGATGAAAATTAACTTTGCTTAGGGACAAGCAAATTCACGAAAGGTGGACTGTCATGCCCCATCCTTGATCATCATATTTTTTCCCAATCCTTGATCATCATATTTTTTCCCAATCAAGAAATATAAAGTATAGCAATTAAAATATTGATAATTGTTTATTTATTAACTTAATATTTTAATTTATTTATTATATAAAAATGAGATAAATATAACAATTACTGTTAATAAATTAATATTTTATTATTACTAATTAATTAATTAATATTTATTAACTGATGATATTCATAAAATGTTTTAATGAAATAAATTAATAATATTAAAAAATCATGGGTCACTTATCTCCAAAGGGGACCGCATAATCCTAAAGAAAAGTCAGCCCTTTGAATAGTGGTGACTCTTCCTTGAGTCACCACCCTCCTCCTATAAAGCATCAAGATAATGAGGAATCAAGGAGGGAAGATTACGGAGGAAGAAAAGAGTTATCGCCCGCAAAAACATTGAGTTTTTATAGTGAAAGGAATGTTTTCAGGTCTGTTTCTACCGCCCAATGGATATATGGTAATTATCGTTTAAGAGTGCTATAAGAACAATACGGTTGCAGTGTGATACATGTATAAATCACTTTCCACACAGATAATAAATCTGGTAATGTTCTGCTAAACAATTTCAAATGTTTACAAATTCATATGTTCTGGTTTTAAACCCGTAAATTACCACAATTCAACTTAAATGTTATATTAAACTGCAACCATTTATGTGACACGATAGTGCTGTGAATCACTACTAATTAAGTTAATATAATACGTGTATCCGTGGTTACAATCAATCACATTATGAAACATATAAACAATTTACAACAGTAATAAATCTATATAATGTTATGCTAAGAACAATATATAGTATTACACACATATAGTCATAAATAGATTACTAATAATAAAGTGAAATCACAAAATGGCACAGCAAGTTCCCTAATGTTTTTGTATTCTGTTCATCTCGCATAATGATCATAAAATTATATACATTGGATAGAATGAACTGGTAAAATATTGAGAGATTATTTATACAAGTCTGAACTAAAACATACTGCACAATCTTATGTCAATCTATTCACTGATTTACTTAAAATCCCAGGAAGGCAGAGAGATTGGGAGAGGAGGATAATGTTTGTCTCAATTGTCCACCTACTGATCCATGTAAGATCAGTAGGCCAGTAGGGTATATGACTACTATTGAGCCTGGGATTGGCAACAATTAAGCCCCTCTACAATCTGTTACTTCCTTGGCTTAATAAATTTAAGGGTGGGACAAGGAATGTGTAATGTCCCTACTAGTTAGAGATCACTGTCCTGGAAAATAGATTGTTAGAATACAACAGATATATATATATATATAATCTAACTTGCAATTTAACTTTAAAATACTTAATCAATATAATCACAGTTCTCATCTAATAAAAAGGATACGAATTTCATATGGCGATATGTCCTTAGGCGGCCATGAAGCTCGCCTTCTTGGAACCCATCGTGGTTCCAAGCCCTCTAGCAAGTCGAAGGTGAATTCGACTCCTGTCTTGAATGTAATTTCTTACATCCAAGCCCTCCAGGAAATCGAAGGTTAATTCGATTCCTGTCTTGAATCACTAATACATTTGGGGTCAAATTCCGACGGAGGTTTCCGACGGACAAGGAGCATTGTGTGAAAAATTGATTTTTTTTTTAAAAAATGCCCGTGTTCGTCGGAATTCCGACGACCTTGGGCATTTTATTTTTAAAAAAAACACAACGCATTTTCATTTTGAAAGCAAACCGAAGCAAGCGGCAACCGTCTTGCCTCCCTGCCCCCTCGCCGGAGCGATCTTTGCACAAGCAAGGTAAGGTTTTTTTTGCAATCAAAGGAACTCTTTGTTTTTCAATGAAGGGCAACTAATTTTTTTTTGCAATCAAGGGCAACTGGTTTTTTTTTGTGAATTAATCCATTTTGTGCATATCCTGTGATCTTAAACTTCCATGAAATGACATCTCTTTGAGGTATTCCGTCATACAGTTCACATGCCATGTGTATGCTACCCCATTTTGCAATTTTTGTTATTGGAGCATTTGCAACTAATTTCTGACAAAAAACCCCCTTCGAATATGCTTTGATGGATGTCCATACCTTGTTCCAAAGCTCCTATTTTGGCACATGTAGGGAGGATGCTGGCAAATGTTGCATTGAGATAAACATGACTGTATTTCGTGAGGATTTGAACTCAAAGCATTGGCACTATCACTTATGGCTATATTATCTTTTTAAGACACTTTCATAGTGCACTTCACCTATCCTAATAATGGACTATCATGAGATTCTTAAGAATGGAAATACTCCAAACATTCATGCCCTCTATGTTGTCATTGTGGTTTTCAATCATTGCGACTACATGCTTTTCAAGGACCAAGTAGTGTTCTTTTTTCATTGTTCTATTGTGCTTCTCAAGCTACACCAACATAGTTTTATTTAATGGCTTTGTTTTGATAGTGATTTCTCCATGGCTTCCACTATCTTTTTCTTGGCGCATTCAATGCATTGTCATCTATCACTACTATTTATTGTCCCTTTTACCTTTATTGAGGTTGTTCTCATACATGTCATTCACTTTGTCTATGAGTATATCTCAACCAATTCACTATTGTAAGTAGAAATAAAAGATTAGTCTCATCTCTTTTACTATTTTAGACCTTCATAGTAATCTTTGCAATATATCATTTCCTTCCAATTATATGGAATAATGATTTTCTTTTTATGGAATGTGATGAAGGCTTGAGTGTGTCTTCTTGAACTCACTTATTATCAACTCCTCAATGATTACCTTAGATCTTTGTGGCTAAGAATTGTTCTTGATAAACTTATGCTCTTTATTGATTTCTTTTACTACCATTATATTATCCTGAAAAAGGCTTGTTCAATGCTCCCTTAGCATGCATGTGCTCTCTTTGTATTGATCTAGGGCTACTCATTAATGTATCTATGGATTTCCCTTATTCACTATGTTGTGATAGTCATTTGCAGATTTGGGACTATCATCTTGCATAATTTGATGTCTTTAAGATGTGGGTACATTGCTTGACAAGAAAAGCTCAAGCATTTGTGAAGTTCAAAGAGTTTAAACCCCTTGTTGAATGGTCATCCAGTTGTTCTCTAAATGCAAAATGCTCAAGTAAATGAGAAATTCACTCAAAATGGTTTATCCACAACTAAAAGAAAACAACTAACCACTACATATATGCATCAACAAAACAGTGTTGTATAGAGACCTAATCATGCCTTCATGGATATGTAGATCAAGTTCCTACATTTTGGACAAAAGTAATTCACACAAAAATATATTTGTTGAACACACCCACCACAAAGATTTGGTTATGCAATAATATATTTGTTGTTAACTTTATCATAGAGGATTTGGTTATGCTTGTTACAATCAAGGTTTGACCAAACTAATTCTTAAATATACAAATGAAGAGTGTGGTTGGTTGGTGACTAATTACACTTTTTAACACCATTTACAAGATCATATCTAAATCAAGTGTCTCAAGAATTAAGCTACTACTAAGAAGATAGTTTGCCTAAAGCAAATGCGTATCTTGGGTGGCTATTTATTGTAGATAACTTAGTTCCTTCATGAGAATCAATCAATTTGGAACATGTATAACTCACATTTGTGACATGTCACTAATGCAATTCCTTAGTACTTGTTTGAGTACTATCTCCTCTATTGTTTTCTATCCACTTTTGTGTCCTTCTTAGAACAAATAATAGATTAATGAGAAGGTGGAAAAGGTGGATTCACCTAAGAGGGAGTGGATTTTTCGAATAATATGTTAGATTCTCCCAAGGATGGATGGACTATACACTTGAAAGGTAGATGACTAAGGATGATGACAAGGTGAATTTTCCTTAGAATGATAGGGTTGATTTTCCTAAGAACAAGTAGATTCATGTAAACTAGAGGATACAAATTTGGACAAAATAATGGAAGGAGACTAAAACTAGATAGATGACAGCTAAATGGGAGTGTAGTCATCTAAGGATAGGAAAAATTCACCATTTGCATAAGAAAGATGGATAAGATAAATTATTTATGTGAAATAGATTCACCTAAGAGAAAGTAGATTCACATAAGGATAGGTGGATTTTCCTAAAGATGAAGGGATAAGACTTAACAAAAAGAGGACTTAGGATGATGACAAGGAGGATTCATTTAAGGATATGGCATATTCACCTAAGGGATAGTGTATTCTCCCAAGAATATGGAAAAATTATTGATTGGTGGAATGACATACTAGATCAAGGAATGATACAAGGGTAGATTCACCTAAATATAGGGTAAATTCAGCTAAAAGGGTACCCATGAGATTGTGGTATTGAGTACCTATCTATGGATGGTGTATTTGGATACAAGTATGATGAAACCATGCTTGTGTATGATGAAACAAAGTCCAGATCTCTATTATAGGTCCAACATAATCTCTATTATTTGAGACACCATTTTATTAGCATGTCCAATTAGGGTAATTTATGGGTTTAATTATGGATCATGTTGTCTATTTCTATGCACTATTGAACTTATTTGGATGTATTGTGATTATTTTAATTTTGAAGTTATAAATAAATTATGTTTGTACCTTAGAAAGTGTAACTCCAATTGATGTTTGGGTAGTTTATATGAAAACTTATGGTGATTATTGCCCTATGTTATGTAATGGAGTTATTTTTACACTAAGTAACTAACTAGAAAAATGAATTTGTATTGTTGTACAAGTATGATGAAACCATGCTTGTGTGTTTACATGTTTGTGCATCCTATTGAGAACTAACCTCGCTGTTGAGGAACTCAATAAATGTGGTGTTAAGTAGAAGAATGGAAAACTCAAGAAGCTATGGTGACATATTGTGGCATTAGTAGGGATTATCTCTATTGACCACACCTTTCAAAGATAGTATCCCCTAGTTCTCCTCATAGAATGGACCATTGGATGGCTCATAGTGGTATCCTATCCTACATTTATCTTGATGGCATTGTCGATAGTTGGTATGTGGTTCTTGGTACAGGTTTTCTCTTACCCTATTATCTTATTTATATCTTTGTTCCAACATGTGGAGATTGATTTTTGTCATGCTATGATGATTATCATGTTTGCATGTGTTTTGACATTATGCAAATAGATATGATGTCACACCATACTTATGTTTTGATATAGTGTAGGTGATGGTTACATGTTGTTGATGGTAGCGATTTGGGTTAAAAGACACAATTCCACACACACACACAAATATTTGAAGATGCATTTTATATTACTCCTTAGTGGTGATTAGTGTTAGAATATTTGCACACATGTAGAGAGGAACTCATGTTAGGTACAATAGGTTGTGTTTGATAACATATGAATGTGCCTCATGATGTATACATATAGCTTTGGTGTGTGACATGCATGCACATTTTTCCATAAGACACATTGCTATGTGGCATGTGCCCTATGCATGTCTTCTTTATGAGGCATGTTGCTATGTGCAATGTGGCCCTAGGTGTCTCTTCTCTATGAGGTGTATTGCCATGATATGTTAGGATTTGTAGTGTGCAGGCCACAAATGCATGCATGCATGAGGGACTATTATTATAGTCATGTTTTTTGGGCATGTAGCCTAGGCATGTCTTCTCCATTAGGTACATGGCCATGCCATGTGGGAGTTTTTGTGTTCATGCCACAAATGCACACATGAGGGACTATTATTGGATTCATGATGAATCTTCACTCTATTTAGCCACAATTTCTAGTCGTATAGTTATGTAATGTGCACTTTTAAGGATTGTGAAGTTTCCTTCAATTATTTATGATCTCTAATCTTTGTTGCATGGGCCAACAATTTTATTTTATCTTGTTTGAATTAGTTTAATCAGTACTGTGAGTTTTCTCTATTGTGTAGTTATTGTGGCTATGTTTGATTTGCTATTGGAATTGAACACATTTATTTGACTTATTATTGGTACTATTTTTTCTTTCTTTCAATATTTATGATCTTTGGTAGTTTAGTGAAACTCTTGCTATTTTTAAATGTTGCCTTCTTTGTTGTGATGTGATTCCTCACCAAGATCGACATAGATAACCTTGGATGAGTGTATATAAGGAATCAAACATTGGGAAAATTTGAGGATAGGGGTAAGTGTTTGTTGTATGGGTAGCTACGATCCACTTGTACATTCTTAGTGATTATTGATGGCTATGTCTTGGAGGCTAATCCCATTAAACAAACAAGGGGGAAGTCATACATAATTGTATGGATCCTCCCTAGTTGTGTGTGGATTCAAGACCATCATTTCATATGGTTCTTGGTTACTTTGTGAGACCATGGCATCCTCTTAGACCAATATGTGAGCCTTATATTGTTATCCCTACAATGTGGATGAATAAGTGTATGTTAAAATAAATGCTTTGCATGCCATATAGTTGCATATGAGTTGTTCACATCATCAGATCATGATTTAGAATATGTGAATTCTTTTATCCATGTCAAGTCGAATGATTGATTATGAAAATGTGTTATACATTGAAGCATAATCTGCAAGATGTTCTCTTTGAAAGAAAAAATATTTATGCTTTCATAGTGAAATGTTGACGAAATGGGGTCCTAGTCTAGGAAAGTAAACTAAAAACTTATACATTGACCATTTCAAAACATTTTATTGGGGAATAGTCAATTTGGTTTGAATTTAATTCCTCTAGGAGAGACCAGCAATATGATTAATTGTTCCATTTTGATGTGATTGGATATGATTAGATATAATTTCATTGAAGATGAAAGAACTAAGTAAAATTATGCAAAATTGACAAGATTAAGCATAAACAGGCAAATAATAAAGCAAAAAGCTAACATAGAGGTACATATTTGGAAATAAGACTCTAAAATGAACCTAATCAGTTACCTATAGGGAAAATGAGGTTAGAGATAATCTACCTATATGGAAAGTGGTAAAAATCTACCTCTAAGTGGCTCATCTTGAGCATTGTCGGTATATGGGCATTGATGGCATATTATATCTAGTTCTATCATTTTTGTGGGTGTAAAATTAACAAGGCAAAATAGTATTAGGGGGATCATGATCTCATCAAAATGGTTTTGGCTTTGAATTTATGATAGCACATTGATCACACCTTACAAAAGGTTCCAATCTCATACATAGCATCCCAAAGTAAGGTCAATAATGATGTAACTTAATGCTTAAACTGGAGTTCTGGGTAGTCATATACCGATCATTTCCAGGATTGATGCTTAAACTGGAGTTCTAGGTAGTCATATACCCATGGCATAGGGTAGGGGTGACCTGTAAACAATGCTAGTTCTAGATGCCTGTTTGCTTGGTGTATAACTTGTCAAAATTAGATCGATTGGCTACAGGTCTGCCATAAAGTTTCCAACTTATCACAAGTGAAAATACAAGAACCAAGGCTTAGAATACTCAAAAATGTCTCTCAGAAAGTCTGCAACAAGCAAACTTTTAGTAAGAATTTGCAAACACAATGCTTAGAAATTCACACAATCAGCTACATTAAATACGTTCTCTATTAAGTTCAATGTTTTAAGATGAAAAAGAAGAGTTAAATAGTTTTGGTTCGATTTGCAATTTTTGTGAAGCTTTTGCACTAAAGTTTCCATAGCCTAATTTTTTTGCCTATGAATAAAGACCATGTCAGATAATATCAGCGAAGAACAAAATAAGGAGACAATTGCTAGATTATGGTCTAACTTGAAAAGAAAAGGTGATGGGAAATGTTATTGTCCTTGCAAAATTTGTAAGGGCTTAAAGACTAGAAGACATCTAATCAAAACAACTAAGAAACATTGTAGGCAACATGGTCACATTGAAGGGGGACATGATTATCATCCATTGGTAAGTTGTTCATTATATCATTTTAACAATTTATATACATAAGAAATCACTTGATAATGAGATCATGATCATGGTTTATTTATGTTGATCATTTTTATATAGGTCGAGCACCCCAGGGCACATGATATGGACCAACACAACCCGAAGAATATGGTTTTCGAAGTGGAGGAACATGGAGGTGTGAATATCGAAGCTAAAGATAATGATCCCATGGAAGATGACGATCATGCACCAGAAAACACAATTGAAGATGATGGTACAAATACATTGATCCATGACACATTTAGTACTGGCACAGCTGATCATGATGATCAGGATGACCTTGATGTTCATGATTTACCTCTTCTTGAGAAGGCATATGAGCCCCTTTACAAAGGCTCCCAAACAGCTCTTCTCTCTTCTGTATTGTTGTTGGTGAACTTGAAGGTTATGAATGGTTTATCGAACATAACAATCTCATGTATGTTAAGGTGTGTCATACATGTCATTACAATTAATAAATGGTGAATCATGTACCATTAATATTATTTATATTAACACCTCAAACTTTTTTTTTGGCTGTAGATTGATAGGTGAGTTTTTCTTACCACCATCAAATATTCTACCTCGCTCATACCGAGAATTATCTGCCATTATGAAAGATATTAGAATGGAGTATCAAACAATAGATGCTTGTCCCAATGATCATATTTTATATCATAAACAACATGAATTTGGAATAGAATGCCCTGAATGTCAAATCAGTAGATATTGAATAGATCAAATAACAAAAAAGGTGCCTCGCAAGGTTCTTCATTATATTCCCATTATTCCATGTATGCAACGATTATTCAGGTGCACTAGCTTGGCACAATTTATGGATTACCATGCATGCAATAGAAGTTGAGATGACATTATTCGAATGCCTGCGGATGGTTCAACATTTATGGACATAGAGGAAAAGTGGCCACACTTTAAAGAAGAACCTCGTAATCTCAGGCTTTCATTAGCAGCGGAGGATGTCAATCCTTTTGGAGAGTTGAGATCTGTTTACTCGGTGTGGCCTATTTTTGTTATCAACAATAATATTCCTCCATGGATGTCAATAAAGAGGGAGCACATAATGTTCGCAATGATTGTTCCAGGTATTTTATCATTTAATAGTCATCTACATTTAATTATAAATATTGCAGTAAAATGGTCATAATAATTATGTAATGTTTTTGTTCATTCTACTAGGAAAGTACCAAGTTAAAGATATGAATGTATATATTGAGCCTCTTATGGATGAGTTGATGGAGTTATGGAATGGTGTGACCATGTATGACATCTCTAGACCAATAGGACAAAGACAATTTCAATTCCATGCAATGCTTGTATGGACAATACATGATGCCCCAAGGCTAACACATTTTTGTGGTACGTTATAGTGTTCAAGTTGCACATGATAATTATAATTATAAAAATTAACAGATTTAATAGAATTATACATTATCTTGTAGGTCTTCAAACAAAGGGAAAATTTGCATGTCCAGTTTGTGGTCCAAAGATGAAATCCCGTCATTCAAAAAGTTTAGGAAAGCAGGTGTTTGATGAGTATAGGCACTTCCTTCACAAAAATCATAAGTACTGGAATACTGAAAAACATCTTTTCAATGGGAAAGAAGAGACTACATCAAAGCCACGAAGAATGACTCCTCACTTATGGAAGTTGGAATATAATAGAATTAATCATCAAGGTAATGCCATTCCATCTAATGGTTTATGTTTGGAATTTGAATTTTTCTATTGTTTTTTGTTTACTGATGATGTAATTAATGATATTGAAGGTCGTCAAGGCATGGATGACCACCTTCAAAAGGGACTAAAAAGTTACCCAGACAATTCAGTAGGTTGCCTTACTACGAGCAGCTACGAATTGTGCATTTGTTTGATACAATGCATATTGGAAAGAATATAATAGAGACATTATGGAAAATATTGGATGGAAGGCGTGACAAAGAAAAAATTGTCAAAATTTGTAGTGACATTGTGGAATCCAATCATGCTTTGAAAAATGTCATTCAATCAAATAGCAATGGAGATCAGATTAATATAAGTGCCCTTCCTTGGTTATTAACGGAGCAACAAAGCAATTCTATTAAAAAAGACATACGAAAAATTTGATTTCCCACAGGATTTGCTGTGAACATAAACAATCTCATATCAAAGAGGAGTGAATTTGGGCCAGGGATGAAAATGCATGATTGGCATACCTTCATTAAGGTAATTCGCGTTCTTGTATATTTACTATATATTTGTATATTGCACATGTACTTTTCATTGTATTATGTTAGAAAACAATGAAAAGATCATTTTATAATTGTTGCAGTACGTTCTACCTCTATCTCTCCTAGACCACTTCGACAATAATATCAAGCAAGTCATATATGATCTTGGAAAATACATGAGGTAAGTAGTGATGTTTGTTCAATTTGTTGTATAGATATTATATTTGCCATTTGTTTTACTTGTTATGCAATATATTGTATATTATTTTGTAAAGTCTCATTTATATATTTTTGCGTCTTCAATCTCTTTTAGGTGGTTGTCATCTAAAGAAATCCACAAGGAAGATATAAAATATTGGAAGAGAAAAATCCCTCATCTAATGTGTGAAATGCAAAAGTGTCTACCTTCAACTATTTTCAATGCACAAGAACACTACCTCATACACCAAGTTGAGGAGATCAAATTGTGTGGACCTGTACACACTAGGTCAATGTGGATGGTTGAGAGGCATTTTTGAAGGCTTTGGTTCGACAAAGAGCACATCTTGAGGGTTCTATGGTGGAGTGATATATGGTATACCAAACTATGGTGTACATTACTGAATATCTTCCTAAGTTTGCAGCAAAATCCACGTAGATTGCATTTGGGATCCCAACCCCATTAATAAATTCAAAGGGGAGCACTTCATGGGGAAAGGTAGATTGAAGAAAGTGAGAGGTAATTATAAGATGTTATTGTAATAAATTAATTCTTCATCTTCTAAATAAATCAGTTGTAAGTGGTCTATTAATTATTTGTACAGTTGGTCGAGAGTGGGATGCACTACATTTGTATATTGCAAACAATCTTGATTGGATGACGATGTGGATTGAACGATGTCAACATTTTGGTTGCACATTAGCATGGGATGGTGTCGCTTCATTGGTTAAAGAAGCTCATCGTAATGGAGATTCCAATGTTACACAAAGGGAAATTGATTTAGCATATGGTTTAAGTGATCAACAAGTACGTATAATTTTATTAATCACCCATATGTTTATCAACTCATGAGGAAATAATTTTAATATGTTAGACATATTGCAGGTCAAACACCACAAGGCTATGTGCTGCAATGGTCATAAATTTCGCATCAAACAATTGGATGACACGAAGAAAACTTGTGATTCTGGGATAACTATAGTCTTTGAGGTGACCAATATTTCATCTAGAAATGACATACATCCTCAAGAGTCTCAAAATCGATACTATGGCATTTTGGATGATATACTTGAGTCTGACTTTAATTCCTTCAAATTAGTTTTGTTCATCATCAAATGGTATAGGCTACAACTGAATAAAAATGATCCTGATAGAACTGTTATTGAACATGATAATGGATTTACAATGGTTAATACAAGGTCATTTAAACGAGTTGGGGATGAGCCCTATGTTCTTCCGAGTCAATGTGAGTAGGTATTTTACTCGAAGGTTCCACATAAACCGGGTTGGTCATTTGTTGTTAGACATGATCCAAGAGGAAGGCCGATAATGTATAATGTGATGGAAGAAAAAGATATCGAAGAAGTAGAAGATGATTTAAATGATGATCACGATCAACAGTTAGTCGATGATGTTCCTAACGGAAATGTACACGAAGAGGAAGTTGATGATGCTGATGTTGTTGCTGCTGACGATGATGGTAATGGTGATGGTGATGGTGATGGTGACGGTGATGGTGATGACGATGATGATGACAAACACAATGACAACGATGATGATGATGACGACGATGATGATGATGATCATGATGATCATGATCATGATGGTCATGATCATGAGTTGGATGAAGAGGAAGATCAATGACATGAATGAAATGTATGAGATGCAATTATTATATTATCTATTTAATATTGATATCTTGATAGAAATTGA
The DNA here is from genome assembly GCF_030272615.1 of Cryptomeria japonica. Lineage (NCBI taxonomy): Eukaryota > Viridiplantae > Streptophyta > Pinopsida > Cupressales > Cupressaceae > Cryptomeria > Cryptomeria japonica. Next base: position 484,128,980 of record NC_081415.1, on the reverse strand, counting down.
TTTGACTTATATGGTTACATAAATAATTCATATGTTTTGAATTCTAATGCCATTACTTAATTAATTCATCATGCACCTCTAGCTATGTGATAGATGGTGATTTAGAATACATATGTGATGGATTACATGCTTATGATGATACATGTGACATTTTTTGAACTTTGTGTTTATTTATCGAATGTAGACTACTTATTAGCTATGTGATGGATTACATGTTTTTGATGATACATATGTGATTCTTATGATGTTCAATTACATATATGATGATACATATGTGATGCTTATGATGCTTATGATATTGCAGTATTTATTGTTTATCAAATTACAAATGTAATGCTTATGATGCTCAATTGTTGGTGTAGGAACCTGAACCCCTTTGACGAGGATCCTGCACAGTCTTATGGATCGACAAGTATAAGTCAATACACCTTATAGAAATAATATATATTTTTTTAAAATTACAAGAAAAACAAACTTCCTCAGTTTTTCAAACCTCAACATTAGCAGCAAATCTAATACAGTTATCAACACTTGAGGCCCCAGTTGGACTTACTCAAATTTTAATCTCAACATCAACTTTATGGCCAACTTCTTCATCAATATTACCCTCATTTGCAAAATATCTCTCTCATTACCAACTAACTCTCTCATTTGATGGTGCACAGGTATCACCAAATAGGTATTTGTCAGATGTGTCTTCCTCGAGTGAGGGAAATGCAGGAATAGAAGAGGAAAGTGAGACATGTAGTAGATCTCAAATAGGGAGATCAACTAGAGGTCAAAAGATTAGAAGAAAATTCAATAAATGCATGGAATTTTTTCTTGCTCAAGGGGGGTCATGTTCTTATGATGATGAGACCAAAGGCAACATTGAGGTGCCCTTGAGGTACAGACATCTACTGAAACAATGTGTACCCAAGGAACTTCCTCCAATAAAAACTAATTTTTGTGTTAATGAGAGGATATATCGCATAGCACCTTCATCGTTACATGGTTTGGGCCTATTTTCCATGGACAACATAAAGGTCTGTTACAACAAAGTTGCTGAATTGATAGAGTTTGTTGGACCTTGTTACAATTATAATGATTGGATGCAGATTGTTCGATATAAAAAAAGTATGCGTAGGTATGCACTGTCAGCCAATTATATACAACAAAAAGATAATGATCAAAGTAAATGAGTGGCTATATACATTGATGGAAGGCCAAAAGCAATAGGGAATATTGCAGGTTTTATAAATAGTACATGACCTGGGTCAACTAATAAGCAACCCAATTGCATATTTGAGGCACGTGAGGGAAATTGTGTGTTTGTATGTGCAATAAAATCAATAAGTGCAGGGGAAGAGTTGCTAATCGATTACAATTTGAATCGTATAGATACAAAAAAAGTTACTATCATGGGGGTGGTACGTACTATATATATACCATTTAAGCCAACTTCCAATTAATGAATCCAATAAACCATTGTATTATTAATTTTTTTGCTAAGTCTATTGGTTTCATTTTGCTAACGTTTTTATATTTTTTCTTTGTCACAGAGCCACATGGATCTACCACATAGCATAGATAGGGGTGTAGGTCCCAATACTTCTACGGAGCAGGTAAACCTCATTGTAATTGTACAAATTATATAGAAGCAAATTGTTACATTATGATCTTTTCTTGAGTGTTTTGAAGTAATTTTGATAGTGTTAATTATATTCTTGTCACAGACGGATGTTCGGGATAAGGGAAAGGAACCTACAGTACCTCAGCACCTCCATAGGGATGTGGGGCACTCGACAGTGTTATGCGCTGATGACATCGCACTTAGCGGAAACCCTATACAATTGGTACAAACGAAGATTAGAAAAATTAGCCAAGAGATTGTTGATTTGGCAACCATAAGCCCTCAGACTGATGAGATAATAGAGAGGGTGCAACTATTGTTGCGGACAGTGGAAAACTTGCAAGTAAGCAGTAAAGAAAGATTTAATCATAACAAAATTTCAATAATGGTTTATATTTTTTTCTCTTTTATGTCATTAACTAAAATATGTATGTGTTGTTTTTATAGAAATTTATAAGGGCTCATCATCCTGGTGGCGATGATCAAGGTATTGTGGGTAGTTCAGGTGATGACCATGTTCTATATATTAAAACCACTCCTTTGGACTTGTGAACTTGTTTTTTTAATGTTTTATATATTTAATGTATTACTCTTCAGGTGCTGACATGGGTCCGAGGTCGACCCCAACTGTATTTTCGACTACAATGTCGGCAACACGTAGCATGCAGACATCATCTGTTGCACCGGCTCGTGTTGACCCGCTCACTGGTGGTAGATCCCTCTTTTTCTCTCTCTTTCATTATGTGTTTATTACCCTTGAAGTGTTCTTTCTTGGAGGCATTTCATAGTGGATTCATTTACTGTGGCAGGAGATGCACATGAGGATGCGCCAAAGGTGACTACTGGTGATAACATACCATCATTTCCTGGATCTTCCCATATTGCTAGTATGGGAATGTTGCAGGGCACATTGGTGGTGAGCAATGAAGAATTGATTCCCTTGAAGATACAGAAGGTTCCAGGTACTTTAAAATTATTATTATATATAGTCTAATTGTAATTTACTTACTGATCACTCATTTTGGACTAATGATCCCATGTTTTTTTTGCAGGAAATGATATTTTTTATAAAAATCTTAATGACATTACATTGCAGATATTTGGGCCCACCATACGTAAAAGGTGGAACATCATACATGAACTAACCCTTATCCACTATTTTGATTTCATATCATTTGTAGAATAGTTTTCCTTTTATCCATTTCTTGAACTATATCAAAGGTAGCTTCAGTTTCTTTCTAAATCTAACAAGTTTGTTTTTGCTTTAAAGGTGGAATGACCAAGAAAAAAAGTTAAAAGATGAACTCACAAACCGTATGGTAGGGTTGTTTGGAAATGACACATTCGATGAGACTAAGCTCCTGGAAAAAGCTGGCACATATCTAAAGTATGGGAGGAACCAATACAGGACACATTTAGAGAAGAACATAAAGTATGAGCGTCCCCCCATGATTCCAGAGAGGGAGTGGAAGGACTTGATTTTGGATGTAAAGCAGAGAATTGAAAGGAAAAAAGGAAATACACCACCAGATGCCAGAAGAAGGTATGTGATACTATTAAGAATGTGAATATGTACTAATTATTCATTATATTTATATAATCTAACATATTTTAAACTTTTCATAGATTGAGTGACACGTCAAAGGCAACCAAGGCAAGACAAGAAAAGAATGGGCAACACAAACTCAACTCTTGTGGTTATATGAAACTTGCCACATGAATTGTAAGAATCAGTAAATTAAGTATCACATCAAAATATTTATTAATTGTAATCAATTTTTTTTTATCAAACAATACAAGCAAAATTCACAATACTAAGCAAAAATGCAGGGCTCTGAATTCAATAGAGCGCCCACAGAAGATGACAAGAGAATTGGCTACCAACAAGGCTATATAGCCATGGCTAAACAACTATGAGAATTGAGTGGGCAAACACGAGATTATGATGCATCTGTCACAATGGTAAATAAGCTAAATGAAAATTATTTCAAATTGAATACTTAACCAATAATCTATTTGATGTTAAGTTTCAACATAAAGTGACTATATTTCTTTTAAATAAGCAAGCAATGATAACATTGCACGTGACATTGGAATGCAACATGATAATCATGGAACAAAACCTATACATGATTTCCAGATGTGCATCCTAGTAGTGGAGGTATTCATTTTCTATTCAAAATTTTTAAACATCTTAAATTGAAAATTAGTGTAGTAATTAATGTAACCTTTATTGTTAATATTTAAGAGCATGTAGTCAGTGGTGACCAAGTGGAGCATGATCCGGGTAGACAACATCAAGAACGTGATGTTCCCCAATCAGGTAAAGAGGACCACTATTTTTCCTCTAAACAAATTTAATTGCAATTGGTGTATTGATTAATGTAATGTTTCATATTTCAACTCTAGAGGATCTAGAGGGTGTTCAGCATGTCGAGGTTGAGGCTAGACAAAATGATGTGGAAGATGATGTGGCCCCATCAGGTAAAGAGTGTAATGGCTGTGTTCTTTAAATTAATGAAATACTTGTAACAATAATAAAAAAATGTTTTGAATTTAACCCAATTCTTTGTTATTGCAGAGGACACCCCTTTGGTTCAACATCCTCATCCTTTGTATAGGACTAGGCATACATCAAGAGCATGAGAAGAGGGTAGAACATCCGAAGATGGGGGAAATGATGAAGAAGACGATGCTCCACTTAGACTCTACATAGCTTCAAAAAAAAAAAAAAAAAGAAATGATTGTAATCTACCTTATTTGATAATGAGTGATTTTTATGTGTTAATGAATGTAATTATGTGCTAATGAATGTTCATGAATGATATGTGTTGATGATTATTGATGAATGTTGCGTGTTAATGAAAGTTAATGAATTTTATGTGTTAATGAACATTATGTGATAATGAATGAATGTTATATTTTAATAATGGATGAAAGAATGAATGAATGTTAGATGTTAACGGGGAATTTAGAGTGATGTTAGGGGGGGGGGGGAGGGGCCAAATGAGCTTCCACCTTCACGTGGCTGGCCCTGTTAAGTAGAGAATATTAAACTATTCTTGAAACAAAGCGAAGCTCAATAAGATAACACACTTTTCAATATTTCATTATGTTGCACAGTTAATCTTATTGAATAATGTACATATATTGAATCTTAATTGCAGGGTCCAACAGAGCCAACACAAACAACACCATGGTACAACTGCAAAAGTTGTGAATATACCTCATCATGAATAAAGCTGAATTAGCACATTCTCTATAAAATCTCAAATGCTCTATACTTTGGAAGTTTTGAAATTTTTATGATCATATCGGTCCCTTGCCTAAAAGCTTTTTTCCTTGATTTGTTTGTGATACACATTGAGAGATTTTTGTTTTCCTTTTATTTATGCATGTCTTAACCATTCTCCACATGCTTCCCATTCTTATTTAGATTGTTGTATTTTTACATATGTTGGAATCTGTAGTTCCATGTACATGTTTTCTATGTTCTTTGTAACTGTATGAAAAGGTGTAAAATTTGGGTATAGTCCAAAATCTTGATTACGAACAAGCTATTGTTGTTTAATAGTTCCAGTGTTTGTATTAATTGAAACAGTTTAACCCTTTTAACATTTTTCATAGCAAACCTGCACTTTGTATGCAATCTTATTGTTACAGTTCAATTACTGAGGTGATGTGATTTTCAAAAGTATTCCGATGAAAACAAAATTGGTTTTCATTTATGTATTTTATTAAAATTTTAGAGTTTCCTCGTGAACATTTAAACTTAGAAGGATTTAAAAATTCAATACAAGAGTACTGGACACAATTTCTGGAGATAGAACTGAAACTCTCTCCCATGACTTCAAATTGTTTCCATGCTCTCTAGGCTAGTAGCTTTCAGACACAAAACATAGGTCTTCTAAATTCTGTCCCAACATTAATTAGTTCCTTTCTCTTCTTTTTCATCCTTTTGGAAAGAAAATTAGAAATTGTTAGGAATGAACATCTTCCTAGGTGATTTGTTAAAATACAATGGAGAACTCAATCAAATTTTAATTCACTTCGTTTTAAGTTATTATCACAATTCGTTGAATTATACTTACAAAAGGCTTATATTTCCAAGGTAAAATATCAGTATCTTTCTTGGGTGATATTAGATAGCAGGGTCTCTTGGCTTAGATAAAATCACCCTCTCATTGTATTCAAAGTAAATGCGTAGCAAAGCTAGATATATCAATCGTTAAATCATAAACAAACACAAGCGCAAAAATTGTGTTACCAAGTATGCTTGGAACCTAGCCTGTAACTAACTAGTTCATACTAGATATTGTTTGGGTATGGTATTCAATTCTATTAGAATCTACAAAATAAATATTAACCTAGAAATTAATGTAAGTGATAACATTTTTAAAATTGTTAAATATAAATGATAATAAAATCAAAATAGCATAACATAGTTGATTTCGTAAGAGAGAAAATGAAAAATTTCACAATATCTTCACTCGATATCCAAGATTTTTAATCCATGAGGATGAAGATGAGGATGAGATAGAAAACCAAAAGACAAGGAATTGTTTATCCAAGTTTCCAAATTTTGGAGGATAAGGAAAAAAACATAATCCTATGAAAGAAGGAGAATGTGCAAGTCATTATTTCAAGTTAAAAGAAAGTACTTAAGTAAACTAAACAAACAAATGCAATATCATACTTACGATAAAACATATCCACTTGGTGAATAAAATGGTAAATTGGCACACCCCCTTAAGTGCAATTGAGGTAAGAAGAAATGGGTCACAAGGTTAGGTATCCATGTAAAATATGAAATAACCCCAAATTATAAAGAGAGTGTACCCTCTCAAAGTAAAGACTAGAAAATCCATAGGACAAAACTCCATCCCAAGTGACATATGTGAAGGATAATATAGACCCACCCCATCCCCTAAAGTTGGTGCCTCCACAAAGAAGAGAGAAAAGCAATGCAAAATGTTGAATGGTGAATGTTGTAGTAGGTTCATTTGCAACAAATGATGCACCTTCCTTTCACAATATGGAGATCTTGAGTTCTCAAATTGTTGAATTCCCATTCAAGTGGAATGTAGAAAGGAATTCAGATGTATGGTTTTTGAAGTGACTCATGTGTCTTGATGTTGATGTTAAGCTATGATTGTTCCATAGAAGATTCGGGGACTACAACCATTGAAGTGTGAGACCTTAATTAATGTGAAATAGAATGTGTCATGTTGCATGATATGGTGGGGATAGAACAAGTGAATTTACAATGGGAGACGATGTAACTTGATGGGCATTGTCATCAATGAGAAGACAAATATTCTCAATTGTTTCATCAATATTTGAAAGGTGAGAGTCCACAAATAGGTGTGAAATGTTTAAGTAGGCCTCCCAATGAAGTGGATCTCATAGACACGAAGAATCCTATATAGAGAATCATTGAGAGTCCTTGAAGAAGCAAATTTGAACTTCGATGAAGCAATACATGATGGAGGAATATCTTGCAAGAGGAAATCAAAGTCATTATGGTGTCATCTAGATCTGAAATGTGGTCTACTTTTCAAAAAAGTAAAGATGCTTGATAGGAATGTGTCCTAGTGGGGTGAATCTAGAAGACATATAGTCCTATTGCAAAGAATCATGGAAAGTTCTAGAAGAAGAAACTTTTAATTCTGAAGTAGCAACGTGTATAAGAGATGTTCTCATTTGTAGATGGAGTATCAAGAGGAGGATCACTAGTCCATGGACCATGTCATTGTTGTTAAATACCTACGCTTTTGTTCATAGTCACTTGGTGTAGGAATGAATTCAATGAGATAGGGTAGGAGATCCTACATAATGTAATTTTTCACTATCCCTTGTTTTGAGTACAAATGGTTCTCTGAATTTATCTTGACAATAGAATGTCAGAATTTAATACCATAATCCATGTTGAAAACTGCCAAAAATGGAAATTTATCTTAGTTCGCAATTACAAAAAGCTTTTGTATAGGCCTCTCGAAGATTAAGTACATCAAATTGAGTGTATGTATTAGCAATCTCCCAAATTGTTCAATGGTCTCCAAACCTTATCAATTTTTTATTTTTATTTTAACTCAAATATGTATGGTATAGGCATATCATTGGTTGTGTGATTTTTTTTTTCCTTAAATGCTTCTACGACCAAAAGAGAGAATTTTTCGATGAAAATGGGGTCTTATGGGCCTTTTTGACACAATGGTAGGTTCTTTAGACCTGAAAATGCCCCAAAAACTAGTCGATTGCCTTAAGTTACAAACAAATCCTTGTTTGTGAGCATGCTTCTTGATCTCCAATTTTGGTGGAATGAAAGATAATATTGAATTTCTCAAGCCTTTTGGATGCTTCTAAACCACCAAAAAAAAGCTACTTTGATCATTGAAATGTTGTAGTGACTTGGATAGAAAAAGAAAACTAAGTCTAAACTTTAGAAGTTAGTTTTTTCTTGTCAAATTGTTTTCAATTTTCAAATCATCCAAGGATGCAAGAGGATTATATTTTGTTATGACAAGATAAAAAAAAAACTTAGAATCTTTTGAAACCATTGAAACATGGGGACCCCTTCCTCCCCTCCAAAATCCCTATTTTTTCAGGATGCAATACTTAGGGGAAACATCCCCTTGCCGCACCACTTAGGGATGTCCTAGGGACTCCAAGGAGTCTCTTGACCATCTTGAGGATGCCTATGAGTCTCCCATGGCCCCCAATTAGAAACTCCAATTCTAAACAAAAGTGGTGAAATTATTGTGAAAATGTCATCCGTATTAAAGGTTTGGCAATTCCCCCTAACCTTGATGGGGGCTCTGCCCCAAACCCCCCACAAGGGGCATTACCCATTGACCCCAAACCTCTACCCACCATTCTTATTGTTAATGCAATCATTTCTATTTTTTTTATGCTGACTAGTTTAAACACTTAGTATGCCAAAGTTTCATTTGCAATTCTTATACTTATTCTTAGTTTGTTCCCAAAGTTCCAAAACTCTACCACCATTGTTAACGTTCAAATTTCAATGCAATCATTGACATATTTTTAATGTTTATTGTAAAATTTACATAGTGTGGCAAAGTTTTATTTACAGTTGTTATACTTATTCTATACACATCCTTTTATAATTAATTTTTTAAGTTGTATATATATTTGCATCCCACCCCGCCCCCTTTGTCATCCCCCTGTCATCCCCAAACTTAAGCCCTTGGTATGTTAAGATATGAAAGCTCACAATAGTTTCATTTGATATGTTAATTGAGGAAAAACCTACAATATATAGCTTCCAAGATTCCAAATCCATGAGGATCATGAAGAGGTAGAAAACCAAAAAAAGAAATTGCTTATCCAAGTTTCCAAATTTGTGACAAGGAAAAAGTAGAATCTCAATCAAAGAAGGAGAATGTGCAACTCATTATCTCATTCTACCTAAGTAAAAATATTACCTAATTAAGCTTTTTAATAGTGGAATATCATACTTAGGATAAAACATATCCAAGGTAAATAAAATATTACATTGATAGGCTTCTTTGGTTTGTCTAAAAGTGGTGCCTTATGAATTATGTTCTTGGATACTAAAGTTTCCAAATTCTGGGCACTCTTGATAGCTTCTCGTAGAGATTGTGATTAGAAGGCTTTAACCAAACCTTTCAATGGCTTCTGTTGATGTGTTTTTTATGCACTATGCAACACAAAATAAAATACTAAGTATTCTATCCTGTCTTGAACAAAATCCTCGCAAGTGCTAAACTACGTGATCAAATGGGATGACTCCAAGATTCCAATAGTCAGGTCTTGAATTTATATTGCAGATAGACTCAATGATTGTGATGTGATATCTGCTGGAATCACAAGGGGGACTTACATTGCTTGGGTCAAGACCTATCCATTCTCATGTTTCATGATTGATTTACGCTCCATGATTTACGTCATCCTTGAGCAACATCTCAACTTAGCTAAATTTTGTTTTTTGTACCCTAATTCTTTAATTTTGACCCCTTACTAGCATTGCCTTAGGTTTTATTGGAATTCTTGCTTCTTTAGCATGGGCACATTTCTAGGGTTCATTCGCACAAATTGCTCTTGATGAGCAAGCTAGTATCATGACCATGACTTAAACAAAATTTTAACTTAGTCAAATTATCTCCTCCAAACTTCTATGAGTTCATCGCCTTCATTCTTCATCATTTGGATGTCTTTTGTCATTGGAAGGTAATTCTTGACCACCATACCTCAATCTTGACCTATGCTACCCTAAAACCCTAGAACCTAGTCATGTTTACAATTGAAGATCTTGGCGACTTGATCACTTAATACAGCTTAATCATGCAGGTCTCATCTAACTCCAACTCCAACACTTAAGAAAATCAACCCTAGCAACCAGGTACTTTGGGAAATATCTTGCAACTTGACAACATGGGTAATGATGGAGGAATGGAAGGTGAGACCTATAGAGGTGAGAGAGAGAGAGAGAGGGTGAGAGGAAGAGATAATGACCTGGAGAGGGTAGAGAAAGAGAAGTAGAGAGGGAGAGAAGAAGAGAGGGATGGAGAAAGAGACCTAGAGAGGGGAGAGAGAAGAGAGATAGTAGAGAGGGATAGAGAAGAGAGATAGAAGAGAGATACGAATGTCAATCTTTTTCTATAATTTTTTTTTTCTCAAAAAATTGGCCTATCATCAGAATTCTGAAAATTACAATGGCCTCCAGGAGAGTTCCGACGAGGATGTTGTGCATCCGACGGCACTCCTCTGTCTGAATTTTACCCTTTGGAGTTAGAATTCCGATGATAGGTCGAGATCACGATGGTATTCTTTCGGGGTATGAGCATCCATGGCGACCATCAAAAAGGTTGGAGGTGATGTCGGAATTGCGACGACCACAAGGATAGTCAAAACTTCTGACACAAAGTTTTCGACGACCCTTTTTGTCGGTAGTGTGACGAAATTATGTCGGAATCCCGACGATTTGCTGTTGAAATTTTGACCCGAATGTACTAGTGAATGTAATTTCTTACATGGAAGCCCTCCAGGAAATCGAAGGTTAATTTGATTCCTGTCTTGGGTGTAACCTCTTACACCCAAGCCATCCAAGGAAGACCTTATGTCCATTCCTTTCCTTGGGTGATGCATCTCATCATCCAAGTCCTCGGAGGGGACCGACCAAATCCGTCTCTTCTTAGTTGAACTTAGTCAACCAAGCCATATATATGCATATAGATATTCAATATATATACTGCCCTGGGGATTATCATAATCGCTCCCTTAGACTAAGGGAGTTTCCTCCCTCTAGCCTCCAACATGTAATCACATTTATAATACATTTTTGCATTTTATTACTATTTTTAATTCCATAATCCATATTTACATATTCCTAATTTAACATGTATTCCTTAACATATATTCAGAAAATATCCATTAGCCCAAAATTCACATTTATTTATTAACGTATATTCCTAACTATTCATTAATATGTATTCATTAACATCTAAGAACCATTCATTAACATATGTATTAAAAATGTTCATTACTTATATTCATCAACATATGTATTAAAATATTCACTATTAATATTCATTAATATATGCATTAAAATATTCATTATTAATATTCATTAATATATATATTTAAATATTCATTATTAATATTCGTTAATATATATATATATATATATTTTATAATGAACTACTCTGCAGTAAAACAAATGGTTTAATACTATCTGAAAATATTATATATATATATATATGTATATATATATATATGTATATATATATATATGTATATATATATATATGTTATGTTCTGATATTAAATGTTAAGTACATATGCCAAGCTAACAAGATGAGAGGGGGGGGGTGAATCATACAAACTTAATCTTTACTGAAATCAACAGATTCAACCTTGGTAGCCTTACAGATATATGTAACCAAAACTGTAAAACATGCAAACTCATAAATAAATAACATCACAACACATTCAACACCAGATTTAACGTGGAAACCCAAATAGGGAAAAACCACTGTGGGATTTCAGACCCACTAAGAAATATACTCTTCTAGAGTATGCTCGGTCAAAAGCAAATCCTGTTAAAGATTACAAAACACATTGCTAGATGTGACCCGGTTAAGGGATTTCCCTCAAATCTGTTAGGATCTTCACTTTGTTAGAAGTGACCTTGTCAAAGGATTTCAAACACTCAACTAGAATGTTACCTTGCTAGAGGGTTTTATAAATAAGACCGTTAAGTCCACTCGGTTAAGAGATTTTCTGTCACTTTACAAAATAACAGTAATAAGAATATATCTGCAACTTTACATCTAAAATGCTACAGCAGATTCTTCTTTTCTCAATACTTCTTTTCTCAATACTTCTTAGTCATAGGACTTATCTTGTCCATCTGCTGGGCTCTATACTCTGTTAATCAAACAAGTCTTCAAGCTTCTGTGCTTGGTAATCACTATGTAGCATCTTTGTGCTTACACTTGCCTGCATGCATTGTTTATCAACAATTCCTTATTTATAAACAATTTGCTAACTGCTGAATCTCCTTGATCATATTTCCCATGATCAATCATAGCCATCAGATCTTCAAACTTGACCAGGTTCAATGTATCCTTCGAATTGAAAACGTTTTACCTCACCTAGAAACTTGCATACATTTCTTGGAACTTGTGCTAGGGTATTGCGGTTCAATCTGAGTTGTAGATCTTCCTGTCGATCTTCCATTGCCGTAGATTCTTTAACAGACTTCATGTATGGCATACCAATCATTTAATCAACTCCAACTCATTAGCTTCCTTCATTAAATGACGCTTTTATTCATTCAATGCATTCTGTTACAGCTCGGTTGTAACTCAGTAAATACTAAACTTCACTCGGTAGACATTCTACTTTCATTAACCGATAGTGATAACCTTAGGGTTTACTGACTAGGTTCCTTAGGGTTTACCGACTAGGTTCCTTAGGGTTTACCGACTAGGTTCTTTGCTCGGTGACATAGTATAGTATTACCTTACAATCAATAAAAAATGTAGGATATCAAAACAATCTAAACATCATGATCTCATCATTGTCTAACTCAGTAAAAGTTGCCCATTGAATAACTTATTCCTCCGCTTATTCATCACATTCTTTATGTGTCTTTTATCGACATCTTAATTCTCTTTAAATCAATCTTCTCAAGATATGGCAACATCATATTGAATCAAAAAATCAATTTCTTGACATCAATGACAAAATAATAATATTAAGACAGTAAACATCCTTGATCAGTTATATCCATAACCATTAACAACCTTCTCAATATCCTCTTAAAAATGCCAACAATCTCCCTTGTTCTGTTGTAATGCCAACAATCTCCCCCTTTGGCATTGATGGCAAAACCAATTGATTCGACCTAATTTATTTGGATTTGGATTACTGTGAGATTCTGAAATGCTCTCCCCCTATCATTAGTCTTCTCCCCCTTTGACAACAATGCCAAAAAGTAAAAGAACTAAATCATGATTTCTTCCTCTGAGAAGTGATTTCCTTGCTGTTATGTATCAACTCAGTCTTGGTCAAAGCATTTAGTCTTCAATTCCTATTCTGTATTTGTTTTCTACACACCTTTAGAAAACCTCCTAAAGTGTGTAAAGTAGCATCAATCCACACATAATATTCTATAGATTCATCAAATTGATGCTTTCACCGAACTCTGTCAATGAGTAGAAGATAGGGGTAGGACCCCTAACTTGCTTCTGAGATACTCAAAAGTGTCCCTTGTTAGTGGCTTGGTGAAGATATCCGCTATTTGTTCCTTTGTGCTAACATACTCCAACACCACTTTCTTCTCTTGAACTTCTTCTCTAAGATAATGATATTTGATAGAGATGTGTTTTGTCTTAGAGTGCATTACAGGATTCTTTGAAATGTTAATGGCACTAGTATTATCACAGAATATAGATACTGGCTCGGTAACTTTCTCATTTATGCCTTCCAATAGTTGTTTGATCCATGCTATATTAGTGCAATTCAATGTTGCCGCAACATATTCAGCTTCTATTGTTGACTATGAAACACATCCTTGTTTCTTGCTAAGCCAACTTACTAGTCTTTCTCCTAAAAAGAAAGTTCCTCCACTTGTGCTTTTTCTATCATCAATGTTGCCTGCCCAATCAGCATCAGTATACACTTTTAAATAAAAATCATTTCTCTTGTCATATACTAACCCATAATCTTCAGTGCCTTTTAGGTATCTGAAAAATTCTTTTGATTGCTGTCATATGTGTTTCTTTGGGATCTGTAGAAAATCTTGCAACTATACCTACTGCATTTGCTATATCTGGTCTGCTGTGAACAACATATTGCAACTTTCCAATCATGGATCGGTAAAGTGTCTCATCAACAGATGCAGATTCATCATTCTTTGATAATTTGTAGTTGGTAGTCATAGGAGTACTTACTGGTTTTGAATCTTCCATTCCAAATTTCTTCAAGATTTCCTTTATGTACTTGGATTGAGTAATGAAAATCTCATATTTCATTTGCAGTATCTGTAAACCTATATAATACTTTATCTCACCGATTAGTGACATCTCAAATTCTTTGTACATTTCATTACCAAATTTTTTGCATAAAGAATCATTTCCACAAAATATAATGTCATCAACAAATATGGTTGAGATTAGTATTCCATTGTCTTCATCATTTTTCATGTACATATTGTTATTTTCACTTGTTCTTATAAAACCAATCTTGATCAAATAAGAGTGCAATCTTTCATACCATACTCTAGGTGCTTGTTTCAGACCATATAATGCTTTGTTCAATTTACATACCTGATCTTTATTCTTGTCTTCAACAAATCCTTCAGGTTGTTCAATATAAACTTCTTCTTCTAATATACCATTCAAAAATGCAGATTTGACATCCATTTGATATACCTTGAAATTTTTGAAAGCAGCATATGCCAACAATGTTCTTACTCCTTCAAGTCTTGCCATAGGTGCAAAGGTCTCTCCAAATCTATTCCTTCTTCTTGAGCATATCCTTTGCAAACTAGTCTTGCTTTATTTCGAATGACCTTACCTTTCTCATTTAGCTTGTTTCTGAAAATCCACTTTGTACTGATTAGATTTTTGTCCTTTGGTCTTGGGACCAATGTCCATGTGTCATTCTTCTTGATTTGATCAATCTCTTCTATCATAGTATTTACCCAATCTTCACTGTTAAATGCCTCTTTTACTATTCTCGGTTCAAATTTAGATATCAGACATGTGTTTTGTCTTAGTTTGTTCCTTGTCATCACTAGATCATCCTTATCTCCTATAATTTGACTTGATGCATAATTCCTTCTAACATACTTGGCTAATACAGGCTTGGTATGATCTGTATGATCTTCTTCATCACTCGGTAACTGGTTATCCTCTTTATTTTCTTTAGGGTGAACTCACAAAGTTGGTTCCCACTTTTTGGTACATCCTGATTTTTGCTGAAATCATACATTTTTTAGAAAATATAATGATTTCAGTTTTAAGAGGTCCCACTTGAAGTAATTAATTGAAGAGAGTTAGATCAAAGGCTCTTAGATCAAAATTTCTTGGATAGAACCTCTCTACTTCTAAATCATACTTGCAATGGAGTCTCCTTTGCATCTATCAAATGCTAATAAAAAACCAATTTTACATTAGCTTTTGAGGGGTCAAATGAATTCATTTAGAAGTTTTGTTTTCTTAAGGATTTAGTCCTTATTATAAGCTTTCCAAATAGTATAATTTTTAATATATTTAATTTCATTAATATATTTTTATTTTATTTTTTATGAATGTAGGTTTTTCATTGAACATGAACTTATCTGTTCAATGCATTGGGAAAAACAGTAAACTAATTCAAAAAAAATCTAAAAAATATCTATGCACTAGGTATTGATGTCTTCTTTCTAACAAAAAAAATAAAACTGAATTTTGATATATATAAAACAAGTTATGTGTTCAAAAGTACACCTATATCTAAATTATAATTAGTTGAACTTAAAAAATTAATTAAATAAAAAATATTCAACATATCACTATCAAACCAACTGCATGCCCTGGGTATTAATGTTACAAACCAAAATTTAACAAAGATAAGTTTTTATCATATATAGAAAAAAAAATTGTACGTTTCGGGATGCACGTCACTCTTAAAAAATGTTGTTTGCTGTAAAAAACTAATTTTGAGGGAGATGGAAAAATTAATAAAATTTTATTCAAAAAAATTTGAAAAAACTATATTTAGAATCTAAAAAAAAAGATGTTACAAATCACTAGTTTACATTATCTTCAAATTCTTAACGGTTTAAAAGTTATAGGTGTCGAAAAGTGAAGGTTTTTTGCAAAATGTTCATCTAAGTGTCAAAGTTGGTCAAAAAGTGGGAACTAGTATTGTGAGTTCACCCAAAGTAACTCTCTCGGTAGAGCTTGTCAGTTGAACATAGACAAATTCTTCATAATCTTCTGGTTCCTTGGAATTTCCTTCATCATTTCTTTCTGCAAATTCATCAATTTTCACATTTGCACTTTCTACTATTTTGTTAGATGATTTGATCAGACATTTAAATGCTTTGCTTCTATAAGAATAACCTAGAAATGTTCCTTCTTCACTTTTCTAATCAAACTTTCCATTTCTATCATCTTTGTGTACATAGCATCTACTTCCAAACATTTTGAAGTAACTTATATTAGGTTTCTTGTCATACCAGATTTCATATGGTGTCTTCAAATTTCCTTTCTTCAGTTGTACTCAGTTCAGGGTGTAAACTGTTGTGCTTATTGCTTCTCTCCAAAATGTTTGTGGCACTTTCTTTTCAATCATCAGGGTTCTGGCACAATCCACTATAGATCTATTTCTTCTCTCATCTATCCCATTTTGTTGTGGAGTTCTCAGTGCAGAGACTTGTCTTTTTATACCATGATCATTGCAGAATAAGTTGAACTTATCAAAGGTGAACTCTCCTCCTCTATTAGATCTAAGACATTTCAGTTGTCTTCTTGTTTCATTTTCAACTCTTGCCTTATACCATTTAAACATTTGAGAAGCTTCTAATTTTTCTTTTAGAAACATAACTGACATCATCCTTGAATAATCATCCACAAATAATATGAAATATTTATCACCATAATAACTTTGAACTTTCGTAGGACCACAAAGATCAGTATGCACAAGATCTAAAATTCCCTTAGAAGTGTAAGACTTACTTGTAAAGCTTGATCTTGTCATTTTATCCATTTGACATCCTCGGCACATAGCATTCTCAGGTTTTTCTAGACTCGATAGACCTCTTACTCGGTGCTTCTTACTTATTTTGATCAGATTATCAAAATTTACATGACAAAACCTTTTATGCCATAACCAGGTATCATCTATCTTTGCATAAAGAAACTTGTTCTGAGTTGAGTCAAGATGAAATGTATTACCTTTTGTTTGAGTCTCGGTAGCAGTTAACTTTCTATGCTTGTCATGAACTTTGACAATTCCTTTATGAAATTCTATTCGCTAACCTGTGTTGTTTAGCTATGCTGCACTCAACAAATTATATTTCAAACCTTCAACCCAATAAACATCATTACATTTAGCATTGTCAAGAAGTGTTATGGATCCTTTACCTTTTACTGGACATGGTGCATCATTACCAAATCTTACATAACCTCCATCATAATCTTCTAATTTAACAAACTTGACTTTATCACCTGTCATGTGATGTTAACATCCACTATCTATGATCCAAGAATCATTTTTACTTATGTGAGATATTAGGGCTTTTTCTTCATACCTTTCTTCATCTGATCCATCTTTGATAGCCAAATAAACTACTTCCTCTATATCAGTTTCATCAGATTTATCATCATTGGATTCCTCATCGGCTATTAGGCATGACTTTCTATCTCTTCTTTTGAAGTCTCGATAGCCTCTGTAATGGTTATCTTTCTGTCTTTCATCTCGGTAATCTCTCTTTTTAGTAGAATCTTTGTCGGGACAGTTAGAAGCCATATGTCCTATCTTATCACAATTAAAACATTTCAAAGGTAGTTTTCCTTTATACCTACCTTTGCCTCTTGGTAACCTTCTGGCCAATAGTGCTTCAAACTCTTCTTGCTTTCTGATTTCCTCATACAGCTTGTGTACTTCTTCCATATTCTTACGAAATATTTCACTTTCTCCACTATGATTCCCTTCGGAATACTTACTCATCCTATCATTGTAATCATTAGATTCACCAAGATGAAAAGAATTGAATGCAAATTCAACTTTTTTTACCGAAGACTCATTGTTATCAAAATTACTTAATTCAAATGCATGTAGCTTTCCAATAGTAGCATCTAAAGAAACTGACATATTGGATACAGACCTCAATTCATTGATTGCAGAGACTCGGATTGCATAAGTAGGTAGAAGGGTTCTCAATAACTTACTTGTGACATCCTTTTCTTCAATAGTTCCTCCTGCTCCTTTGATTTGATTGACAATTTCCTTTAGTCTTGTACTATACTGGGTTATGTTCTCACCTTCATTCATCCTCATATATTCAAGTTGTCCTCTTAGACTGTCCACTTTTGCTCTTTAAACATGTTCATCACCGCCATACACAGATATGAGTTTGTCCCACATTACTTTTGCATCACTATAGCCTTCTAGATCATTAAACTCTTAGTCGGTCAATGCTGATGATATTTCAATCATTGCTTGAGTGTGTTCTTGCTTTGCCTTTATCTCTTCCATTGTCAATGGATAGGTGCTCGGTGTAATGAAATCATTCTCCAGATAATATGTTGCATATTCTCCAACTCCTGATAAGTGCAGCTTCATCCTTTTCTGCCATGTAGAGAAACTTGACTTGTTTAGCTTCGATGCATCCCTCTTATACATCTTTGGTTTTTTGCCTCAAGTACCTTTAAAAAAATTTTCCTGAGTCCGAAGCTCTGATACCAATTGTTATGTTTTGATACTAAATGTTAAGTACAAATGCCAAGCTAACAAGATGAGGTGGGGGGTGAATCATACAAACTTAATATTTACTGAAATCAACATATTCAACCTCGGTAGCCTTAACAGATATATGTAACCAAAACTGTAAAACATGCAAACTCATAAACAGATAACATCACAACACATTCAACACCAAATTTAACATGGAAACCCAAATAGGGAAAAACCACTATGGGATTTCGGACCCACTAAGAAATATACTCTTCTAGAGTATGCTCGGTTAAAAGAAAATCCTGTTAAAGATTACAAAACACATTGCTAGATGTGACCCGATTAAGGGATTTCCCTTAGATCTCTTAGGATCTTCACTTTGTTAGAAGTGACCTTGTCAAAGGATTTCAAACACTCAACTATAATGTTACCTTGCTAGAGGGTTTTACAAATAAGACTGTTAAGTCCACTCGGTTAAGAGATTTTCTGTCACTTTACAAAATAATAGTAATAAGAATATATCTGCAACTTTACATCTAAAATGCTAAAGCAGATTCTTATTTGCTCAATACTTCTTAGTCATAGGACTTATCTTGTCCATCTGCTAGGCTCTATACTCTATTAATCAAACAGGTCTTCAAGCTTCCGTGCTTGGTAATCACTACGTAGCATCTTTGTGCTTACACTTGCTTGCATGCATTGTTTATCAACAATTCCTTATTTATAAACAATTTGCTAACTGCTGAATCTCCTTGATCACATTTCCCATGATCAATCATAGCCATCAGATCTTCAAACTTGATCAGGTTCAATGTATCCTTTGATCTGAAAACGTTTTACCTCGCCTAGGAACTTGCATACATTTCTTGGAACTTGTGCTAGGGTATTGCGGTTCAATTTGAGTTGTAGATCTTCCTACCGATCTTCCATTGCCATAGATTCTTTAACAGACTTCATGCATGACATACCAATCATTTAATCAACTCCAGCTCATCAGCTTCCTTCATTAAATGACATTTTTATTCATTCAATGCATTCTGTTACAGCTCAGTTGTAACTCGGTAAATATTAAACTCACTCAGTAGATATTCCACCTTCATTAACCAATAGCGATAACCTTAGGGTTTACCGACTAGGTTCTTTGCTCGGTGACATAGTATAGTATTACCTTACAATCAATAACATATGTAGGATATCAAAACAATCTAAACATCATGATCTCATCATTGTCTAACTCGGTAATAGTTGCCCATTGAATAACTTATTCCTCCCCTTATTCATCACATTCTTTCTGTGTCTTTTACCGACATCTTAATTCTCTTTAAATCAATCTTCTCAAGATATGGCAACATCATACTAAATCAGAAAATCAATTTCTTGACAACAATGACAAAATAATAATATTAAGATAGTAAACATCCTTGATCAGTTATATCCATAATCATTAACAACCTTCTCAATATCCTCTTAAAAATGACAACAATCTCCCTTGTTTTGTTGTAATGCTATATATATATATATATATATATATATATATATATATAAATTATATTTCCTATAATATAAATGACTAGTACTGCCATTTACCAAAGCATTGATCCTTTATTCTACCTAATGGTTGTGATGGCAGACAAATTTGACATGCATTAGATCTGGTCTGCCACATTATGTGAATGCCTTTATATTAGTATTACTATTGTGAATATTGTTGTAGACTGATGTGAATATTATTATTATTAAATTCTGCCTACAACATTATCGGGCTACATATATTAAGGATACCACCAAGAATAGGGATGTTACTGTTGGTTACTTAATAACAGTTCTGATCTGCTTTGATCAGTGCTACAGATACTACCTTTCTCCTTCTTATTTCCCCCCCTATAGCATGAGTTTGATCTTTATTATATATGATGGGAAACGGTTGTCTCCTAATAGTTATGTCCATTCATCAATGTTCTTTTCCACTTTATGATAATCATTGCTCAACATTAACTATTCTAAATTGTTGTATTATCTATGAGATGTGTAAGTGGTGAACAACCCAAGCTCCCGTGACACAATATGTTATTCAGGCCTTTCAATATTAATATCTTCTATTAGCCATTGTTAATGTATCATGGCATGAATATCACCGATATCATCAATACTCTGTAATCTTAACTGAACCTTTGATGACAATTTTTACTCATATTAATCGCTATTATCAATTGATATTGGCATAGGTGATCATTGATTCTCATGAGAGCAGCGGTACATTTCAAACATCAATCCAAGATATTTGACGGTGTAATCCATGAGTCCCGTAAATATATTATAGTAAGGTTTCTTCATTTCATTTTTCGCTTAATTGGATCAAATTTCTCCATACTTGGACACCATGTATCCAGGGAAAGGTATCAGTTCTCTCCTGACTGTGATGTTGAAGTCAAATGACACACACGCTGTTTCTGAATATTGAGGCTAGTTACTAATCCACCTTGTCTTCGTATCTAGTGATTTACTAATCCATATTTTAAAAAGGCTAGATAAACTCCCATTTACTTCAGTCAACTTGAATTTTGATAGATATTGCTAAATTAATATCCTTGTAATCATCATCGATGACTAATCATTAGAGTAGTTATCTTCTCTCCTTATAAACTATACTATTTTTCAAGTCATCATTCTTTATCATTAATTGATGCTTCAATATGTCTTCATACACCATGTGAATGATTGTCACATGAGTAGTTACTATTATTTTTTTGTCATTATCGTTCCCTCCTTTTATCAACTCTACTGATATGTCCAACAAGGTATATAATATCCTCTATTTGATTATCAATTTTGTCTATTTTTGAGACTACAAAATTGCGGTGCTGGTTGCCATGGTATAAAGAGTGGGGATGTTACATAGTTTTAACATGACAGTCCAATTAAGCAATCCAATTTAGTAGTCCATTTTAGCTCCATTTTAGTTATATAAATTTGATAATATATAATATTTAAATCATGCTCATAAATAATATTTAATCAATGAATTTTAAATAATCATTCATTGGTAATTATTATATTAATTAATAATAACAATTTCTTCATTTAAGGTCTCTCTCTCTCTCTCTCTCTCTCTCTCTCTCTCTCTGTATATATATATATATATATATATATATATAACGATCCAGGAGGGGACATGACAGAATGATTATGGGGATAAGACCCACACCACCATTAGTAATCCAAAGGGGCATGATGACTGCTTTTGGATCCAGAGTGGGATGGATGGGCTAACTGGACCACCCTTGTGTTACCCCATTATGGTTATTAAAGGAAAAATCCATATGATTTACAATTGAATAAATTCAAGTTTCCGCTGCATATGTATAATCCATAAGAAAGTAATCTCTGTATGAATTAGTGTGATTTTCCTTTGAATGTGAGCAATGTTTCCATTTTTGATTTATTTCTTCCATATGTTATTCAGGCAAACATATTTGTGCTTATATATCTAGTAAGGGACATTACATAAAGCGTCGATGATGCATGTTGGAAAAAACAAATATTTAATATTTTTTCGTATTCATCTTTATCTCCTATTTAATCTAAGAACATTCTATATTTTTTTTATGTTGGAATTGTAATTTCCCCACATGCATGAGATGAGATCAATTATAGTCTGAATCAAATTTTATTGCATGAGATAAAAATATAATATTGATAATTTCTCCCAATTGCATAAGAATAATTGTAGTTTCCAAAAGCTAAAAAAAAAAGTACTAAAAATAGAAGTTGCTAACTACAGTTTTGTATGAAGTTCCATAAAATCATCTCTTTTAGTTATTCCTCAACTTGTCTAAGACCTATATATAGTGAGCCTATTATAATACATTAAATGTTTCTGATCATTTGACCATTGTTGCTTGATCATGTGATCGTGATCAAGAAGTGATTCTGTAATCTTTTGAATGAAATTTTTTATCTTCTCTTAAATAATTTATGGTTTTTGTTTCCTAATTGTGGGTATCCTTCCCTCCTTGATTCTAAACTTGGGCCGCCTCTACAACTGGTATACTCATATACTTTTTCTAAACGGCTTAACGTCCAGGCTCCCGGGCCCCTAGAAAGCTAAGATATTGACAACCGACCCTGAAAATATAGAGTACAAGGTGAAAACGGCGTACCATAATTTCGGCAAAGGAGATATTTGGTGATTCCGTTATTCCCCTCGATCTGCAGGATGTGTACCGACGCCTTGCTTTCGACAATACATGTGTGGTCGGGTTTAGGATTGACCCCGGTTCGCTCGATCTAGATTTAACCACGGTTCCGTTCTTGGATGTGTTTGATGGGGCGGTAGAGGCGCTAGTGTTGAGAGCCATTCTACCTCGCTTTTGCTGGAAAACGATGAGGTTCTTGCACCTCGGGTCGGAGGCCCGGCTTATGTCCGGTCGGGCGGTCATTTATCAGTTTGTGGATGGCTTGCTTTGCCTGCCTCTCCGCCGTTGGTTATGATCTCTATGATTCTCCATGCCTAGGCGCCTTTCGGACCTACATCCGACTTGAACGAGAAAGCGGACGGGTTTATTCTCTTGACATGATCCGTTTGTCGATGGTTAGTCTCATTAGGGCGGGCAAAGATACGCTTTCTGTCGGGCTGACATTTTTTTTTCTGGTTGGTGGCTCAGCACCCAGAAGTTGAAGCCAAGATTTTAGCAGAGCTGCATTGTGTCCTCCACAAGAGGAGTACAAACAGGGAGGAGTGGACATTCAGGTTTGAGGAAGTGAAGCAGATGGATTATCTGCACGCAACACTTTCAGAGAGTCTTCGACTCTACACGCCCATTGTCGAGGAGGGCAAGGAGGCAGCCAAAGACGACATTTTGTTGAACGGTACGCAGACAGAGAAGGGCGCCCAAGTGCGGTATTCGATTTACTTGTGCGGAAGGCTTGATAGCGTGTGAGAGGAGGACTGCCTGGAGTTCATGCTACATAAAGGGGTCATTTAAGACGTTTATTTAAGAAAAAATATTATTATAGTTTTAAATACATATTTTATATTTAACTTATATTTTTTATTGTTTAATTGTCTTAAATTAAGACAATAGGAAAAAACTTTCCCCAAAATAAAACTTCTTTTTCCCTCTTTGCTTCTAACTCAACTCATCAACGACGCATCTGTCTCTGCTCACCGGACGGGCAATTTGATTAGGGGTTACTGGCATAGCTACAATCTCCTTCATGCCAAGCACATTGCAGATCTGGTTTCCCTGGGTTTTAGAGATCTCAAAAAGCTATTATTCTTGTACAGCAGCATTGGCATAGCCTCTATCATTTTACAGAATTTTTTTTAACTGTTCAGCAGGATTAACAACATTTTCTTCGGTATCCAAGAGCTTTCCGTTGAATTTCTCAGTGAAGGAAGGAACCCTTTGTGCCTCTTACTAGGGCGCATAGACCTAGAGAAGCTGTGTGCATGTAAAATTCATCTAAATGTAAAATAAATTAGGAACGTAAGGGAAAATCACAAATCCCTATCCTAATCAGAATTCAACAAATATACAATGAAATAATGCAATATCAAATAAATAGGAATTAAAATCATTCAATGAAACTTCCTATTCCAAGATCGCATATAGCTTCCATTGCTCTTCTCTTCTCTGTGGTATGATGGCTCCTCTCAGATATTGCACTGGTAACCTGCAAGTGACACAAAGATTCAAAGTTCGTGATTATTGAGAATGGAGATTGGTTGCTCAATTTATAGATTTTTTAAGAATATTGATTGAAAGATGGAACAGATTGATCAAGAGGTGGAACTCATGTGAGATCACATGTTGATTGATAGTTGAATTGTTGACTTGAAGGTGAAACTGAATAGATTGAATATATTAATTGAGTCAACTGATTGAGAAACAACTAACTGAAAGAAGAAAAAAAATAATTGGAGGAAATAAAGAAGATGACCAAGAGAACTAGGAGATGAAAATAGAGATTGGAGAGATAAATGATTTAATTAATTAATTTAGCATGTGCTTGCATTTAGACTTAGATTTTCAATTTAATCTTTGCATGAGATTTATTCAAATAATTGAATTTATTTAATTCAATTTAGTATTTGAATATATTTAGAACTTGACTTTGATTTTCAATTTGATTTTTGAAATCATGCACATGTATTTGAATTTAGAAGAAATTAGAAGAATATAAAATTAAATGAAATTAGAATTTAGGGATTTGGAAATGGAAGAATTAATTAGTTAATTAAATAATTTAAAGAAACTATTTAATTAATTAGAAATTGAATTTTAATTAAACAATAAAAATTATTTAATTAAAGGATTAATTCATTATTAATGAAATAATAAATATTTAATTAATATTGGAGCCACGAGTAGCTAAAATCCTTGCGAAGTGCTAAAAGTTCGAAGTGGAATGTGCAGCAGGCAGCGAAGAGCAGTCAGGCTCTGATTTTTTCAAATCATAACGGTTGGGCAAGGGAAAGAAGTGTGCGACTATAATCACCTTTGCGCAAAGGACTTGGACTGTATTACCATCCATTAGGGCAGTGTTTGCTGCAACATTGATCAGAATTGGTGTGGAAATCGTGTTGGCTTCTGCGCAGACCCTCCTGCCTATTTCCATTAAAGCAATGCTATAACCTGATTATTAAAGATGATCGAGATTTTATTGTTCTCCGTCATCACATCAAATATTAAGGGGGAGCCGGGACGGGGGTATTGAAGAATAATTATCTGATAAGAATCAAACCTAAGTGAATTCAGGGAGTAGGATAAAAGAGCAGACCTAAGGTTTTCACCAGCAGATCTGGGCGAATTTGAAAGGCGGACTTGCGGATCAGATTAAGGATCAGAGAGGAGCAAACTATTCATTTCAATCATCAAGCCATTCATAGTGAATCTAGAACAAGCCTTCAGAACATAGGAGCAGACCAGCATACCCAAGCAAAGAGAATGAATTAATCAGGCCTTGGAGGAGATAAATCAGGCCTAGAAGCAAAATTCCAAACTCAAGGCAGGTAAAATCAGTCAAAATCTAGAATTACAAAAACAAAAGGAGGTTTTCAGATATAAAAGATACTATATGAAGTCAAAGTTCAGAATAATAACAATATAGACGTCAACAATAATATACTCCAGGCTATTCCAAGGAGTTCAACGGAGTGAATATTTGACAGTTAGGGTTTGCTGCAACAATAACAGATTTTTAGGGTTACAAATTTCAGTAAATGAATACAGTCATGGCCGATAGAAGGCATTTGGGTTCATGGGTGGATGTGGGTTGGGAAGACCTGCCTCATGTTCTGCAGTGGGTTTACACGAACGGCGGATGGAAGGACATGGCGATATAGGTAAACCAGAGTGGAAATAACAAGGTTTTTCGGCTAGTTTCAAAATACTTTCAAGGTTTCTTTCAGAATAGATGTAGTGTGGCATGGAGGTAGAATAACAATGAAAGGAGATTCACTCGAGGGCATTTTAATAATGGTGAGAATCAAGGGAATTCTGAGAAGCAATTGAAGGGTTTTTCGGGGAAATGGTCTTTGGATGTAGGAAATCAACGAATATTTGCTAGGGTCGTTGGCAATAAGGAGACTGCGGCTAGGGTTTTTGTTTCTTCACAGCAAGTGGGAAATAAGGTAAATATGAACCTCAAGGAAGCTAGTCTGCAAAAGGTAAGTAAGATACCTACTGATCCTATTCTGTCGGGGGTTTCTTCATCATAGGTTTGGGCTCCTATCCCTTGTATCGATATTCTGGGTTCCTATGTCGATCAGAAAGCGAATTGCTTGCATTCGAATGCTATTTCTAGGGAAATTTGGGGTGATCAAATTAGTTTGTTAAAGCTTTATCATAAGTTGCAGAAAAGATGGGGGGATATTCATTATTTTCAATTATTGTCTGCGAATGCTTTTATTATTATCTTTGATTCTCCTTCTTTCAGAGATTAGGTATTAAGAACTTCGCATCATTGGTTTGGAAAACATTTAATTTCAATTGCAGCTTGGAAAACTTTTTTTGTTCTTGCTTGGTCTAGTTCAAAACTTATTCCTTTCTGGTTTGGTTTACCAAAAATTCCTTTTGAATTTATGGATCCAGATGTTCTTGAGAAAATTGGAAATACTATTGGAACTTTTTTAACATCTAAAATGGACTTTGTGGAGGGGGAGGTTCTGGTAAAAATTTGTGTTCTTATTAACCCTAACAATGTTTGCCCCATACTTGTAATATCAAGTCTCGTGATGGTATTTGGCGCCAGTCAATTAAGAAATTAGATACATAGCTTCTTAAGTCTCCTTTATTTTTGGATGCTCTGTTGCTTATGGATTTTAAGAAAAACCAGCAGGTTGTTAGCTCTATCCCTAAATCCCTTATTAAAGATAGTTTGTCAATGGGACCTTCGGTTGAAGGATGTGGAAATGTCTCTTTGCATAAATTGGTAGAAACAGGTCACATTAATCTTGAAAATAATCCATTGTGTCGTAATTCTGGGAAACCAAATGATCACACTTCGGGTTTGGTCTCACTTCATCTTTTCTGAAGACATTTTCTAATAACAGGGGTATAGTGATGGATGGTAATCCCTTGATAAATGAAGTAGATCATTCATTGACAATAGATTGCCCTAAGATGCCAAATAATCACATAAAAGGTAAGGATGACAATTTGCCTTCATGCACTCATAAAGAGGTTTTTGATTCTTCAAAGAATGTGAATTTAGATAAAAATGTAGTGATTGATATGGAAACTATTAAACGGGTACCTGCCATAGGTCTTCCCAATGATGCTTCTTTAGTTCAGGAAATTAAGAATTTGGTGTCTAATAATTCCCCTCTGAATGTTGAAATTAATATGGCTAATGAATCTTCCTTAGGGAATAGTAATCCGTCAGAGGTTGTCCCAGTTATTATGCCAGATGAGAATCTGGTTCAGCAAGTAAATGATATTTTTAACAATCATGCACATCAGATGGATGAGGGTATTACTGATAGAGTTGTTTGTTCAATTGAGAATGATTTGGGGGGTATAAACTCAACCCTTCCAATTTCAGAATCTGCTAATCCTTTTGCAGTTTTGGCTGCAACAGAATTGGGTTTTGAAGATAATCCAATTATGTTGGCTTCTCCAAAGTCGTGCAAGAGTTTACCAATTGTCCAAACAACACTAGTTTTTTCACCATCAGTGGTTTCTCCTGGGAGAGGTAGGCCTCCAAATAATCTTAAGACTCAAATGGAAATTGATGCTGGAATTCAAAAGACTTTGTCCCTTTCTCCTGCTAGTGGGCAAGGGAGGCGTTTGGTCTCTCTTGGTAGGCCTAAGAAAACATGCCTAACTCTTGTAAGTGTAAAAAGAAAGAGGAGTAAAAGATCTATGACTAGTCCTCCTGTGACAAGGTCAGGGGCTGTGAAACGTAATTTGCAAGGTTGCTTTGGGGAAAGCAAAAATTCTCCAACTAATGGGAAGAGGGGAGCTTCGGCCTCCCCTCGAGGACAATGAGAATTATTTCTTGGAATGTTAGGGGCTTAAATGCTCCTAACAAGAGATGCTTAATTAAGTCCCAGATGGATTTATTTAAGTGTGATATTTTTATGTTGCAAGAAACAAAGTTGTCAAAGGAGTTTGCTGATTCGGTTTTTTCATCTTGGAGAAGGTGAAATTTTCTTTCTTCTCCTTCTTGTGGTGCTTCAGAAGGTTTGGCACTACTTTGGAATAATTATAATATTGAGGTATAGTTAGTGGTATCTGCTACAAATTGGATGTTGACTTTAGTTATAAGCAAGATTTCGAAGGTTAAATTCTGGCTTTTTAATATTTATGCCCCGTCAGGAATTCAAGGGAAGAGTAAGTTATGTGGTGAATTAAAGAGGATTTCTTCTCCCTTAAGACATGGTTCCTTTATTATCTTTGGGGATGATTTTAATGCTATCACTGATTTAGATGAGAAAAGAGGAGGTGTTTTCCCTAATAAAAAGATTATGGATGACTTTGGGGATTTCATTTCTGATATGAGCCTTTTTAATTGTAAGTCTCAGAATGGGATTTTCACATGGACAAACATGAGAAGGGATTTTTCTCATATTGCTAAGAGATTAGATCGGTTTTTGTTATCTAAGAATTGGATTGATTCAGATTTTGAATTCTTTTCCTCTATTCTACCGGTCTTGGGTTCTAATCACTTTCCAATTTCCCTATCAGTTATTGAGGATAGGGCTTCTTTTAAGTCTTCATTTAAATTTGAGCCCATGTGGTTTAGGGATTCTTCCTTTTTGCCTCTACTTATGAAATGGTGGAATTCTGCTCCTTTCTATTTTGAGTCCCATATGTTTCAGATTTCTAAGATGTTAAGCTATTTGAAATTGAATATTAGGGAATGGAATATCTCGAATTTTAAAAACATTTTTTAGGAGAAACAAAGGATTCAAGATATGATTGAGTGTCTTAATACTCATGTGCTTCAACATGGTATGGTGGCACAAGTTTTTGATGAATTGAAGTCACTAAACTTACAACTTGAGGAGGTGTTAGCTAGAGAGGAAATCTATTGGAGGCAGAAATCTAGAGAGTTATGGCTTCCAGATTGTGATAAGAACATAATTTTTTTTTTTTCATTCTTCAACTAAGATTAAAAGATGTAAGAATAGGATATCTTGTATTCAATGTCAGAATGGGAATTTATAGACAGAGCCAGAGGATATTGCTTCAGAGGTGGTTAGGTTTTTTAAGTCATTATTATCTTCAAAAAATGGAAATCTCAGAAATGATATTATATCTAATATTACTCCTTTAGTATCTTTGGAAGACAATAAGATGTTGATGTCTCCCTTTTCCTTAGAAGAAGTTAAGAGTGTTGTCTTTTCCATCAATCTGAATAAAGCTTCAGGACCAGATGGTTTTACTCCTTTATTTTTTTAGAAATGTTGGGATTTTGTGGGAAATGATGTTTTATTGGCTCTCGAGGAAGCTAGGAGAAATAGGTCTATTTTAAAAGAACTTAATACTAAAATGATTGCAATTAATCCTAAAAAAGAGGATACTAAGACTTTTGTTGACTTCCGCCCCATTGCTTTATGTAACACTTTGTACAAAATATTTACGAAGGCAATTTCCCTTAGGTTGGCAAAAATTCTACCTAGGATCGTTTCATTGGAGCAAGGTGGTTTTGTTCCTGGAAGGGAGACGACAGAGGGTGCAATTGTAGCACATGAGGTGCTTCATTCTATTTCCACCTAGAGAACACTGGCCATGATACTTAAACTAGATATGATGAAGGCTTATGATAGAGTAGAGTGGGGGGCTTTATGTGTTGTTCTTGAGAAGTTAGGTTTTTCCAAAGCCTGGGTCAAATGGATTCATGCATGTATTTCTTCTGCAAGATTCTCAGTTTTAATTAATGGTTCTCCTTTTGGTTTTTTCTCTTCCACCAGGGGTTTGAGACAGGGAGATCCCCTTTCTCCCTTTTTGTTAATTCTCCTAGTTGAGACCTTTAGTTGGGCTATTAGGGCTACTAAAGTGGGGGGGCTTTGGAAAGGTATAAGGATTCATAATATTCCCCAAAGTATTTCTCATTGTCTCTTTGTAGATGATACTCTGTTATTTGGACATGCTTCATTAGTTGAGACAAAAGTGATTAAAGGAATAATACAAAATTATGCATCATTTTCTGGTTAGAAAGTGAATGGTGATAAATCAAAGATTTTCTTCCTTAATACATCACAATTGGTTCAACATAGGTTGCAATCCTTTTGGGGATTTAAGACTAGAAATCTTCCATGTACTTACCTTGGGATTCCTTTCTTTGTTAAACAAGATAAGATTGGTTTTGGGGATAAGATTATTTTGGTCATTTCTGAAAGAATTCTCTCATGGACCCATATATGGTTAACTTTGGCGGGTAAAATTGTTCTCATCAAGTTTGTTTTGAATGTTGTTCCCATATATCTCATGTCTGGTTTGAAGTCTCCAAAAGCAGTTATTGTTAGTTTACAGGATACCCTTAGAGATTTTCTTTGGAACAATAATAAAGATGGCAAGAAAAAAATTCGTTTAGTTGCGTGGGATAAGGTATGTTTGCCTAAGGAACTTGGGGGAACGGGAATTCAGAGTCTAGAGAATCAGAATTTAGCCTTAGGTGCTAAGTTGGTATGGAATTTATATGACAAGCCTAGCTCCTTATGGGAACAGATTATGTTTGCCAAATATTTAAATAATGGACCGAGAGAGTACATTTTAAAAGTCTCAAATTTGCCTTCGGGTTTTGCCATTTGGAATTTCCTTTGTAAATGTAGATCAGTTATTTTGCCTCATCTCTCATGGATTGTTCACAATGGTAGAAAGGTCAGATTTTGGGATGAAGTATGGAATGGATACACACCTTTGGTGAATATTAGGGATTGGTCTCCTCTGATCACTATTCTTTCCTCCCTTTGGGGTATTTTTGTAGCAGATTATTTTGAAATTGTGACTAGTGGACCCCTTAAGCTAGCTAGATGGAAGTCGATTGATTTCTTAGATGTTGATCAAAGTATGAAATTAGATTTTGAGAAGATTTTGGGGGATAGAATTGTATTTCTTTTTTATTTTAAGGATGAACTTATTTGGAAAAAGAATATTTCTGGTAAGTACACTGTTAAAGATGGTTACAACTCTCTTATGGTTGCTAAAGATTTGTCATCCTAGCATTATAAGTTGTTTTCGCATTTGGCTTGTCTTCCTAAAGTTGGAGCCTTTGCTTGGTTGGTAGTTCAGGATAGAGTTCTTACTAGTATGCAACTTGATAGGCTTGGTATTACTGTTGTTTTCCTTTGTGTCCTTTGTAACAAAAATTTGGAATCTTCTTCACACTTGTTCCTACATTGTGATTATGCTTATGAATGTTGGCAGTGGTTGTTTGAGAAGTTAAATATATGCTTTGTTATTGGTAAGGATCTCATTTTCCATGTTAGATCTTGGCCCTTTATGTTTGCCTCATCTTTTTATGCATGTCTTTGGATCATATCTCCATCTATTGTTATTTGGAATATTTGGCTAGAGCAAAACAATAGGATATTTAAAAAACAAGTTCTCCTATGTCTGAGGTTCTATTAAAAATTGAGTCTTCAATCTCTGAGGTTGCTTTGTCATTTATTAATAAGAATTTGGACAATCTTACTTCTTTTTTGCACTGGGATAGTAGAGTTACTAGAGCTTGGAAGATGTTGTCAGTTTTACCCTCTCATGGTTCAATTTTGAAAAAGAATGATGCAATAGGTAAGAGATGCTCTACTAGATGGAAACCTCCTCCGAAGGGGCACTTTAAATTGAATTTTGATGGGACCTCTCATGGTAACCCTGGGCCAGCTAGGGTAGGCATGGTAAATTATGATCACAATGCAAATTTTATTCGAGCTAAGTGTCATGCTATTGGTTTTAAAACTAACAATTATACAGAATTTCATGCTTTGTCTTCTGGATTGAATATGGCAATCTCTTTGGGAATTAAGGACTTAATAATTGAAGGTGATTCTATGGTGATTATTCAATGTGTTATGAAAAAGAAATCAAATTGTTGGAATTTGCGATATATACTTGATCTAATTTTACAAAAATTAGAATTGTTTGAATATTTTTTGTTATCCCATTGTTACAGAGAAGTTAATAAGATTGCAGATTATTTGGCAAATTTAGCCATTGATAGCAATGCTAATCAGCAAGAGGTGGGTTTTGAGGAAATTCCTTCTAGGGTATGGGAAGGTTTGCAGTAATAGTTATGTGATTTTCTTGAGTAATGTTGATGTAAAATTTAATGATGATAATTATTCCCACTTTCCCCTTTCATTTCAAGTATTCATGTTCGTTGTCTAGAGAAGTGTTCGAGCTCATGGTATTTGATACAATAGTGTTTTTCCAAAGGTTTTTTGATACTTTCTTTTTTGGCAGGAAGGTTTTTGGCTCATGGGATTTGGCATAGGGCTTTGGAAAATTCTGTCTTCTTCCATTGAAAGAAACTGTGGAGTCTACATTTGAAAATTATATGGGCTCTATGTTAATTTGATATTATATGTGTTGTGACCGCATTTTGTATGTGGTTTTGCACAGGGTGTATAAACTGATCTACTAGATACTATAGGTTTATTTTATGAGTTGTGACTAGAGGTTTTCTTCCCAGGGTTCTTTCCTCTGGTATGCTCTTTGAATCTTGTGTAAAAAATAAAATTAAAAAATATTAATAAAAAAGTTTAGTGGAATAATCCACTTTTATTGAAAAAAATAAAAATATTTAATTAATATTTAGAAGAGAGTTGAATGATTAGATGATGATAGGATTGAGATAGAAATTGAGAATTAATTTATTTAAATAATAAAGATTATTTAAATTGGGGAATTAATCATAATTAATTAAATTATAAATATTTAATTAATATTTAGAAAATTGTTAAAATGATTAAATGATGATAGAATAGGAAATAGAATAATTAGTAAGATGATGAAGAAATATGAAATTAGAAGAAATAATTAATTAAATTAATTAAATAATTAAAGAATTATTTAATCAATTAGAGGAATATTTAGTACATGATCAATGAGACATTTTTAGGTGTCTACATTTGCCCCTCTTTGAGAAAAAGTCGAAACAACATTGTTTCAAATAAAACTACAAATTCTTCCCCAGTATGCCTTGGTACTGTTGTATAGTGTAAATATGCCCCCTCGGAAAAGGTGGGCAGAAAATTCAAAAATTGAGACCATGTTTATGATACCAGTGTAACGAGAAAACGGGTGAAATTTCGTGCAATTTCGAGATCGTTTGAGTAGGCTACAAGATGTTTGAAGCTAGCAGGGACCACGGGCATCAAGGTGTCAAAAAACCCTAATTTTGAGCTATAAATAGAGATTTTAGGTTTTCATTTGCTCATTTGGTATTTGGTAAGTTATTTGTTTTCTCTGTACTTTTTGTGCTTTCTTTTGAGGTTGATCATCATGGTTGTTTATAGAGCTCGATTGC
Source organism: Cryptomeria japonica (assembly GCF_030272615.1). NCBI lineage: Eukaryota > Viridiplantae > Streptophyta > Pinopsida > Cupressales > Cupressaceae > Cryptomeria > Cryptomeria japonica. The sequence continues at coordinate 484,095,454 of NC_081415.1, read as the reverse complement.
ACCTATCTGACCGAGTACATTCATATCAGAGACCTCATGGGACTAGCAGCATGGTATTTTAAAAAAAAATTCTTGATTTTTTTGCCTGTTTTTCGCTTTTTTCCAAAAAAAATTCAGTGATCATTTTTCTTCTATGTCACGCATCAGCATATCGATTTTCATGCATTCTTCTTAACTGTACTGCAAATGCTATAACTGTTACACAATCACCTTAACTATTATGCATTAGTGTATAATGTACCACATTCATTCATATCATCATGCATAAGTGTTTAATGTTACACATGCGCTCATATCATTATGCATTAGCTCTAAATGGCACACAAAAGCTATAAGTGTATCGCATTAGTAATAACTATCATGCATTTGTTGTATGTGAAATGTTTTGTCATGCATATGAAAATATTTTAGTTTTTCATGATCCGATATCTAATATTTTTCAACATTTTCTCATTGTAGGAGAACATTGGAGTGTTATACTGTCGACAGAGTAGACCAAGTGGACTTGATCTTCATTTTGACTTACTTGATTGTCACAACCCTCCTTTATCACTTTTTGATTTGATACAATTCTATTATATTTTTGGTTGAGCTATTGAAAATAATTAAATGAATATTATAAAAGAATAATTAATCGACCCACACACACACTTGGAGAATATAATTCAAAAGGCATTATTTATTTTTATTTTTATTTTCCCACTCCCAATTATGGCACATGTTGTAGGAGGAATTAGAAGCTTCTAGAGGAATCTTCAATACCTTGCATGTAACTCCCCCATTAGGATTTTAATCAATTTTGCATGAGTCCAATATTGGAAAAGAATCTCATTCTTAATTAATTTCTCTAGATAGTGGAATTAAGGGATTTTTCCTATATATTGTATACAAGTTTTCAAAAGAGGGGGTTGATTATGTTTTGAAGAAAAATTTCCAAGTTTTAGTAGTAGGATCTTCTTTGGTAGTCTCATTTTTTGTTGTAGGATTGTTAAGTTGTTCTTGAACATTTCTCTCAAGTTGTAAGGAAGGATCTAAAAAGGATAGCTAGAGGATTCAACATCGAGCTTCAATAAGCCAAGTTCTCTTCCTTGTCATCTCTCATTTACATATGAGAAATAAAGTATAAATCTCCCTCTGTGCATATTAGTTCATGTAAATCTTCTTGGAAAGCCTTGTTTATCTCAGCGTAATCATCTACCATCTCTGTGATTATCTGTACAATGCTGAAACAGATTTATTTCTCTATGTTATTTCATCCCCATGATTCAATCTTTATCCTCATTTCTTTCACATTAATATTTCTCTTATACTTATATCTTTTATGCTATTTAAACAATAAAACTATATATATATATGAAATTTATGCAAAGAAAAAATATATATATTATTAATTCATACCAAAAAAAAAGGGGTAATAAATAAATGAGTTAAGCAAGTCCTTATGCACGAAATATTTATCGAGCAACGTGCAGGGGGGAGGTTGTATTAAGGCAACCGCCGGGAGTGGTACCCCCACTACCCTGTGGTCACTATTACGGCAGTGGTCGCAGGGCAGTGGAGGGGACCACGGCGGTCCCCTCATCACTATGGGCATGCACCCGCAGGTCCGCAGTGGTGATGGGACCTGTGGGCCCCACTCCACTTGACTTCAAAAAGCCACTTCAAGAAATTAAAACCCATGAAAACTTAGTTTTATTAACTATATCTTTATCCAAATTTTAATTAAAAAAAAAGTAACTTAGGTAAATTTAAAATTTAATCATCCTTAGTAAATTTATAATTAATTTACCTTTAGCAAATTTATAATTTTGTTAATTAAATTATACCAAAATTTATAATTAGAATTTTACAAACTATTTAAGATTCACTTAGCAATTGATTCATATTAATATGATTTGAACCAAATATCTAAGCTAATTGCTATTTTTGGGACTAGTGACCTTATAAGCGATTATTCTCATGATAGGAATCAACACATTGCTTAACCTTGCATGTAACTTACACTATCCTTGTTTCATGTGAATTACTTATACATTACTTGCATTTATTGATGACAAAGTTACATTTTCTTCACCTTCATGCAAGTTACACATTAATTATTAATATGCGAATTTCATAATTGTCATTATTATGCGAGTTATATTTCAAGTTTTGAGTATTAAATAATCTAGTTATGGTTTTATTCCATGTGGTTCATCAAATAGTTATTTCAATTAATTAAGTTTTACAATGTCTAATTATGCACGTTCAATTCATAATTGCTTCCAAGCATGATGTTTTTCATAGCTTCTTAGTTAGAAACTAAATAAAGGAAGCCAAAAAACCAAAACCTAGCAGTGTTCGGTATATACAGTGCCTCTGGGTCACGCTTACAGGTAATGTCATCGTGTTGAACTACTGCACTTAACGCCTAATAAAGATACATCAACGACGTTTGTGGCATCATCCCTATAAATCGTCGAGGAGTAACAAGGGACACTTGGAAGTTAAAATCCAAGGGGCGGGTAATCCCCCTTGGATCGATAATCTAATAAGATAATCCTTAAATGATTTTCCATCCACTGAGTTAAACCATAGTAAAACCCCTTAAGATTGATTGAGTGAAAGGCTTTTATGAAATTGATTTAATCTCGAAGAGTTGTTAAGGATCGGCAATTTGGTTAAGGGTGACGCTTATGATAGGTATTAGGATCTAGTTGTTTTAGGCCATAAACAATAGGCCATCTTGAGCCTTGGCTTAAGTGCTACCACCATGGGTAGCAATCACAGAGAAACTATCTGGAGAAAGGGTTGCATACCCACTAATTAGTTTACATGAAACCATGGAGTAGAAAATAGAACTACATACTTTACGCCTTGATCCCATGCCGAAATAGGTATGTAGGTAGTTTAGGGACGGAGTTGTCCCTAGTACTCAGGGATTCGTGGATGGGGTCTAGGTTTGGTAAGAAGAAGGATTGAGTAGATTCCTAAATTTGAAAGACAAGTACAATAAAAAGGAAAAAGTAACTCAATGCATACATGGAAGGAATCCCGTATGGATTCGCTTGACTTCCTAAGGCTTTAAGCCAAATTCTGAGGCAGAATTCAAGCTTGTATTATGTTGTTTTAATTTTCTCCTAAGGACGACGACCTCGGTGCACTCCTATTAGAAGAGTGTAGTACTTAGTGAGTGACTCAGGACCTAAATGGTCCCAATGAGTCTAAGTCTCTAGCCAGAGCACATTCTATCCCAATTGGATAGATGCCTACCTCGTATGGGTAGATGCCTATCCCGTAATGGATAGATGAAACCTCCTGCCCTGTATGGATAGATGCCTAACCCATATGGTTAGATGCTCATCCCGAATGGATGAATGCCTAATCCTAATGGATGGATGCCCAGAGTATGCAATTGAATCAAACACAAATGATTAAATTAAACAAAAAAAAAGTGGTCAAATTTTTGTTGGGTTAATTAAGGTGGGTTATTACATTGATGACGAGATTGAGCATATCCACCAACTTGGTTTATATCATGTATTACACTTGCCAGAGGTTACGGCCAACAGGGCCATGATTACAGCTTTGATAGAGCGGTGGCAATCTGAGACTTGTTCATTCCATCTTCTGACTGGGGAGGCATCCATTATGTTAGAGGATGTATGGCATATACTACGTATTTCAATTAATGGTGAGAGAGTTGTGTACGACCATGATGATGGCATTGCTGGATTGTGTGCACTTTTCAAGTGTGAGATACGGGACTTGCAGATCAGTGGCCCGGTTGGATTATGATGACATGACTATTGTACTATGCGGTGTTGTTGGCGGTTTGTTGATACCTGACAGACGAGGTCATGGATTTCCAGTGGGATGGGGCAAAGTTCTCCATGATATGATTGTTCATCGATGAGTATATGTGTGGGGTCCATGTCTACTAGCCATATTGTATTATCAGATGCATGGGATTGTATATCTTGGATATCGGTCTATCAGTTGTGGTGTGACACTACTCTAGACTTGGGCATGGGAGCATATTTCTATTTTGAGGCCTGTTATTCATGTTTATTTGCATCCTGGTGAGCCTTATGCTTTTAGGTACACAATAGGTATTAGACATAGGGGTTCGGGTAACACCTTGTACTGGAGGCATCAGTTTGACATTTTGCAACATTTCATTTGTAGACCATACTTAGATTGCCTCGGTTGGGTAGATGATGCAATGCACTTGTCTTTCTACTGACAATAGAGATATCTGATTGGTAGGACTTTTGAGACACAACGGATTATCGAGATGTATCTTCTAGGGTGGGTACTAAGATAGTTTGGTGAGGTACAGGTGACACCAGTGGTTACTGCTTATTTTGCTCGTGTATCTTGAGAGGTATCTGATTGGGGTGTTTGTATTCAACCACATGTTGCTTCTACTAAGTTTGATGCTCTTCAGCCATTACTTTGGGGTTGGGGTAGAGGTGCAGTGGATCCAGGGACAATGTCAGAGTACGATTCATGGTTTGCCAGACATAGGCCGATTCCACTTACTGATCCTGTTGTTCCAATTACAGCACAATAGATTCACCATCCTAGACAGTGCATGAGGATAGATGTGGGGGAGAGAGTTGGAGGAGGAGAGGAGGGTGGAGCCGAGGGAGGAGGTGAGGGAGTTGAGGGAGTAGAGGGAGAGGATGAGATAGGAGAAGAGGATGTAGACATTGGTGGAGACACCAAGTCTATCAACAATGGGGATAGCGATGATTCTTCAGAGTCATCGAGCAGCGAGGATGGAGATGATGATGATGATATGCTGAAGCTAGAGGATGTGCCTACTACAGAGGGTGGGAGAGGACAGGTGGGCAATGAGGACAATCCGCAAATTCTTAGAGCATGAATCCAAAGTTTGGAGGAGGAGGTCGCTAGACGAGATGTCGAGCGGGAGGCCTACCATGCAAATTATGGTGCGCTTGAGGCTGATAGGGATCATCTCCAGAGGGAGAGAGATGAGGAAGTCCGGAGAGGTCAGATTACCATGGATGCATTTGATCAACTTTTTAGACCAGGTATAGATGCTCACGACCAGGGTGATAGGTATTTCACTGCTACACAGGAGGCTATATACTATCGGAAGGCTTATGAGAGAGAGCCCAGTTTTAATGCCTTTATGGGGAATAGATCGAGTAGATCTACTTCTTGACAGACTAGCAGTGGTGGTGTTATGCGACCACCTCGACATCCTGGGCCAGGATCTAGTGGATAGGATCCACCTGTTGACAGAGGCAGTGTTGGTTGAGACATTTTTTTCATGTTATCTGAGCCTTTGGGCCTATTTATTGTATTCATACACATTATCATTTTTTAGTTATATATATATATATATATGATATGCAGGTTTTGGCAGTGATCTATTTATGTTTTGTTTTCCATGTATGTTTATATGATGCTATGATTTATATGATGTATTTCTATTTGAGTCTATATGATTCATGAATGCAATGGTTTTTATATGTATGTATCAATGATGCTAATGAATGCAATGGAATCTATTTGAATGTATCAATGAATGTTTATGAATGCAATGGAATTTATATGAATGCAATGGAATCTATTTGAATGCAATGGAATCTATTTTTGTTTTTGTATGATAATGCCAGAACAAATTTTTAACTCAAATACACCGTAAAGAAATGTTAGTTAGATGATAGAAAGAAGAGATTGATAGAAAAAATGTTAGAAAGAATGTGATTTAGAGAGCAGACAAGAACTCAACAAACTATCAATAAACATATGAGATGAGAATGAAATTGAAAGAATCATGAACCCGTGTCACATATTTTATTGTGCAATATATATACATCATTGAGCCTTATTATTGAACAATGAATTTTAGCACATCAGGGTATAAGGAACCAATATGTAAAGATATCTCATTATAGAAACAAACACGTAGCAGACAAGGAGTGAACCCTCCATTCTAGGAAATACACTAGGGGTCAAGGTATGTGTGGCATCCAATAGCAGAATGCTCCTATCACAGACACCCACTAGAGCAATTTCCCTAGAATTTCATCGGTTCACACCACAAACAACAAACAAAGAAAAAGATAATGCCCATCATAGCTCCTCTAGTCACTTGTGGATGTCCCTGAGTAGCATAGGAACATAATCTATCACCAAATGATAAAAGATAAAGACTAACCCGAACAAAATTCAGCAGCTATACTGACCTTGTGCCTTCATTCTTAGTTGCTTGATGTGATGGTTGATAATGTCTGATCTCAGAAAGTTGTGGACCCCGTTTAAGATTGACTTGTTTGATTTCGAGTGTATCCTCTTCTATTTAAGACAAGACAATGATTACTTGATATGGATATGATACGATTGATAAGACAGTTTGATCAGTTGATTACAGATGTTTGAATGGATAGTCATATCCCTTGTTAACTCCGTGTGAAGTGTTTGCTGGATATCTGCTAAGGTATTTGTTTCTCACAAGACATTTTATTGCAAGTTTTTCTGATTGATTGATTTTCAATTTTTAGTTCTTTCCAAGAGTTTTTTCTATGTTTTTGGATTATGTAGATCGATATTTGCATGTTTTTGATATTTTTTCAAGATATTTTGTAGATGTTTTTGGTTGATTTTTTTGGACATTATATGGATGTTTTTGGATTTTCAAAGGACATTATATGAATGTTTTTGGATTTTGAGTTTTTCAGTATTTTTGGATTTTTGAGTTTTTTTAGTGTTTTTGGATTTTTAGTTTTTCAGTGTTTGGGGATTTTTTCAGGACTTTATATGATTTTTAGGATTTTTTTAGGACTTTATATGATTTTTTGGATTTTTCTAGTTATGCCCCCAGTGTGCAGACTCGTATGACATGATGATCTACATAATGCATATGGAGACAATGAATTTTTGGTATGACCTATGTTAATGCAATATGCATGATGAAGATGCATTCCTATTCGAACAAGGTTGAATGTGTTTATTTTAGCATTTGTAATACACAAATTGAAATGGATGTGCAAAACATTTCATAGATAAGTGGTCAATCGATCCCTAAGGTCCTTTGGAACATCCAACTCAAAACACTTAGTAACTAGAATTTACAAATGGATATGCGGAAAACTTCCCCATTAATTCTTGAAACTTTGATCTTCTTTTGCCCATGTGTGTGCAGATGAGTTAATTCCTGCTCTTGTGTTCACTAAAGATCCTTAGCATCCTATATGACTAGCTACATGGATTATCCTCACTTCAAAAGCATCCCGAATAGAGCCTCGCTAGCAACAAGCTTTTAGAGCCCCGACAAGGTTATAGACTGTAATTTCTCAAATATTGTTCCATTGCCAGTAGGCATTCATAGCCCTGATGGAGTTACTCACATGTTCCCATAGTCAAGCTTCTTGTCACACTTGTATGTGTGATATTTCAGTTATATATCATTGCTCTTTTGCCTTGAGATGAATTTGGCATAGCTCTTTGTCTTCTTATTTTCTTGCCTTGACTTGTAAGTAATGAAACCTACTTGGGTGTGACAATTACAATGGTGCTGAAGTAGAATTTTAGATTTTTCACTAGTCATATGATGAACTAGGTGTCTAGAATGAATTAGAGATTTTCTTAATATGTTTGAGATATAGAAATTGATAGATTTTGGGTTAACACACTAGTACATTCGGGTCAAAATTTTGATGGCAAATCGTCGGAATTCCGACACAATTTCGTCGCACTACCAACAACAAAAAGTCGTCGAAAACTTTGCGTCAGAAGTTCTAACTATCCTTGTGGTCATCGCAATTCCGACATCACCTCCAACCTTTCCGATGGCCACCATGGATGCTCATACCCCAAAAGAATACTGTCGCGATCTCGGCCTATCATCGGAATTCTGACTCCAAAGGGTAAAATTTTGACAGAGGAGTGTCGTCGGATGCACAGCATCCTCATCAGACGTTCCATTAGTTGTTGTCAGAATTCTGACGGTGAGAGATGATGTGGGTCAAATGGCTTTACTGTTGGTGAATGAAAGCATTAAACGAGTTCTATTTTTAAAAATTGCATTAAACATTTTAATTTATTTGATTCAATGTTATTTGCAAAAAATGATTATCAATGATGTTTCCTTTCTCCAAGAATTGTTTAGGATCTTTCTGTTAGATAATATGTAACATCGAATGACTAAATTTTTTCTTTACAAACGCTTATTTAATTAAATTATTATCTGAGCGTGAATTAAAATCTATATCTATATGGAAGCAGAACATACAAGTTGAAGAGTCATTTGCAAGCAAATTTCCTAAAAGAAAGCAAGCAGGCATTATCTTGAATGACATGGAAACAAGCTCATCAGCTGCCTAGAAGAGAGCAATTGGAGAATGACAGAGGAAAGTGTTTAAGGGTGATAAATAGATAGATAGTATGCAATACAAACAAACAATGTCTGGAGTGTCTGATGTGACGTCTCTAATTTATGTCTGGATGGACAAATTGGTTTTGGAGTTCCTGTGAAACCTATTGGGCCACGCTTGGGGGAAATCAATGTGTTCATGCAAGGAGCACCTTTTTTCTATTATGAGAATGATACTTTTGCACTGAGAGATATTTGGAAGTCAATATCCAAAAATTTCTATAGTGTGGAACAAGAGTTGGTGGACTTGAAGTATAATTGTCATATTTCAGAAGACCAAGAGGTTATGTACACAATCTCCCAATAAAAGAGCGATTTCAAGAATTACCTCTCCCCCCATGACTATTTAGGAAGCACTTCTTCAAACAAAGGACTATTGGCCTCCATGGGATCAAAGAAAAAATTAAAGCATAGACTCTAGACGATGTGGTGGTGTCCTTCATGAAGAACTCTACACTATAATTGAAAATTCATGAGGGAAATTGCAAGATAGTGAAGATAAATACAATCTTGAAAAGTGGGAAGAATGGATCTTGGTTTGGGTGGGGCCAAGTCAGGTGGCTCCTCTAGAGGTTGATGAGATAGAAATCATATCAGGATTTGAAAAATATCACACTTGTGGAACTTCGTGTGCAAGTGATCAATTGCGGTGTTTGGGTAATGCATTCCAAATAGATACAGTTGCATTCCAAATGGGTAATGTCTTGATTAAAGACTTTTATCCTAATGGCATGCAACTATATCTATTTGGAATGCATTACCCAAACACCACAATCAATCACTCACACACAAAGTTCCACGAGTGTGATCTTTTTCAAATCCTAATATGATTTCTATCTCGTCAACCTCTAGAGGAGCCACCTGACTTGGCCCCACCCAAACCAAGATCCATTCTTCCCACTTTTCAAGATTGTATTTCTCTTCACTATCTTGTAGTTTCCCTCATGAATTTTCAATTATAGTGCAGAGTTCTTCACGAAGGACACCACCACATCATCTAGAGTATATGCTTCAATTTTTTTCTTTGATCCCATGGAGGCCAATAGTCCTTTTTCTGAGGAAGTGCTTCCTGAATATTCATGGGGGGGAGAGGTAATGCTTGAAATTGCCCTTCTATTGGGAGATTGTGTACATAACCTCTTGGTCTTCTAAAAGCTGAAAATTACTTCGAGTCTGCCAACTCTGGTTCCACACTATAGAAATTATTGGATATTGACTTCCAAATATCCCTCAGTGCCAAAGTATCATTCTCATAATAGAAAAAAGCTTCTCCTTGCATGAACACATTGATTTCCTCCAAGCGTGGCCCAATAGGTTTCGTAGGAACTCCAAAACTAGTTAGTCCCTCTGGACATAAATTAGAGACGTCACATCAAACACTCCAGACATTGTTTGTTTGTATTGCATACTATCTATCTATTTATCACCCTTAAACACTTTCCTCTACCATTCTCCAATTGCTCTCTTCTAAGCAGCTGATGAGCTTGTTTCCATGTCATTCAAGATAATGCCTGCTTGCTTTCTTTTAGGAAATTTGCTTGCACATGACTCTTCAACTTGTAAGTTCTGCTTCCATATAGATATAAATTTTAATTCACGCTCAGATAATAATTAAATAAAATAAGCATTTGTAATGAAAATATTTAGTCATTCGATGTTACATATTATTTGATCGAAAGATCCTAGACAATTCTTGGAGAAAGGAAACATCATGGATAATCATTTTTTGCAAATAACACTGAATCAAATAAATTAAAAAAATTTCATGTAATTTTTAAAAGTAGAACTCGTTCAATGCTTTCATGCACCGACGGCAAAGTCGTCTGACCCACACCATTATGCATAATAGAACAAATCAATATAATAGGCTATTATAAAGAATATATACAAAAATATGAAAGAACATGCAATTAAAATTACAAACCCATGAACCATTAAATAGTGAAAATAGATATAAATTTGTAAATGTCTCCCTATACACACCACAACCATAACCAAAAAAACTTAGCTGGTGAGTTGCAAGTCTACAAAATCTCTCAGATGATCAAACCGTTTCTTAATTTTGTTCTTCTGGTTAGTCAATGGATTTAGTTGCATGTTCAAGTTTTCTATTTGAAGCCTTTTGTTTCCCTATATTTGAGACATAATAAAATTCTTGTGAGTAGGAAATTGATTCAGGAGTTAGGTGTGAAGAATTTGGCAAAGTAAATGATGACAATCAAACTCAAATTTTATCTGTCTTGATTAAAGAATTTTAACCTGATGGCATTAAATTAAAGTTCTTTCTCTATTTTTTGGTGATCTCTAGAGAAGAGGTTGCTTTGCATCGACCTAGGATACATTTAACTTGTGTTGTATCTGCAGAAATATGTATCCTAGGACGATGCAATGCAACCTCTACTCCACCAATACTAGATAGAAGAGAAAGTACTTTAATTTAAAGCCATCATGATAAAATGCTTTCAAGACATATATTAGGTATAAAAGGAAGCCTACCCTATCATTTGAAGGGGTTTACCTACAATTCAAGTGATCTCTTAATTATAAAATCAATTCAATTCCAAGTGAACATGCAATCAAGCATTCATCAAGAATTGAAGGAGAAATCAAGTTAATAAAGATATTTAATAAAGATATCAACTTTTAAATTAAGAAATGGGCAGGAGATTAAGAATACAAACCTTCCATATTGCACACTTCAAGGTATATTAAAATCAGTTTAAAGTGCATTCATTTAGGGACCTTTCATAAAATATTCTCAACTTACATATCATAAAAGGATCTTAAAATATTCATTGTTTATAATGATCAGAACTTGGTTGTTCCATGCACCTTCCTTTACTATTTTAAAAATATCATCACCCAAAATATTGTGCAGCAGTAGTATGGAGTGCATTTCATCTATTTTATGTCTAAATATTTCATCATACCACTTTCTTTTCAAAGGTGACTATCGATCACGGTGTTTGGGTAATGCATTCCAAATAGATCTAGTTGCATAAAATGCTTTCAAGACATATATAAAGTATAAAAGGAAGCCTACCCTATCATTTGAAGGGGTCTACCTACAATTCAAGTGATCTCTTAGTTATAAAATCAAATCAATTCCAAGTGAACAGGCAATCAAGCATTGAAGGAGAATTCAAGTTGGTGCAGGTGAATTTGGAAGACAAAAAGACTCAATGAAGCCATTAAAGACTTTTGAAGGTCTTAGGAGTGAAGAGCCAATCAATTATGATGTCTTAAGGGGTCAGCCTTAAACAACACACACTAAGCTTTGACTAGTTAGGTGTTTTGTGGGCCCCTTCCTTCCCTTGACATCCCTTCCCGTCTGTTTCCGTTAAAAAGACAATCACCGTTAGCATTTGAATTCAAATAGTGTTCTCACGTTTGACTGCATAGAACAAAGCAAATGATATAAGAAACTCTCATCTACCTCGCAGTTGTCATAGAATACCTCCCCGAGGAGATATTCTCATGTCCTTTCCTGCTTTATGTTGTCGATGAAATACATAAGTGTCCTCACAATGCAGTCAATGCAACAAATAGATTTCCATTTTGATCAGTTTTATTTGCCAATGTACTCTCTACTTGTGCCAAAATGGGAGCTTTGGAACAGAGTATGGGCTTCCATCAAAGAAGAAGGTAAGGGCAATTAATATTAGATGCTTACGATTGGAAATGCTCTGTTTGACATGTTTAAAAAATGTGGAAGTATAGACATGAAAGTGCATGAACTTTTTAGTGAGATGCATCAAAGAAACGCGATCTAATGGAATGCTATGATTGCAGGATATGCACAAGATGTGTTTGAAATGGATTTAGAAACTTCCAACCAAATGTGATTAGTGAGTATAGATGTTGTAGTGTGCAACTGCCCAGGTACACATTCATGCAAAATATGTAAGCTTAGATAAGGCACATGAACTATTTGACATAATGCCTCAAAGATCACCCAATATCCAATGACGGTTGGGAGAAAGAAAACATCAATTTTTTTATAATCTTAAATATTTCTTTATTCATCACTATAAATCTATTATGTATTTAGTCTCAATATTGCAGAAATTTATTCTATTATGAATGCAATATTTAGGGATGTAATCTTTATATATTTTTTTTAATTAGGAAATGGTCCTAATAGATTCCCCAACTAATTAATCTAGAGAAAGATACCACTAAAGAAAGAAATTCAATCCTCACCACTATGGTCTTGAAGTCTTTTAAGACACTTGGATTCCTATTTTGGCCCACTTTTCCTTGACCCTATGTTAAGATAGTAAACTAGTTTGAGAGAATCTATTGGGTGGGAAATTGTGTATGGTTGCAATTATTTTCATGCATGGAAAGTGATTTAAAGTTTGGACCAATAGAGGATAAGTATTTCTTGAACCTTCAAGGACATGTGTAGAGCACCGCATGGATGTTTCTCCATTATTGAACTCTTTGAATATGTAAGTAGATTATTTTTGGTTGATGACACAGTAAGTGTGGTATTTGTCTTTTCTATATGTTGTGGATAATATTAATCAAAAATGGAATTTTTTTGATGCTATATACACTATGTTTTGGATTGAATTTAGGTAAGTGAAGAGGTAATGGAAGAATAAAAGAGGTACACAAAGGAAGAAGAGTGAAATAGGTGGTTTGGGATGGAGGTTACAAGTATATATGATAATTCGTATGGATAATTTGTTGTCTATAAAGAGGCAAATAAGCTATCACAACTTCAACATGAATGAATGCCTCATCTATAGAAGCAAAAGGATCCTCTAATGGTTTCAAAATTTGTAAAAATAGTTATGATATACCAAATAATCAAGTGGAATATCCTTTTGGTAACTAATATTATCTTCAAACTATTTATTTTGATTTTCATCATATCCTTTCCATGTGCATTTACCTTGGTTTTAGTCCCATTTTTTCTTTATTTTATTCAAAACAAAATTTATAGATGCCTCTACTTGTCTCACCACTCATTAATTGTTTGGGATTTTCATTCCATTCACCAAGGTTGGCATCTATTCTAAGACTTTGTGTCATGGCCAAGCTAAATGATTTGCCTCTAGTTTCTCTCCAATCTAGTCACCTAGTAGCATGTGAAATCTATCTCTTCCTAATTATTATTCTCTCCATCTTGTTAATGACCATTTCATTAATGAATCCTTCCTCATAATTTTTAATAAGTGAGACAATGTTAGCTCAAGGAATCTTTTCAATCCTCTTTCAAGATTCTTTCCCAAGTAATAATCTTGCATATTGGAAAATAAATTACGCTTCTATTTTTCCAAGCTACTCTTCCTTATAATGTTTAGATTTATTCTAAAGTGCTCATTGTGACTCATGTTTACTACTCTTCCTATTAGTCTCATTCCAATATCTCCTACAAAAATATGGAATGATTACATTTATATTTTATTTGTGTCTCCTAAATATCCACAAAATTTGGAACAATAATACAATTTTTTAATAATATTTAATTATAACAGAAAGGATTAAAATGGAACTAAACACTCTAAATAAATTAATCAGGGTTAAAGGGATAAACTAGGATCCATCTTCTTATAGTCTAGGCCTTAGAATAGATTTTATTAACACTTCACCTTTTGCCCTTTTTTCAATTCAAGATAGTTTAGGACAAAAAGCATCGCAAGATTGAAATATCAAATGATCAAGTTCCAGCTATTCAAGCATTCGACAATTCAACGTAAGTCCCCTTGTGATACCAGCAATCACATCAACCAACTATGTTTATCCACACGTCGTGACCCGACATACCAGAACCTTGGAGTTGTCTCAAGTGATCCTTAAGCAAATCTCCAGCATTTGAGTAACTTTGTTCAAGAGAGGATAAGATACTTTTGGGTATTTTATTCTACGTTCACATGTGCATAAAAAACGCATCAACACCTCCCACTTGTCAATGGATAAGCTAAAGTTGCTCTATAATGAATGGTTTATAAGGCACACCACTTGATTAAGGTTTTGCAAATGGGGTGGCAAGTTGAATGGGTTTGATCTTGGGACAATCTACATGGTTAAACATGCTTGATTTAGAGTAGTATTAGTATGGGTGACCTCCTAGGAATCCCTAATGCTTCACTTCTATGGGCATCACTTTGATAAAATAAGTACTAAGTTATCCATTCTTATGAGGGGTTCATGTAAACTACTCATGAGAATGGGTCAGCTTGACTCTAAAACTATGCAAGTGAATCTTGATATAAATATCATAGTATGAAAGTCTTGTGAAAACACTCATTCTTCTAGCATTGAAAGTTGTGAGAGAGTTATTAAGGGGATTCTCGTGTGTATAGACTCAATGTATAAGTTCAAGACAGATTCTGAGGTGATATTTCTTTCCTTTTGGTACATTAATCTTTAAATTGGATGTTCTTTTGCCTTCATTGTAGGGAGTAAGTAATTTTTATGTGGGTTCCTTTTTTCATTCTTGGATTATTAAGGAAAACATAGTTTGTGAAGAGGGGGTTTTGCTTGTTATCTTATAAAAAAATTGGGTATTAGCTATTAAAATAAATGATAGACAAAACAATGTCCTCTAAGGCTGTTGAAAAGAAATATCTATATGATGGATTCTCTTCCCAATTTATCTTCAAAGTTATTTTGTAAATATTTGGGAAACCAAAATAGGGTATGTTGATTTGCAAAGGAAGAACTAAATACAAAAATTCCCAAAAGAAGATGTGTTAGCTAATTATTTTTGTTCCTTTGGTATTTTGGAAGTTGAAATGTTCCTTATATCTCTTCAATCTCCCAACCTTGTTCCAACAACCATAAAATTTTATGATTGGGATGCAAGGGAGATTAGTGGATTTGATGGGTTTGTTTTGGCTAGATTCACCTAAGACAATTGATGATTTATTAGGCATTGTTGTCATCGATGCATTGTTAAGGTTATTATGGTTGATTATCAAAGCTAGTGGGATTCAAATATAGAGGCGTGTTTAAGATAATTCTTATCATTGGTTGGTTAATAAAAATATGGTTTCAAGATTGATGCACGAACATATTAGAAGGGCACTTTTATGATGTATGTGAAATAATCACATTATTAAGCAAAATAATAGGTAATCTATAGGCAAGAATACTCCATATATAGATATTCTATATGAGGGGCATGACTAATTCCACAAACTATAAGATTGACTAGGCTTTTCTCATTAGTGGAATCATATAATAGCTAGTGTGTATTGTTGCCTAGATGCATGAATTTGTAGTTTCCATACAACTAAGAAATGATAATGTTTCTAAGTACAAACCAAGTGGGAACTATGGACCCACTAATCTTATTTGTAACCACTCACCACAACTATATTATGATAACTCTCTTATTGATAATAGAGAGTATCTAATACATTTATTAAGACCCTGATTATGGTCATGGTAGACCACACAAAGAATGACTTCCATAGGAGGCTAAGAAGGTGATCCATGAACAAGAGTTTGTTTCATTCAATCCTTAACATTAACTATCATTAAGGTGGAAGAATCTAGTGAACAACCTCTTATGCTACCTAGGTACCCTAATGTCATATTCTATTAGAATTAAACAAGTAGTTGGAGTTCATTCTATTTTTAAATCCAAGCATAGAGGGGGGACTATAATGATCCATCATCATTGAGTGTTTTTAATTAGATAAGAAGGGATTTTGATAGGGCCTTGATCCCTTGTGCAAAGAGAAAGATGAAGCATTAATCCCAACAAAACAACAAAACAAAACAACTCCAAAACAACAAAACAACAAGAGGCGGAATAACTAAAGCAAAAATGAACCATCCTAAAATCAAGGTGGTTTAAAAAATTGATCCAAAGCTCTTTGATTGAGCACAAAGGAAGGACCCTTCTCTCCAAATCCTATTTTCTTGAGACAATGAAGGGACATAATATCATTGGCACATCCATCATTAGAACCCAAAGTATTATATATCCTTGAACAATCCAAAGGGGAACTCCCTTGATTAGAATCAATATTTTGAATCTCCTAGGAAATAGGGAAAGTTTCATCCTTATTTTTCTCCTTACAAGCATGACAAATAACCGAAGAGTACTCATACTCAAACTTCTGCACCCATTTTCCAAATTTAGAGATAGGTTAATCTGAGTAGGGAGAGCTTGATTGCCATTGAGTGAGGATGCCAAGAATATTTTGATATAGATTAAAAAATGGGATTAAACCAGGGCTTAAGGACCCATCTACACAATAGCAATCATATGACAAGAGTAGCCACTACCATGAGATATGAAACTTAAAACAATGTGACAAAGATATTACTATGTACAACTTGAGAGCATTCAAAATTATACCCTTATTTGATCCAAGGGGTTATATGGAGGAGAAGATAGTGAGAAAGTATGTTTATGTGACTAATTTAGAGATTTTTTTGGAAACTTTTGCCAAAAAATCTCAATTTAGAGAAAGTGATTATTGTACTACCTTACTTTCTTTTGTCTTAGCTTGAAAAAAAAAGTCTAGTTTAGATTATTTTCCTATAAAGAAAATTGCTCTAACAATATTGTTATCAAATGCAAATATTTAGAAGCTATTCCATATGATATTCTTGATAAAACCATTTCTTTTATAGAATCTAGAAAGGTAAATATTTTAAGATTTGACTATGGAGATAGCCACCCAAGATCTAGAGGTCTAATGGAAAGCACAACAAAATGAGAAGATCAATATGACACAAATAAACTATATTCCTATCAATGAATGCAAGTTTACAATATGAATGAATGAGATTATAAATAGAACCCCTTGATTATATAGGTCAAGATGAGACATGTAGGAGATCATAAGATTATGAAATTATCTTAATCTTATGATATGAGACATAAAGTGATAAGTATCCTATTTATACCTTAAGTAAACTTAAATGATAAGGCATAAAAATGACCTAATAGTGGAAGTAGCTAGGTAATATCCCTATTACACCAACAATTATTGCTACTTGTTCTTTGATTCATCTCATTGATATGGCTCAAATTGAAATAATTCATTTCATCAATCAGAACAAATATATTCAAAATTTTACTAAGCAATAAAACAAGTCTCGTGATCCTTACTTTCCTTAAACTGGCCCCTTTGGTTGCTAGCCCTTTACTCACAAGCATTACTCACACAAAAAATACAAACTCATTTTTTTGTAAGTGATCCTTTAATCATCATCATTTTCATGCTCCGAGCACACTTACCTTTGCAAGTGCAAGTATCCCAAGCCTCGATCCAAAACTATAATCTACTATATTTGCAACAAGCTTTGCCACATCACTTCAAATTGCTCTTGTAAGAACACAATTGTTAAATTAGTCTACATGACTAATGAAATATCATGGAAGGGTGTAGTAGAAGAAGACATATATCTCTATAAACAATATGACTTTTTTGAATCTGTTCTCAAAGATCAATGATGAAAATAATGAAGATGGGGTTTTTAGTATGATATATGATTTAACTGAACTACATACTATAAGAATGAATAGGTCTCAAGAAGATCAAGGAATTAGAGGAGAGAGGATCTCCCTATACTAGTAACACATTTAGAGGAAGGTAAATCACAATCTTCTTTTAAAACTTTTATAGTGACTCTACAAGGTACTAGACCTTTCCTAATTTCTTTCAAATTAGTAAACTAATGAAGACTAGTTAATAAATAAGTTAACTAGGAAGCCAAAATTCCTTCATGAGATTCATATAGAAGGCCAATATCTTAATTGTGCAAATGGGATATAGAAGTGAAGAAGAAAATTTTGAAGAACAATTTTGTGGAAGATTTGAAGAAGGGTGTTCTTCTAGCCATCCTACCATCGATCATTCTTAATTTTGAAGAAACCAAAGGTGAAGAAGCAATTTCCCATATTCATAACTGGTTGCATTTAAGAAATCAAGAAAAGCAACCTACACACCTTGAACCTAAACGTACAAATTGAAGGACAAGATGACTTCTTCCTCCATCTGTAGCTCTTATTGTTGTTGACAGAGGCCCAGATGTCACCGTTTACATAGCCCATTTTGGGCTCCCTTGCGGTCATCCTTGCTGGTTATGTGCCATCCCTTGGCACTTTATGCCTGTGGCACTTCGTTCCCCCGTTCCCCGCTGCGGCCGCGTTTGTCACACCAGTGATCTACATAGGTTCACTATAGAGGCAAGACGAATGAGAGGCGGGATTTATGAAATGACTTGGTCTTTTCTTTTTTTTTTAAGTAATGCACGTGGTCGTCGGAATTTCGATGAACGCGGGCATTTTTTCCAAAAAATCCCTAATGTCATTGCCAATTCCTTCTCCGTCGAAACCAAATGTTGCATTATCGTCAGAATTCTGACAAAATCGGGTATTTTTTCAAAAAAAAATCAAGTTTGATCACAATATACCTTCTCTGTCGGAAACCTCCATAGGAATTTTAGGCTAAATGTATTAGTGACAAGTCTCAAATAGTGAAATCACTACCCAACTATAAGTAAAGCATCGTCACAAGGTGATGTTGAAAATAAATAACCTTAAGACCTCGAAGATTTCATGTCCAAATATCTAAGAAAGGAGATGACCCTTGCTTCTCTTGAATGCAAACGTATGATAAACTTGAATAGTTGCCTTGTTTTATTGGTGTTGTTATATGAAAATGCAGAAAGTTTTGAGAATGTGATGCATTTAAAAAAAAAAACTATATGTGATGTTGTGTTTTGAATAATATGATATGCAATGCGGAAAGTAAAACCTAAACTAACCCAACCCTTAGGTATAATATTGTTTAAGGTGCATGTTGTTCATAGGGTCAGAGAGTGGATCTCCCTCCATGGTAGCCAAATTATATGCTTCGTTACCTATAACCCTTGTTATGATGAAAGGACCTAGCTAGTTAGGTTCGAATTTCCCTGGCTTTTCTCATTCCGCTAGGTTCCTTTGATTCTCTTTAAGAGCTAGATCTCCCACTTCAAAATTTCATGGGCAGACTCATTTATTATAACTTTGTCTCAGTCTATTTTGATAACCTTGTAGATGATTGAACATTTTTTTATCTTTTTTCATCAAGCATTTCTAGTTCTTGTAACCTTGCTACTTGGTAGTCTTCCTCTGATATGATGTTCTATAAGGAGACTCTTAGAGACGGTATTTCTATTTCAATGGGGAGTATTTCTTTTGTACCATAGACCAAGGAATATGGTGTTGCTCCTATAGGTGTGCATACTCTTGTTCGGTAAGCCCAAAGAGCAGGATTTAACAGGAGATGTCAGTCCTGTCTTGTGTCAGTGACAACTTTCTTAAGAATTTTCAATATTGTTTTATTTGTTGCCTCTGCTTGCCCATTGCTTTGTGGATAATATGGTGTGGAAAATATTTGTTGTATTTTTCACACAACTCTTTCACTTCCTGGTTTTAAATTGACATCCATTATCTATCACGAAGCACAATGGAATCTTGTATCTACATATAATGTAGTTGAGCATGAATTTTGCTATCTGTTTTCCAGTAGTGTATGTAAGAGGAATTGCCTCAACCCATTTGGTAAAGTACTCAGTAGCCGTTAAGATGAACTTGTGCCCATTGGAAGAAGTAGGGTTGATTTTGCCCACTAGATCTAATCCCCATTATGAAAATGGCCATGTTGATGTAATGGGTTGAAGATCTTGTGTTGGTGCTTGAATGAGGTCTCCATGCATTTGGCATTTCTATACATACTTATAAGCATCATGTTCCATAGTTGGCCAGTAATAACCTGTTCTCAATAATTTCTTTGACAATGGTGGACCACTTTGGTGAGCCCTGCAAATTCCATCATGGACTTCCTTTAAAGAAAGTTGTGCTTCATTCTCATCAAGACATCAGAGAAGAGTTCCATCAAAGCCCTTTCTGTACAAAGTATCATCTATAATGGTGTATATATATGCCTGAGGAATAAAGGTCTTCTTTTGATTTCTGGACAAATACGGTGACATGTACTGAGTATGTGAATATGTATATATTTCATTGTACCAAAGTGATCGTGGACCCACAATTGCACATACATATTATGTTGGGGGAGTCTCATATGCTGATAGCATCAACTATTCTATGATGAACTCAAACTAAGTTTCATTAGCAGGCATATTCAAAAGAGATCTTATGGTAGCCATTGCATTTGCTACCTTGTTTTGTATCCTTGGGATCTATTCAAAGGTAATTTTGCTGAAGTGCTCCTTGTAATCTTCTACCACCTTCTTATAAAGCATGAGTTTGTCATCCTTTGTGTTGTAATCATCATTGACCTTGTTTACAATCAATTGTGAATCACCATAGACCTGTAATTCTTGTATTCTCCACTGTACAATTGTACAAAACCCTATGAGGAGAGCTTCATATTTAGCTATATTATTTGTGCATTGGAAATTGATCCTAAATGACTTAGGTATAACATCCCCTTGAGGGGTGACGAAAAGAATCCCTACTCCAGATCCATGACTTGTATATGACCCATCAAAATATAATTTCTACATTATAGATGCAGTCAATGTAAACACGGATTCATCTGGAAAGTCTATTAGCAATGGGTGACTGTCCTATAAAGGAGCCTTTGCTAATTGATCTTCTATAATTTGTCCTTTGATGGCTTTTTTGTCTACGTATTTTATATCAAACTCACTCAGGATCATAACCCACTTAGCCAATCACCTGGTCAATGTTGCTCTGCTCAATAGGTACTTGAGTGGGTCAAAGCATGCAATGAGTTGTACCTAATGACTTAGCATGTAATGTCTGAGCTTTTGGGATGCAAATATTACTAATAAGCATGCTTGCTCTATAGGGGTGTAATTAACCTCATAGTCGATTAGACTCCTACTTATATAATAAATGACTCTTTCTTTTCCTTTTTCGTCATGCTATGCCAACAGAGCTCCTAGAGATGAGTTTGTTGTTGATATGTATAACAACAGAGGTTTTCCTGGAGTAGGTGATACTAACACTAGAGTGTTTAGAAGATAGTCTTTAAGAGCTTGGAAAGATTAATGGCATTGTTTTGTCCATTTAAAAGTAACTCCTTTCCTGAGTAAATGCTGGAATGGGTGACACTTATCTGCCAACTGAGCTATGAATCTCCTTATGGATTGCAGTCTTCCTTGTAACCCTCTTAGTTGTTTAAGTGTTGATGGAGGTTGCATATCAATGATTGTCTTGACCTTGGCAGGGTCTACTTCAATTCCTTTGTTTGACACTATAAACCCTAACAGTTTACCTATTGTTATGTCGAACACACACTTCTTCGGATTTAGTCTGACATTATACTACTCCAACTGATCAAACATATGTGCAAGGACCATAAGGTGACCTTCTCTTGTCTATGATTTAGCAAATATGTCATCCACATAATCTTTCATTATGTTGTGGATCATATCATGAAACAGCGTTGTCATGGCTCTTTGGTATATTGCTCTAGCATTTTTGAGACCAAATGGCATCACATTCCAGTAGTATGTTCCCCATAGGCATGTAAACACCATTTTATGTTGATCTTCTGGTGCAATTTTAATCTAGTTGTATCCTAAAAACCATCCATTAAGGATAGCATTTCATTTCCAGCTGTTAGGTCAACTATCATATCGATATTGGGTAACGGGAAGTCATCCTTAGGACAAGCTTTATTTAGATCCCGGAAATCCATGCAAATTCTTATGCCTCCTATGGGCTTAGTCATAGGTACCAGGTTGGATATGCATTCCACATAGTCAATAGGTCTAATGAAACCTACATCCAGAAGCTTTTGTAATTCTATTTTAATGAGTAATGCAATACCTGGATGCATTTTTCTTAATTTTTGCTTGTAAGGTTTAACTACTTATATCAAACATAAATGATGCAACACTAATTCAGGGTCTAAGCTTGGCATATCTACGTAGGACCAATAAAAATTGATAGGTTGTTGCTTTAAAAAATGAATGAATCTATCTTTTTCTTCTTTTCTTAGTGATTTTGCCAAGTGGATGTTATGTAAAATCTCTCCTTCTACTATGTTTACTTCTTCTGTTTCTTCTATAAGCAATGTTGAACTTTCTCTTTTAATAGGAAGGTTACCCAACTCATTCTTGCCATTGTGGGTAATTTGATCTTTATCTTCTGTTGTAGAGGTACTTTCTTCTCCAAAGTATGTTGTTCTATCTAGGTCTACAACAAACCCTGCTTTGTGATCACCTTGTGGAATTCCCTCTCTCACCTTGAGAAATTTTGCAATTGCTTCATTGTTTTCAAACCAATCCAGTGTTGGTTTTCCTTCTTGCCCCCAATAAATCAAGAGTGAATGTACAAGGGGTAAATCATTACTCCCTTCCATAGTAGACTCTAATAACATGAAGACTTGATTGTTTGAATAACTTTGTGTATTTTCATCTTGTATAGGCTTTATTTGATACCTTAATATGACACTTGTTGGTGGGGTAGAATCATGGAGTGATAAGAACTCGTAGTCATGAGAGTCTGTCTCACTCTCAATGTATGTTTCATCATGTGATCTATCATCACTTATTTCTTCTTGTTCCTACCATTGATTTTGTTGTAGATTGTCTGGTCTTCTTTGGACAGTAGTTACCCTTCTTAAGCCTAGTATAAGCCTTTTCAATCTTTATTCATCTTATTCGTTAGGTTGAGTGTGAGTTGTTTCTCATGGCAGAAATAGTGGCAATAACCATGGATGCGATTCATTTGGTGGTGGTGAACCTGCATCTATTGCAACATTAGCTTGTACTGTTGTGTCAACAACTACATCATTTTGTGACTCGGTGCTAGGTTCTTGTAGGAGTTGTCTCATGTCCTACCCATCTGATTCTGTACTAGGGGATGTGGGTACTTGATTACTTATTTGAGATGAATATGGAAGTACCTACATGGACAAATCCTTGTGTGGTATGTAGTCGGACAATTTCGTTAATCGATTTAGTATATCAAGGGTACGTTGTCTTGCTTCTATGATATGTTGTACATGCCTATATCCCACTCCTTGATTCCCTGGATTATCATTAGGAATAATAGGCTCTAGTCTTCCTTGTTTCTATAACCCCAAGCTTGTGGTACCATCATATCCATGTCTCTGGAGCATTTTGAATCCTTTGCCATACTGATCTGTGGGTATTCTGGGTATTGTCATATGATCTTCTTTTCTATATATCCAATGGTTAACATCTTCGTTCAGGGATTCTTCTTGTAAGTCACCCCATATAATGAAAGAGCATGAGTCTGTATATCTGACAATTTCTTTTTGTTTGTCTTGTTTTTGTATTGTATTGTGAGGTTTCCCAAAATACTTAGGAGATAGAGACAATTGTTTTTCACTTAAAGTATTTGCAATAGAATACTTTCCACAACCCATATCTTGTATTTGTAAGGAGGATGTTGAAGGCATATCCTTTTTTGTTTCTGTGGTTGTTAATGCCTTCAATTGTGTAGTGAGAGGTGTTTCTTGATTAATAGGTACCTAATTATCCACACTTTCTTTCAAGTAATTGCAATGTTGGAAGGGATTTGGATCACCCTTTATGGTGATTTCAATATCATTATATGGGAATTTGACACACAGATGAAATGTGGATGGTATTGCTTGCATGGTGTGGATCCATGGGTGGCCCAATAACATGTTATATCCCAGTTCTTTGTCCAAGACTTGAAAAGAGACCTCTGTTGTTATAGGTCCCACTTGTATGGGTAATGTTACAATGCCTTTTGATGGATGTTCTTCATCATCGTATGCCTTGATATTTATCCTCTTGGATGAATCAATGTGAAGTTCAGAATATCGTAGTGCCTTAACTAGTTTTAAAGTACAAATGTTGAGACCAGCTCCTCAATCTGTGAGTACTCTTCTGATTCTTCTCTAATGTATGTAAGCTTCCAGATGTAGTGGGTTGTTATGAAGGATTCTATCACTAGAACAATCGTGTTCTCTAAATGCAATACATGTGCCTTGTGTCAAATTTCCTACCATAGACTGGAAGGCATTTTCATCTATATCTTTGTCCACTACCGAGTCTTGAAGTGCTTTGTCCAGTATAGCTCTATGAGTAGGTGAAATATGCAAAAGTTTGAATAATGATATGTGTGCTAAAGTTTTCTTAAGTTGCTCAACAACATTATAGGTCCCTACTACTGGTGGCTGATTTTTGTCGTATTCCTTGTAAAGTTACCTTTGAGTTGCGAGTAACTACTGCACAGTCTCTATCTCTAGGAGTTATGGTGATTGTAGCCACTGTATCATATGACTTATGGGTTTTGTCGATATCATATGTTGTGTTATCTAGATTTATGTTAAATCCCTCTTCATAGTCTTTATGTGTATGTTTGACATCCATGATGTGTTCTATGAGTTCATCTTCAAACCAACCTGAATGAGATGGTTGATCATGCTCCCAGTCTCTGAGACAAAGATTTCTATCATCATGGTTCTTTGGTGCCTCTAATATCATGCAAATTTGGTTATCATCTGTGTGAGTGTCCTGATATTGCTCATCTTGATCAAGTGTTTCTTGTGAATCATTGTTTACTATATCTCCTGAGCTAATGGAATGAATAGTGTAGTCGTATGAGACCTTTGTGTAGTTAGCTATATTGTCTTGGGTACTGGATGTGGTAGCTTTCCCTTTGTCATTCTTAACAAATGTATCCTTAAAAATTGTATGATTTGTGTTTGTTGAGGTTTTATCGGTATCGATTGTGATGTCCCCTTGGTCTATCATATCTTGGACCAAGTTTTTTAATTTGTAGCAACTTATTGTTTTGTGACCATTAGTCTGATGATAATCACAGAAATCATTAGCATTCCACCATGTGGGTTTGAAAGGACCTAGTTCATATACTCTTATTTCTAGTAAAGTGATCATGTTTGTCTGTATTAATTTTTTGAGTGCTGACTCAATAGGTTCTCCTAGAGGTGTGTAATTTCTTCTTGCAGCATTTACCCTAGGGTACCTTGTGTTCATGTTTTGTGTAGTGTCTACATTTGTCGAGGTCATGTTATTCCCTATATATGGATTAGATGTCTGACTTGTTCCCAAAGATAAAACCGGTTCAGTTATGTTTATCGTTCTGGTGTCTACAATACCATCATTGGTCACATTTTTGTTTTTCGACCAAAACTTGGACTTGTCATTGTTGTTGGTGTTGCCATGCTTAATAAGACTGTGTTCCACTAGTCCCTTCTCACATTTTAGAGCTTTTTCCGTGATTTGTTTGAATGTGGTTAAACATTGCATTTGTATCAGATATTTAATCTTGGGAATCAAGTTTTGTGTGAACATATCCAGTTGCTCTGTTTCTGGCATAACTGTCTTGCACCTCCTATAGAGAGCTCTCCATTGTTGTATGAAGGATGCAAATGTTTCATTCTCATATGGTTTACCGGCACACAAGTCCATCAAAGTAACCAGGGTTTCAATCTAATGCGAGAAGTTTGCAACAAACTATTCAGCTAATTATCCCCATGATGTGATGGTAGGTGGTAAATGTGAAAACCACTCTAAAGTTGACCCCCCTAGACTCTTAGGAAATAGTCTCATTAAGTAAGTATCTTCTATTGCAACCTCTATACATGTCATAAAAAAATCTCTGATGTGGTCTCTAGGATCACCCTTCCCTCGATATCTGTCAAATTTAGGTGTTTCAAAATATGGTGGGAAAGGCAAAATGTATAATGTGATAACTTAATGATGAACGAATAGTACCAAACCGGTACTGAGAGGGGGGGGGGGGGGGTGAATCAATACAAACAAAAACACAACCTTATACTAGTTTGTCAGTAGACACTGTGCATTGACAGACAAATAGTAACACCGGTCCTTAAACAGAGTACAACTGGCAAAACCCAGAATAACTGGGACAAGCATAGACCAGTTGACACTTATCTTCTCTTATAATCTAACACTTCATTTCCATTTCACCCTAATGCATGAACAGTTAATCTACCATCAAAGATGTACATATTACTGCTAGATCAACATGAATCACCGCTTAACAGAAAACAATCATAGCATCACATCAAGAAGACATCACACTTGACACAAATATTTTTCACGTGGAAACCCAATTGGGAAAAACCATGGTGGGGATGAATACCCACAAGCTTGTTTTTGAACTCTTTAGAAGTTCGCTATGTTAGGAGCCTTGTCTGGTTAAAGACAGATACAATAGGTTCTGTTAGGAACCGATCCTATTAGGGATCACCCAGTTAAGGGATGGCTAGAATACCCGGTTAAGGGTTAAACCCTGTTGAAGGTTACCTTGTTAGAAGATTTCAAGAACTCAATAGCTAGAGGATTTCAATAACTCAATAGCTTCAAGTTACCCTGTTAAAGTATTTATAGCAAACCGGTTAAGGCTACCCTGTTAAGGGATTTCACAACTGTTGAAGTGGTTAAAGATCAACAGGTATTACAATGACTTGATAACAGCACTCAATGCCAATGCAGATCCGCTTAAGCTCCTCTTCACCTTCTGCACTTACACTTTGCAGGTATCACTTCTCTCCTTTGGTCTTGCAAGAATCGTGTATCTCCTCTTTAGGATACACACACACAACTTTTCCCAACAACCTCTGAAAGAATCACAACATCGACCTTATAGGAAAACAGATAGGTCGGTAGCATAAACCCTATACCCTAAACTTGTTAGGTTAAGGAATTCAAACGGTTCAATCCTGACCATTGAGCACACTGCATGAAATGCAACAGTCTTGATCCAATCTCAAGACATTCTCCATCATTCATTTTCCACCGATTTCATGGTGACTAATAACCCATCACACATTTTCACCATTTACAGACTTCGCACATTCTCGAGGTAGATAGGAACAATCTCCTTCATGCAAGATCCTTCACGTGCACAAGGCTTACGTGGCAACATGGTCTATTATTCGTTACCATGCTAACTCATCACACAAAGTCACCGGTTGAGCCACACAAGCTTGAAGCACTCCAACCGGAAACCCTGAAGTTGAGACCACCAACCAGTAGTCATACACCACTTCCATTTGACGGTTTCCATAACCATATGCCAGTTCATCTTAAACAAACACACCGCTTCACTTTGGCACAAATGCCAGTTCACAGTGTTATACTGGTTCTTCTTCTCTTCATCATATTGATATCAATGACAACACACAATGTCATTATGTCCTCATGCCAGTTCGCATAATGCCAACAATCTCCCCCTTTGGCATTGATGGCAATATACAAAGATATCTCTTCGCTTCACATCTTCTCTCCCAATTTCTACAAATATCTTCTCCGCTTCACATCTTCTCCCCCTTTTACAACAATGCCAAAGTGGAGGCACAAGTTTCCCTGCTCCATTATGCTGCTCCCGCTAAGGATTAGCATCCTTCAACACATCAGTCCAAAAAAAATGACTATGCAATACCTGATTGATGTGAAGCAAATACCGTTAGTTCACCTCCTGAAGGGGCAGTACCCCTAATTCACCTCTTAAGTACATAAATGTAGCCTTTGGGAGAGGCTTGGTGAATATGTCTGCTAACTGCTCCTTACTAGAAACATGTTCCAGTGCAATCTCTTTGTTCTGAACCTTTTCCCTCAAGAAATGACACTTAAGCTCAAAGTGCTTGGTTCTAGAATGTAAAACTGGATTCTTTGAAATATTGATAGCACTTGTGTTATCATAGAATATGCTTACCGGTTCAGATACAGGAACTTTGAAGCCATTTAATACATGCTTCATCTAGATTGTCTGAGTGCAGTTCATGAAAGCTGTAACATACTCCGCTTCCACTGTAGACTGAGAGATACAACTCTTCTTCTTACTCATCCATGAGACCAGTCTACCACCGAGAAAGAATGCACCACCGGTTGTGCTCTTTCGGTCATCCACATTCCCTACCCAATCAGCGTCTGTGAATACTTTCAGGTTGAAATCATTGCTATATGGATACCACAATCCATAGTCAACTGTTCCCTTTAGATACCTAAGAATCTGCTTGACTGCAACCAAGTGGGATTCTCTTGGACTTTTTGGGAACCTTGTAGTAATGCCAACTGCATGTGCAATATCCGATCTGCTATGCACTACATAATGCAACTTACCAATCATTGATCGGTATTCCTTCTCATCAGCCAATGTTGAGTCATCCTCTCTAGATAGTTTACAACTGGTCACCATCGGTGTACCAACCAGTTTGCTATCTTCCATGCCAAAGGTCTTCAACACCTCTTTGACATACTTGGACTGAGTGATAAAGATTCCATCTTTCATCTGCTGAATCTGTAGTCCAATGAAGAACTTAATCTCCCCTATGAGTGACATCTCAAACTCCTTCTTCATCTCATCTACAAACTCATGACTCATCTTGTCATCTCCACCAAAGATAATGTCATCAACAAATACCTCACAGATTAGAATCTGATCTCCTTCAGTTTTCAAGTAGATATTGCTATCTTCACTTGTTCTCTCAAATCCAATTTTCACAAGATGGGACTGCAGACGTTCATACCATGCTCTAGGTGCCTACTTTATACCATATAAGGCTTTATGTAGCCTACACACCATGTCACTATCTTCAAATAGGGAAAACCCATCTGGTTGCTCTATATACACCTCCTCTTCAAGTACAACATTTAGGAATGCAAATTTTACATCCATTTGATATACTTTGAATCCTTTAAAAGTTGCATATGCAAGAAGCATACGAACTCCTTCCAATCTGGCTACAGGTGCAAAAGTTTCTCCATAGTCTTCTCCTTCTTCTTGGGCATCTCCTTTACACACCAGTCTGGCTTTGTTTCTAATCACCGTGCCATCCTCATTTAACTTATTTCTAAAAACCCATTTGGTACCGATGACATTTTTATGCTTCGGTCTAGGTACCAAAGACCATGTACCATTTTTCTCTATTTGGTCAAGTTTCTCTTCCATTTCCTTGATCTAGTCTTCATCTTTATGTGCTTCTTTGAATTTCTTAGGCTCAAATTCAGATATCAAACATGAATTTTCTCTGACCTTTCTTCTTGTAAGGATTACAGCATCCTTATCTCCTATGATGTACTTAGGATCATGATTCAGGTTGACATACCGAGGAATGGTCTTAACAGATTCCTCTTGCTTTTCTTCTTCATCCTCATCTCCATTAGTATCAGCATCTACATCTGCCAGTGTAGGAACACTGTTACTGGTACTTGGTTGACTGACAACTGGTTCCCAAAAGGTTACAACTAGTTCATTTACCGCTTGCTCATTGCCGGTTTCCTCAGTTTTCTCAAAGGTTTCATCAACTCTTACATTGATACTTTCCATAATTCTCTGAGTCCTATTATTGAAACACTTGAGAGCTTTTCTCTTGGTAGAATACCCTAGGAATATTCCCTCATCACATTTCGCATCAAATTTACTCTGGTGTTCACTCCTCTTGATGTAACATTTGTTACCAAACACTTTAAAGTAGCTAACCATAGGTGTCTTACTAGTCCAATACTCATAAGGAGTTTTATCCTTGCCTTTCTTGATGAGTACCTGGTTCATTGTGTAGACTGCAGTGCTCACCGCTTCTCTCCAAAAGGTGTGAGCTACCTTTCCTTGAATCAACATGGTTCTAGCTGCTTCAACCACAGTCCGGTTATTCCTCTCTGCTAGGCCATTCTGCTATGGAGTCCAAGGGCCAAACAGTTGCCTCTTGATGCCATGTTCTTCACAGTACTTGTTGAATTCACCAGAAGTGAATTCCCCTCCTTGATCAGTTCTCAAGCACTTGATCCTTTTTCCGCTTTCCTTCTCCACTAATGCTCTAAAAGCTTTGAACTTTATAAAAGCTTTAGACTTATCTTTCAAGAATGTGACCCACATCATTCTTGAGCAGTCATCAGTGAGAATCATGAAGTACCTATCACCCTGCACACTTCTAGTTTTCATAGGACCACACAAGTTAGTATGCACAAGATCAAGCAAATTGTCAGCAGTGAAAGGTTTACCTTTAAAGGTTGAATAAGACATTTCCCCCAATTGACACTCTCTGCACAAGGTATTATCTGATTTGCTTAGCACCAGCAACCCTCTAACTACCTTGATCTTACTAGCCTTCACAATGTTATCAAAGTTTACATGGAAGAGTCTCCTATGCCATATCCAGCTATCATCAAATTTAGCCATAAGACATGTACTTATATTTGCATTCAGCTGAAATAGGTTACCTTTGGTCTGCATGCCGATGGCCACCAGTTCACCATTCTTTCCTTTGATTCTGCACACTCCATTCTTGAATTCCAGAGTGAGACCACTGTCATTCAGCTGGGCAACACTCAGAAGGTTGTGTCTGAGACCATCAACCCAATACACATTGTCAGCACTACTCTTTCCATTCAGAGAGATGGACCCTCTACCTTTGACCATGCATGGTGCATCATTACCAAAGCGAACCACACCACCATCATATTCTTCCAAGGATAGAAACTTGCTCTGGTCACCAGTCATATGGTGAGAACAGCCACTATCAATGATCCACTCATTGGAATTATCGAACTGGGAGACAAGAGCTTTACTGTCTGACACATCTTCCTTGATAGCAACAAACACAATATCTTCATTTTCTTCATCCTCTGATTTCTCATCAGTGACACCTTCATCAACTGCCACAAAACAGTTTCTCTGGTTTCCTCCTTTGAATTTCTTGAACCTTTCCAGTTTGTCCTTGTTGTCGCCATTAGGACAGTTTACAGCAATATGTCCTATCCAGTTACAAGAGAAGCATTTCAAAGGAAGCTTACCTCTATATTTGTCGGTTCCTTTAGGAAGTTTCCTAGCAAGAAGAGCTTCAAATGCCATCAAAATCTCCTCATCATCCATTTCTCTGTTCTGTCTTGGTTCACCACTAGTGCTAGCTTCTTTTACTTTTCTCGATGGTACAGCGGAAGCTTTAAAAGTTGATTCAGTCTTTTGAACACTGCCATCAAAACTATTTAGCTCATAGGTTGTCAACTTTGCAATGATGGAGTCTAGGGATACCTTAGTCTTGTCTATAGATCTCAACTCCTGAATAGCAGCAACCCTTATTGCATAGACCAGTAATAAGGATCTCAGGACTTTGCTTACCACAGTGGAATCTTCTATTTTACCACCTGCACTCTTGATATCTCCAACAATGGTTTTGATTCTTATTCCATACTGTTGAATGGTCTCACCTTCAACCATCCACATGTCTTCAAACTTCCCTCTAAGGCTTTCTTCCTTAGCTTGTTTTACATGCTCATCACCACCATAGATATTTTCAAGAGTATCCCATACCTCTTTGGGATTTACCTTATCCTGGAGATCAATAAACTCAATGTCAGATAAACTACCAATTAGGGCTTCCATGACTTGCCCATTCTCCTGCATTTCTCTCTTTTGGTCATCGATGAGAGTACCGGTAGGAGCAACATAGGCATTCTCAACATAGCTCCAGTGTTGAGCACCCATGCTTCTGATGTATATCTTCATTCTATCTTTCCATATACTGAAGTTTTCTTTGTTAAACTTTGGACCTTCCCTTTTCATCATTTAGACTGGGATCTTTACCTCAAGCGATTAAGCTTATAACACAGAGGACCTGGAGGATGCTCTGATACCAATTGATAACTTAATGATGAATGAATAGTACCAAACTGGTACTGAGAGGGGGGGGTGAATCAGTATAGACAAAAACACAACCTTAAACCTGTTTGTCAGCAAACACTGTGCATTGATAGACAAACAATAACATCGGTCCTTAAATAGAGTACAACCGGCGAAACCTAGAATAACTGGGACAAGCATAGACTAGTTGACACTTATCTTCTCATATAATCTAACACTTCATTTCCATTTCACCCTAATGCATGAACAATTAATCTACCATCAAAGATGCACATATTACTGCTAGATCAACATGAATCACCGCTTAACAAAAAACAATCATAGCATCACATGAAGAAGACATCACACTTGACACACATATTTTTCACATGGAAACCCAACTGGGAAAAACCACATTGGGGATAAATACCCACAAGCATGTTTTTGAACTCTTTAGAAGTCCGCTCTGTTAGGAGCCTTGTCCGGTTAAAGACAGATACAATAGGTAATGTTAGGAACCGATCCTGTTAGGGATCACCTAGTTAAGGGATGGCTAGAATACTCGGTTAAGGGGTAAACCCTATTAAAGGTTACCTTGTTAGATGATTTCAAGAACTTAATAGCTAGAGGATTTCAATAACTCAATAGCTTTGAGTTACCCTGTTAAAGGATTTACAGCAAGTCGGTTAAGGCTACCCTGTTAAGGGATTTCACAACTGTTGAACTGGTTAAAGATCAACAGGTATTACAATGACCTGATAATAGCACTCAATGCCAATGCAGATCCACTTAAGCTCCTCTTCACCTTCTGCACTTACACTCTGTAGGTATCACTTCTCTCCTCTAGTCTGGCAAGAATCATGTATCTCTTCTTTAGGATACACACACACAAATTTTGCCAAAAACCTCTGAAAGAATCACAACATCAACCTTATAGGAAAACAGATAGGTCGGTAGCATAAACCCTAAACCCTAAACCTGTTAGGTTAAGGAATTCAAACGGTTCAATCCTGACCATTGAGCACACTGCATTAAATGCAACAGTCTTGATCCAATCTCAAGACATTCTCTATCATTCATTTTCCACCGATTTCATGGTGACTAATAACCCATCACACATTTTCACCGTTTACAGACTTCGCACATTCTCGAGGTAGATAGGAACAATCTCCTTCATGCAAGATCCTTCACGTGCACAAGGCTTACGTGGCAACACGGTCTATTATTCGTTACCATGCTAACTCATCACACAAAGTCACCGGTTGAGCCACACAAGCTTGAAGCACTCCAACTGGAAACCCTGAAGTTGAGACCACCAACCAGTAGTCATACACCGCTTCCATTTGATGGTTTCCATAACCATATGCCAGTTCATCTTAAACAAACACACCGCTTCACTTTGGCACAAATGCCAGTTCACAGTGTTATACTGGTTCTTCTTCTCTTCATCATATTGATATCAATGACAACACACAATGTCATTATGTCCTCATGCCAGTTCACATAATGCCAACATAATGTGTGATCGAATGGATAAGGATGTAAGTCCTACATTGTGTAGCTCTTTTTATCGTTATCGGTCTGCATGGTCGTCATTTGTTGTTGCAAATTCTTTGATTGTTGTGTCAGAATATCTATCTGGGTCAAAGGTACACCTTGTGTTTGTGTATGTCCCACAAAAGGATTCGTGGTTGCATAACTAGGAGCATGTTGGAAGGTACTGTGATTATAATTTTGTGTTTTGTGTGCATTCCACTAGGTACCATGAAATAAGTGATATGCAAACCCATGTTTGGTTGAGTTGTACTTGTTGTATTGGTAAGACCTACATTTACATTTTGGTGACTATATGTTGATCTTATAGAATAGGAAACCAGAGGTTGGGTTGCTCTTGTTGCTTGTGTTTGAATAGGTGTTGTGACACTTGATATTATCGGTATGCTTTATGTTGGTATACTAATATTGATAGCCTAAGATGATGCACTTGTTTGAAAGTTTGCATTCGTATTGACATTTGTTTGGATAGGTACATTTTGAGGAAACCTAGAGGTTGTTGCTTGCATTTGTGTTATGGGCGGTGTTTGACTGTTATCTTGACCTAAAGTTTTTCCCAGTGGTAAGATTTTTGTGACATCAAAATCTTCAGGTAGTTTCGCCCCATTTTGTAATAACAACGAGAGATATTTGTCCCTATCACTATGTATAAGTGCATCTAAGATGTTAAGCACATGTGGATCTTGTTGAGCTGACTCAATTTATCCTTTTGTTAAATGCTATTGTAACTCATTTATGGTAGACATTGCCTGAGAACTTTATTGTTGACTAGTTGATATGTCCATATTCCAAGTTGGGTTTACATATTGGTTGTTGTTTGGGTCCATTATACCTTTTGCCTTTTGTGACCTTGTGACGGGCATTTAAGACTACTATATGAGGGTGGTTTTATGCAAGACGATGACTAATGCTAGACTATAGACATAGGTATGAGGTATGCAAAACTAGACTAGACTCTCTATTGGGGATTTTGACGCGAGAACTATTGAGTATTTCTAGATTTTTGTAATGCAAGTTTTTCCATGTCTTCTCTTAGACGTTCTGCAATAATTTCTCTATCAATCCTACGAGCAATTTTATACTCGATATTTATCTCATACTCGACTCCTATATATTGAGGTGCATTTCTCCTTGAGTCCTAGGCTAAGTTAGCTAGACCTTCCATCGTTTCTCGTTGAACATCATTTGGCACTAGATTAGGTTGCTCGAAGGGGAGAAAACCATCACCTGGGAGACCCATTAAGACACATGCTATGGCTTTATAGGATGATTATGTCAATGATGACAGACTAAGATAGACATATATGAAATCTAGATGAAGACGTATATGAGGATGATAATGGGGATGTTAATGAGGACTATGCAAGGACTAATGACGATAGTAAGGACGTAAATGAGGACTATGCAAGAATTTATGATGATAGTAAGGACGTAAGTGAAGACCTAGGCAAGGACTAATGACGATAGTAAGGACGTAAATGAGGACTATGCAAGGACTTCCTAGGGTCACAAGTGTATAAACCTTTGAGTTTTGACGTTTCAAAAATGGACTTTGTTTTTCAGTAATTTTGTGTATAGGACCATATTCGTGGTTTCTTCAAGTCTCAGAACAATTGTTTGGAGGTAAATATAGCTGACTAAACTAGTTTTTCAAACAATCTCAGAAAAATCAGAGATACGTAGGAAAGGGCCTGAAATAGCCCAAAGGACTGACTCAATACTGGTCTGACACAAGGATACATAAAAAAGCACAAAATACAATCCTAGGCTAGAAAGTGGACACCATTCAATGAGGACCTTATGAAATACCGAGACAAAATGAACAGATAGAGAGTCTGGTAGCACTGGTTCCACTCCACGGCACACACTTCTTGGGCATGCCAGTCTCTCTTACCCCGAAAATCCGAAGATCTTATAGCCGAAGGATTCTTGTATCATAGTGTAAGGTACATGAAGGGTATCTATGGGGTATGATCCGCACTCCCGGAATCACTAAATGTAGGGTTTTGGGTTACTAAATTGGTTCGTAGTATAAGGTTTCGAGGGGTCGCGATCTAACGACGGATTCTCAGAGCAAGCCACTTAAGACTTTAGTTGAGCTTATTGGTGCAGTGAAGGCCCCCACATACATCGAATTCACTCAACACTCTAGCCGCTTGACCAGTATATTTATACAGCGGCTCGAAAAACCCACTCGAGAGTACGCTGGGAGCGATGATATCCCCAACACATCCCAATTCAAAGTACCTCTATGGGGTGATGAAATCCCTAGTCAAAGATACCCCTCACTATGTGGAATAAAATAAAATTGGATGTCGTTGTCACCTCCTTCCTTTCTCCCAAGACCCCGAAGGCGGGTGGAAAGTTAGTTAATACAAAAGTAGGTCCACCCCAAACATAATAAAAATTCTTTACCTTAAGAAAACCAAATATGATTTAATCTAATGCAGCCTGATTCATGTCCATTTTATAGCCCAAATTTAGGTGTTGAATACACATGTGCATGTCCATTTTAAACACCAAATTGAAATATGAAGGTATGCATGTCAATTTTAACCATTGTTGATTTTAAGCCCAAATTAAAGTGTTATACATGCGTGTCAATTTTAGCCAATGTTAATTTTAAGCACCAAAAGATGAAGTGTGAGATTATGCATGCATGTCTATTTTAACTGTTGTTGATTTTAAGCACCAAAATATGAAGTGTGAGATTATGAGTGCAATTGATCTAATACTAATCCGATTCTTTCTGTAAATTCACCACAGGGTTCAAATAGATGATTAGTAGTAAAATAAAAAATTGACAAAAAGGAATGCGTGACAATACTTGCATGATTGCATGACACTAACAAAACTAATGTGTGAACATATCATAGAGAATGCATAATTCTGATAGCCTGAATGCGTGACAATAACCAATCAATTGCGTAATCTAATCAGGACGATTGCATGATGGACAGGCAGATAACACAAAAAAATAATAAATTAAGCTAAACCTGATCAGAAACCTACAAAACCAATTGTGAAGCCCTAGCCAAATCTCTCATCATCCATTCAATATTGATTAGATCATATTTAACTTGATATGAGAGAGCTAAGTTGTTATATCTATCAAAGGTTGGTTGATCTTCCCAATCTTGTATCTGCTTTTCTGCTTGGAGAACCCTTTGATAGTGTTTGGCCTGTCTTCTTTGTTTCTTTGTCCTTCTAGCACCTGAGATCCTGAATTGTACCTTTTGTGCCATAAACTATTATAACAAAATCATGCAAAATAATATGTTTCTAGATTTACTCAGTTTTAGACAGAATTAAACATACCAGAGAACATAAAGGATATGAGAATAGAAAGAATGAAAGATCAATTCTCCCTGCGAATGAGTGATCTAGAAAGGGCGATTGCGTGACCCTATCAGGTTGAATGTGTCACCCCGAAGGGTCGAATATGTAATGCTATCTATGCCATTGCATGATGATATATGCGCGATTGCGTGATGACAAATTTGTTCTCGAAATCTATGCAAAACCTGTAAAAATTGAAAAAATCTATACGATCTATAAAAAAATTACACAGAAATAGGGAAGGTAAATTAGTTGTTGCTCACATCGGGTTCACCAAAATGTGTGCATGTAAAATTCATCTAAACGTAGAATAAATTAGGAATACAAGGGAAAATTGTGAATCCCTATCCTAATCAGAATTCAACAAACATACAACAAAATAATGCAATATCAAACAAATAGGAATTAAAATCATTCAATGAAACTCCCTATTCCAAGATTGCATATAGCTTCCATCTTTGTACATACTTATAAGAGTCATTTTCCATAGTTGGCCAATAATAACCTGTTCTCAGTAATTTCTTTGACAATGGTGGACCACTTTGGCGAGCCCTGCAAATTCCATCATGGACTTCCTTTAAAGCAAGTTGTGCTTCATTCTCATCAAGACATCAGAGAAGAGTTCCATAGAAGCCCTTATAATGAACTCAAACTAATTTTCTTTAGCAGGCATATTCAAAAGAGATCCTATGGTAGCCATTGCATCTACTGCCTTGTTTTGTATCCTTGGGATCTATTTGAAGGTAATTTTATTGAAGTGCTCCTTGTAATCTTCTACCAGCTTCTTATAAGGCATGAGTTTGTCATCCTTCATGTTGTAATCATTATTGACCTGGTTTACAATCAATTGCGAATCACCATAGACCTGTAATTATTATATTCTCTACTGTACAGTTGTACGAAGCCCTATGAGGAGAGCTTCAGATTTAGCTATATTGTTTGTGCATTGGAAATTGATCCTAAGTGACTTAGGTATAGCATCCCCTTGAGGGGTGACAAAAAGAATCCCTGCTCCAGATCCATGACTTGTATATGACCCATCAAAATATAATTTCCCTATTATAGATGCAGTCAATGTAAACACGAAATCCTCTGGAAAGTCTATCAGCAATGGGGGACTATCCTATAAAGGAGCCTCTGCTAATTGATCTTCTATAATTTGTCCTTTGATGGCTTTTCTTTCTATGTATTCTATATCAAACTCACTCAGGATTATAACCTACTTAGCCAATCGCCCGATCAATGGTGCTCTGCTTAATAGGTACTTGAGTGGGTCAAAGTGTGCAATGAGTTGTACCTTATGACTTAGCATGTAATTTCTAAGCTTTTGGGATGCAAAGATTACTGATAAGCATGATCTCTCTATAGGGGTATAATTAAGCTCATAGCCGATCAGAGTCCTACTTATATAATAAATGGCTCTTTCTTTTCCTTTTTCATCATGATGTGCCAATAGAGATCCTAGAGCTAAGTTTGTTGATGATATATATAACAACAAAGGTTTTCTTGGAGTAGGTGATACTAACACTAGTATGTTTAGAAGCTAATATTTAAGAGCTTTGAAAACTTCTTGGCATTATTCTGTCAATTTAAAAGTAACTCCTTTCCTGAGTAAATGCTGGAATGGGTGACACTTATCTGCCAACTAAGCTATGAATCTCCTGATGGATTACAATCTTCCTTGTAACCCTCTCAGTTGTTTAAGTGGTGACAGAGGTTGCATATCAATGATTTCCTTGACCTTGGCAGGGTCTACTTAAATTCCTCTATTTGACACTATAAACCCTAACAATTTACCTGTTGTTACACTGGACACACACTTCTTCAGGTTTAGTCTAACATTATACTGCTCCAACCGATCAAATAGTTGTGCAAAGACCGTAAGGTGACCTTCTCTTTTCTATGATTTATCCAATATGTCATCCACATAATCTTCCATTATGTTGTGGATCATGTCATGAAACAATGTTGTCATGGCTCTTTGGTATATTGCTCCAGCGTTTTTGGGACCAAATGGCATCACATCTAGTAGTATGTTCCCCATGGGAATGTAAAGGTTGTTTTATGTTGATCCTCTGGTGCAATTTTAATCTGGTTGTATCCTAAAAAACCATCCATTAAAGATAGCATTTCATTTCCATCTTTTATGTCAACTATCATATCGATATTGGGTAGAGGGAAGTCATCCTTAGGACAAGCTTTATTTAGATCCCAGAAATCCGTGCAAATTCTTATGCCTCCTATGGCCTTAGTCATAGGTACCATGTTGGATATCCATTCCGCATAGTCAATAGGTCTAATGAAACCTACATCCAGCAACTTTTTTAATTCTATTTTAACCAGTAATGCAATACTTGGATGCATTTTTTTAAAAAATTTGCTTGTAAGGTTTTACTCCTGGTATCAAAGGTAAATGATGCAACACTAATTCAAGGTCTAAGCCTGACATATCTGCATAGGACCAAGAAAAATTGATAGGTCATTGCTTGAAAAAATGAATGAATCTATCTTTTTCTTCTTTGCCAGGTGGATGTTATGTACAATCTCTCCTTCTACAATGTTTACTTCTTTTGTTTCTTCTATAAGCAATGCTAAATTTTCTCTTTCAATAGGAAGGTTACCCAACTCACTATTGCCATTATGGATAGTTTGATCTTTACTTTCTGTTGTAGAGGTACTTTCTTCTCCAAAGTATGTTGTTCTATCTAGTTCTATAGAAAACCTTGCTTTGTGATCACCTTGTGGAAATCCCTCTCTGACTCTCAAGAATTTTGCAATTGCTTCGTTGTTTTCAAACCAATCTAGCATTGGTTTTCCTTCTTGCCCCCAATCAATCAAGTTTGAATGTACAAGGGGTAAATCATTACTCCCTTTCATAGTAGACTTTGATAACATGAAGACTTGATTGTTTGAATAACTTTGTGTATTTTCATTTTGTATAGGTTTTATTTGATAACTTAATATGACACTTGCTAGTGAGCTAGAATCATGGAGTGATAAGAACTCATAGTCATGAGAGTCTATCTCACTTTCAATGTATGTTTCATCATGTGAGCTATCATCACTTATTTCTTCTTGTTCTTGTCGTTGATTTTGCTATAGATTGACTAGTCTTCTCTGGACAGTAGTTACCCTTCTTAAGCCTAGTATAAGCCTTTGCAATCTTTCTTCATTTGATTCGTTAGGTTGAGTGTGAATCATTTCTCATGGCAGAAGAAGTGATAATAACCATGGATGAGATTCATTTGGTGGTGGTGAACTTGCATCTGTTGCAACATTAGCTTGTACTGTTGTGTCAACAGCTGCATCATTTTGTGACTCAGTGCTAGGTTCTTGCAGGAGTTGTCTCATGTCTTCCCCATCTGATTTCACACTAGGCAATGTGGGTACTGTATTACTTGTTTGAGATGAAGATGGAAGCACCTGCGTGGACTAATCCCTGTGTGGTATGTACTCTGATAGTTTCATTGGTCGATTTAGTATATCAAGGGTACGTTGTCTTGCTTCTATGATATGTTGTACATGCTTTTATCCTAATCCTTGATTCCCTTGATTATCATTAGGAACAATAGGCTCTAGTCTTCCTTGTTTCTATAACCCCAGGCCTATGGTACCTTCATATCCATGTCTATGGAGCATTTTGAATCCATTGCCATACTGATATGTGGGTATTCTGGGTATTGTGGTCATCAACCTTCCTCATTCCTTTATTTTGAGCATACCAGTTTGTATGTTAAACTGAGGCAACATTTTGTCTTTCTGGTTGATCCCTTGTAGCAACAACATATGACTTCTTTTTCTTAGATTTGCCAACGGTGAATACCTTCTTGACCTTACTCTCACTAGATGATATTAACTTTATCTCCTTTTTAGTTGAGTCCTTGCTTCTGAGACTTTTCCTCTTTTCAAATCCAAGTCCACCAGCATCCTTTGAAGACTTTTTCTTGCTCAACATTTTATCTAGGCCCTCTATGCTACTTTCATACTTGCTTCTCATCATCAGTTCATTCTTTCTCTTCCCAAATTTCTTCTAAAGCTTAATAATTTCTTCTTCCAGGTTCTGATGCTCCTTCTCCTTTTCACTCAAGTCGGTACTAGTAACTTCATAGATCCTCTTGGCCTCTTCCAATTGAAGTTTTAGATCTTCAATTGTTTTCTTGGATTCTTCAAGAGATTGCTCCAACATCTCTTGTTCTTCAATTGCAATATTTTTCACCTTCTTCAAATATCTTCTTGTTTTCTTTATCTCTTCCAAGGCACTGATGAGCTATGCTTCAAGATCTACTTCTCCTTGTTACTCTTCTTCTTCTCCTTCTTCTGGTACTGGGACCTCTTGGACCATAAAAATCTTTGCTCTGACTTCATCTTCACTGCAACAGTGGTCTGAGACACTCTCCCCATCTGTGGTATCATTTTCATGTGTGTAAAGGCTGCTCTGCTTCCGGTTGCCTCTTCTACCATGCCAGTAGACATTCTTCATCTTGTCCTTACCATTTGATCTACTACCACTTGATTGATCATCTTTATTCTTATCACTATAGTGACATTTGGCAGCAAAATGTCCAATCTTTCCACAATTGAAATAGTTCAAGGGCAGCTTGCCTTTGTATTTGCTGAAAACCGTCTCGAGTCTTCTGACAAAGTTTGACATGATATCATCAGAATCTTCACCAGTTCCATCTTGAGCAGAATATTCTTTTTCTTTCCTTGATGTTTTGAATGCAACTTCTTTCTTCACAGCCTTTGTACAAGCATTCCTCATCTCATAAGTAGTTAGGGAGCCATATAGCTCATCCATTGTAAAGGTTTTTAGATATTTTGCTTCTTCTATTGTTGAAACCTTTGTATCATACTTAGATGTGAGAGATATAAGTACTTTCTTCACTACCACCTCATCTTTAATTTCTTCTCCAATCCCTCTAATGGTGTTTGTTGTTTCATCAATCCTTTGGAGATAGTCAACAATATTCTCCTCATCTCTCATCTTCAAACCCTCAAGTTGTGCTCTCAAAGTCTGTAACTTGGCTTCCTTGACTTTAGCATCACCTTCAAATATTTTCTGCAACTTATCCCAAGTTTCTTTGGTAGATGAGAAGTGCATAACCTTAACAAACTCATTATCAGATAGCCCACTAAGAATGGCATTTTTAGCTTTAGCATTGTTCTCATATTCTTTCTTAGCATCTGGATCAGTAGGGGGATTATTTGGGATTGTATACCCATTCTTAACTAACATCCACACATCAAAACCTAGAAAGGATAAATAGGTTTCCATTCTTCTACTCTAAAAGGCATTGTTGACACCATCAAACATATGATCTTTTGAGGAAGCAGATTCATATCTTGGGATTGTGTACACTTGACAGGATCTACCCAAGCTAGAGAATGCTTTGACAAAATAGGGCACCTATGCTCTGATACCAATTGTTGGACACAATGGATCACTGAGAGGGGGGTGAATCAGTGATTTAAACACTTCTTTCCTAATCAGGGATATACTGGTACAATATAAAACAAACAAAGTGCTAACCGGTAAACCAAACAATGCAAACTAAGTGTGTGAAAGGATTTGCTATAACATTAGTATAAAACATACACAAGAATGCATCACATAACACCAGATATACGAGGAAAACCTAACGTGGGAAAAAACCTCGATGAGAATAGATGTTGGAGATCTTTTGCTCCAA
Organism: Cryptomeria japonica; assembly: GCF_030272615.1. Lineage (NCBI taxonomy): Eukaryota > Viridiplantae > Streptophyta > Pinopsida > Cupressales > Cupressaceae > Cryptomeria > Cryptomeria japonica. The sequence continues at coordinate 484,052,916 of NC_081415.1, read as the reverse complement.
TACAGCTTCACAATGAAAATAATTTGATTACAATTTTAGGGCACCAACCCAAGGAGAACCAACCCCCTGATTTATGAGAACCAACTCAAAGGAGCACCAACCCTTGGACAATTTATAGGCTACAACCTAAAGGAGCTACAACCCCTACACTAAGAACCTACTTAGTGAAGACAATATGAAGATTCAAATACACAACTAAATTCCTTGTTGCAAATGAAGTTTTGCAACCTTTCAATACTCTGCACTACTGGTTTCAATCTTACCAGTCTATGAAAAACTCCATACACCTTGCAGCAATGCCTTTCTACAGATTCTTATTCTACTAAAATTTCTCTCCCTCTGACAACTAGATTCAATTCACACTTGACCACACTAAGTCAGGTTCTACCTCTGCTAGTTTTGACACTTCTGTGTTCTTCACTTACTTTGCCAGTTTGAACTTTACATTGGTTTTCTTATTCCTTCTCACCAGTACACAAACACTTCATATTTTTCCTATATTTCACTCAAACAAAATTTTCTCACACCCTTTCACTCTTCAGCATCATCACTTATCAGTCTCAAGTCGACATCTTTTAAACTTGAGGCTTCCCACCAAAAACTGATTCAAACTTAGGACAGTTAGGGTTTCCTTTCTCCAATCAAATATGTATCCAATCTAATTCGATCTACCTTGTATTTCTCACCTGGTTAGAGGAGATAAATCATCACGCATTTTTCATCTTTCCAAAGCATGTTTGCCAAAAATAGAAAACCTAGCCCTATTTTCTGGCCTTGAAATCTGTCGACACATTTATGATCCAGCAATTTCTTTCTTGAGGTCAATCTGCAATCGTATTTCATGCTTGGATCACAATCCCTAAACTGTTTGATCATTCTTTGTCATCCAATCTTCCTCGAGCCGCATTAGTTTGTTATCAACTCATGATTAGTGGTTTTATTATTTAATGACCACCTACTACAAAAACAACTATGTCGATGAACATTTCACCGACCTATGCATGTTTTCCACCTCAGCTCCATGGGGCACACATCAGCATACATTCAACTCACCAACAAAGAGTCGGTTAAAACTAGAACATCTCTACTGGTACAAACCCTTACCTATATGTTCAAGACACTAAACAATCACTCTTACCGACAACACATCATCCTGGCAATTCATCTTGCCTTTTGGTATGTCTTCATGTCATTCTTTATGTTTTGCTCATCGAGTGTTGTTTAGATTCATCTAACATTCCACCTCTTCATCAAAAACAAACAACCAACCTTCATATCGGTGTATGCCTTACCAGTTATTACTCAAGCGTGCTAACACACTCCTGCATCTCACCTCATACTGGTGATATCATCTGTCAACTCATATTATACTTCTCTTATTTATCTCGATTCAATCTTCTTCATACTAGTTGACATACTCTACCGATAACTTGCAATACTGGTTGACATCAATGACAACTCAATGCCAACATTTTTATGATCTCATTTTGATGATACGTTTTGATTACCCAATTTTTATGACCCATTTTTAGAACCATTTTAATGACCTATTTCGAGTACCTATTTTGATGACATATTTTATGACTCATTTTGATGACCTGTTTTGATGACCCATTTTTATAACCTATTTTTAGTATCATATTTATGACCCATTTTTATTTTTATAACCTATTTTTAGTATTCATATTTATGACCCATTTTTAGTGCCTATTTTTATGACTTACTTTGAGTACTGATTTTTATGACCCATTTTAATGGCCCATTTTGATGGCCCATTTTGAATACACATTTTGAGTATCTATTTTTATAACCCATTTTATGACTCATTTTTAGTACCCACTTTTATTACCCATTTTGAGTATCCATTTTTATGACCTATTTTGAGTACCCAATTTAAGGACCTAGTTTAATATCCATTTTGATGATCCATTTTAAGTACTCATTTTTATGACCCATTTTGCATACTCATTTTAACCACCCATTTTTATGATCCCATTTTAAGTTTCCATTTTGAGTACCCATTTTAATGACTCATTTTAAGTACCCATCTTTGTGACACATTTGTGGTACCCATTTTTAAGACCCATTTTTATAGCCTACTTTTATAACTCATTTTTATTATCCATTTTAATGACCCATTTTTAGTACCCATTTTTATTACCCATTTTGATGACCCATTTTTATTACCCATTTTGATGACCCATTTTTATTGATACCTTAATCCAACAATAAAGCATAATATATATGACCCATTTAAATGATCCATTTTGATGACCCATTTTAATCACGTATTTTGATGACCTATTTTGTGTACCTATTTTATGACCCATTTTGAGTATCCATTTTGATGACCTTTTTTAATACCCATTTTGACCATTTTTTTATAATCCATTTTTATGGCCTATTTTGAATACCTTTTTTATGACCTAGTTTTAGTATCCATTTTTACAACTCATTTTGATGATCCATTTTGATTACTCATTTTTAGAACTCATTTTATAACCCATTTTATGATTCATTTCAATGACCTATTTTCATGAGCCATTTTGATTACCCATTTTAAGTACGCATTTTGATGACCCATTTTTTATGACCCATTTATATGTGATCCATTTTTGGTATCCATTTTTAGTACATATTTTTATGACTTATTTTGATGACCCATTTTTAGTACTCATTTTGATGACCCATTTTTAGTACCTATTTGTATGACTCATTTTCATTACTCATTTTGATGACTCACTTTGAGTATCTATTTTGATAAGCTATTTTTAGTACCCATTTTAATGATCCATTTTCAAAATTGTTCATAAAAATGGGTAATAAAAATAGGGTACAAAAATAGGTACTTAAAATGGGTACTAAAAATGGGTCACAAAAAATAGGTATTAAAATTGGATCATCAAAATGGGTACTCAAAGTGGGTCATCAAAATGGGTCATAAAAATGGGTACACAAAATGGGTTATAACAATAGGTACTCAAAATAAATCATCAAAATGGATACTAAAAATGGGTCATCAAAATCAGTACTCAAAATAGGTACTCAAAATGGATCATCATAATGGGTACTCAAAATGGGCCATAAAAAAGGGTACTAAAGGTCATACAAATGTGTCATCAAAATTAGTTATCAAAATGGGTCATCAAAATGGTTTATGAAAATGGGTCATCAAAATGGGTCATATATTTATGTTTTATTTTTAGAATAATATATATGGGTCATATTCATTCTAAAATATATGCATTCAAATAATAAGTTATACATGATATGTTATTCCAACAATAAAGCACAAAAGATATCTTATTCCAACAATAAGACATAATGTTTATCCAAACAAATAATAATTTATAAAATATATCCATTCCCTCAAAAAGAATAGCATTTAAACAAACCATTTCAAAAACAAAATCATCACCAAGTAGATAAACATCCATTTTGATCATAAAGCATAAAATATACGTCCTTTTCAACAATAAGATAAAAGATATCTCATTCCAACAAATTTTATCCATTCAAACAATCATTCATAAAATATATTCATTTTGACAATAAATTATAAAATGTATCAATCTCAACAATAAAATGTAAAATGCATGATTTCCAAGAATAAGTCATAAAATTTGTTTATCTATTGCAATAATAAGACAAATGATTTTATTTCAATAATAGATCATAAAATGTATCCACATCAACAATAAAACATAAGTCATAAATTCATTACACATTAAAACATAAAATATATTATTCTCTACAATAAATCATAACATGTGTTCAACATAAAAAAAACGTGGTCATAAGATTTAAATATGTATAAAAAATTGGTGGCTAAAATACAAAAAAATAAATCCAAAAAGAGTTTTCATAAATACATTGAAGATTGAATTGAATTAGAAAAAGAATAAAATCAATCAAAAGAATTAAAAAAGAAACACCAATAAAAATAAATTTTACAAATTTCAATTTGTAGTTCAAAAACTTTACATAAATTACTTTTAAATACTATTTGTTTTTGCAATTTACTTTTACAATATAAATACAACTAATCTTCATTACCTTTAAAAAAATGCTAAATTAAACGAGAATATTTTTTTAAATTAATTTGCAATATAATATTTAACTAAAAATGGTATTGGTTGATCTTCTAGTTTTTTGGATGGATACACTTCTTCATGTTGTTTCACTCTCACAGTTTTCTCTTGTATGCCTCTTATGGCACCTTCCTTTATATCTAATGAGGCTTGTTATGTAACTGGGATGGGTTTTTGGATGGATTGTGCCAATGGGATTCTTGTAATGGGTAGATAGGCTTGTGTTATTTGAGCAATACTGAAGGGTTTTCTTACTGGTTCTTTCCATTCAGTGCTCTTTGAACCAAACACCTTGTAAAAAACATAATTATTAGTATATTTCAGTGGTTTATCCACTTTTATATATATATATATATATAACTAAAACTATTTACTAAAATAAATTAAATACTTTTAAAATTACTCTCGCATGAATTGTCTTTCAAAATTAGTTCAAGTTTATTAGAGAGTAAAATTTAATAAAATTTGAGATATTGATTTAACAAATATTTATTTACTTTTGAAAATAAATACTAATTGTTTTTATCAAGTAAATTTAAAAATTATTATCAATGTTTAAAACTTAAAAATAATTAATCTACCATGTTCAACTATTAAGACTTGTAAAAGAAAAAATAAAATTAAAAAAAAATATATACTTAATTTATTCTAAATATTTTACACTATTTTAAAACAAGATTATTTAGCTCATTTAAAAAGTTATGCATATACACATAAACATATGTAAAAATTAACTCTATTTTTAAATCTAATAAAAATTCACTAATTTTGTATGGCCTAAGTTAGCCTAGTGGTGGAGAATTTGTGCTCTTGAAAGAGTGGTCACAAGTTCAAATATTAAAGGGGGTTGGGTATGTCCACTTTATCAGCTTCGGCCCATTACCAATAAAATTATATAAAAAATTCACTAATTTTGACAATTTCAAAATTTAAATTATCTATTGTGATATTTTAGAGTATAATTCTAAAATGATAAAGGAGTATATTTGTGGTGACTTACAATTATATAAACTCAAATTAAGCACCATTTACTATGAGTGCATGGCTTCAAAGTCATATTAAATATATTTGACAATTCTTTAAGATTATTTAGTAGAGAAAATAGTGTTAGCAAAGATAGGTGGAAAAACCAATAGATGACACTATGACCATAACTAGGTGTGATCCATTTTAGGATGCACCAAATTCTAAGATTTGGATAGCCATTTTTGTGACGAATCCACTCAAAAAAAAATTATACAAAAGAAATCTAATTACTGTTTTATTGCACGAGCTAATTAGACTATAAAATATAAAAAGATGTAGTTTCGAACAAATACTTGAAACTAATTGAAATAAACAAATATTTACTGGGAAATGCTAATCTGTAGTAACTCAGAATGATTAATTATGGAATCAAAACTGACATAAAAAGACAACCAAACAAGCTAGAGATTTGGAGTATTCAAATAAATGAAAATCTTTATACTGTAAATCCCCTGGCAAATGATAACCAGTGGTAGAAAAAAAAATGTTCCTACAATATGCATATGAACCATGATAGTTTTTAGCTAGCACCTACGTAAGATTTGGTAGAGTGAAAGGAAGATTCAAACTGCCATGATAATCTCTGTAGAATCTCACAAACCAAGTAGTTTCTCTTTTTTCCTACATGAATTCTTGTTTTAGATTGCCTAGTTATCAACACCCCCTTCTTATGAATATAATATATTTATAGAATAGTGGGATTTGGCTTTAGGCATACCCTGTTTTTGTACTCTGATTTGAATTTTTTTGTAATGTCTTCCTTTTTTAATATATATCTCCCTTGCTTGTCCCTTGAATTCTTTTGTTAATTTATTCTATTTACTTTGCTTGTATGTGGCACGGAAAAACTTAAAACAATCAAAAGGCCTTGATAGGGTGTTCAAATCAATTTATACAACTTTATTTAGTTTTAAAGGAGAGTCTACAAGGAAGGAGAGCCAATCAACAATAGGTATGAGAATAAAACTGTTCATTTTTTACGGTATAAAGAATTTCTAATCAGGCATAGTTTGTCTCACTCAGGTATAGGTTCGACCATAAAAGTACCCTAAAACTACTATTGATCTACATAGAAGTTAGAGGATCTAAACTACTAGCTTCCTCCAAAAAGGGGTCTAAAACAAGACTCAAAACATGAGAACTAAAAACATCAAATGGTGGTATGCAGATACAACATATTATGCCTACTTGTGAAAAGCAAAAATCTTTAATAAATCCACTTTCACTACAAAATAATTTAATCCTTTAATACATCATCCAATGAAATCAAGAGATAGGAGAAGAACAGTTGACTTGAGGTATTTGTTCTCAATTGTCAATAAATTATCTTAGTGATTGACTAGTCTAGTTTTTAAAACCAAACCCTTATATCATGAAAACTGAGCAAATGACAGTAACCTAAAAAGACAAGATGATTTTCTAGTATGGTAATCCTAACTTAGTGCATTCATGATCATCAAATTTCAACTCTTAACCACAATGTTTCTTCTAACATGCAAGCCTATTAACTATCTCGTGACTCTCACCAGATGATTTATTAGAAGCAAAAAAAAATTCACAGTACATATTAAAAAATATAAAAAGATGTAGCATGTTAAAAAACTACTACTCAATTTACAACAAACGGTTTTTATCTTTGTTAGATGAGCTATTCTTAAGTATAGGTGGCAGAAATAATGGTTCCAATATTAGAATTCTCAAAATCATTTAGAATAGTTCGAGACTATCTCCAACAGGTAATGAATTCACCAGCCGGTTGCTAAAGCTTATCTTAGCTAATGATTCTTAATTAAACTTATAATTTACTCTCTACAGTGTGCTCTGCCCTCCCCCTTTTCCATTTCTTTGAGTTCAATAGTTCTATATCGATGCCTTTCATTCCTTCTATACATTAAATTTGGTGTTCCTTAAATTTTTGAAAAATTCGCCCCTGCCCATTTTCAACTTTGTACAGATTAAAAGTAACAAAATTGGCATAGTAGCAACATACCAAGTTCAACTACAGTGCAAAACAATGATCTACAGGGGCTAATTTATCATTTTGTGGGACTTTCCAACTATAGAATGAACTTGGGGTGTTAATAGAATTAGTAGAACTTTGAAATCAATGCATCTTGTAATTTTAGCATCCCAGCTACTTCCCCAACTAGCTAAAACTTCAGTTGGGACATGAAAATTTTGGAAGTGGATTCACTCTGAGAGAGGGGGTGAATCAGAGTGAGTGAAATTCAGACTCAAATTGAACAAATAAAAAAATTGAGCAACTTTATAACAACTTGCAATCAATGAGTATTAAAAATCAATGAGTATTAAAAACCAATTCCTAGAGGTTCAGACAAGACTTTATTAAAGCATATGAAGTTGATTATTCAATATGCATTTTGAATAACCTTTGTAATTCTTATAATCATAACAGACTGTTGAAAATGGAAATATAACTTGAGCAGTTTAAGTAATGCAGAAAATGAGCAAGACAAGATTTGTGAACAACAAACCATATACATAACTTAGGTATCATAGTATTAACCTTAAAGAAACAAATTGAGACAAAAATGAACCCATAACACAATAGATTTCATGAATGGAAAACCCTCTTGGGGTAGAAAAACCACTCAGCAACGAATTTCCTTTTATTAACTCAATGAGAACCAACTCAATACACTGCATTTAGAAGTATCATAGCCTAACCAGGGTTTTATCAACTGATCCTGAAAAACTTCTTTTTCTGTTTTAGAAAGAAGAAAACTTATTATGCAAAAATGATTTCCTCTGATTTTTAACAACTCCTTTAAAAATGACATTTAACCAAAGAATCCTTCATAACTAACAGGGAAACAACTTAACAGAAAATAATCGCTTCGAATAAGTCGTGCTCTTTTTCAGATATGCAAGAAAAACAAATAAATAAATGACAGTGCATCTTTTGAAATCTTTTACCACAACACATATTCCCTTTTTTCTTAATAAAAGACTCAGATGATGAAACAATAATACATGAAAAGAAGATGTTAGTTCTAAAGACAAGAATCTATAAAAATCGGGATGAAATCCCCATATATGTCACCACAAAGTCCACCATCGGTATCGCCTACAACTGCAGATTAACATATGCAAAACCCACATCAAGAAATGATCAAAATCGGTCACTATAACTACCTTCTCCTTACCCATGGAAGCGGCCTGTTAGGGTTTGCAATATAACAAAAACAAAAATATCTCTTACTTTAGAAGAAAATGTCGAACCCTTGTCATATTGAAATGCATATTTGATTCTATTAAAACATGTCACTTAAATGCCACTCCACGTCAACCAACCAACAATCACTTACAATACACCAACCCACCTCCAAGTCATCGGGACCCACATCTCATATTTCCAGCAACACTTATACAAAGTGCTCTTAAAAAAACATCTAAATAAATGTCGATAGTGCAGTTCATAAGCATTTTATATTCAACATATAACATAACATAAACCATCAGCACTTAGGCATTAAGTGAAAGGTATACGCCATATCAACTGGCATTAAACAAATCCTCATGATGCCACTCTTTTTGTCATCAAGGACAACTAAGGGACAACAAACTCCCCCTTTGTCCTTGATGGCAAAAACCATGCCACCATTGACTTTGAAATGCAAAAAATATACCACTAAAACAAAAAATCTGCAGAATGCAAAGTGCCAATACAAGACTGCTAATGCCAGACAAAACCACTGTCAATAAGCATATAAACCAATAATACCAAATGTCAATTTGTCACTTGTCAATAGCCAAGAATACCAATCTGTCGAAACAATTTGTCAACTGTCAATACCAAAATGAATGCAATACCAAATGCCAAGAATGTTGTCAACTGTTAATACCAAAATGAATGCAATGCCAAATGCCAAAAATGCCAAATTAGCTGTCAAATGCCAATCTGTCAAAATGAATACCAATCATCTACTAACCATATGTCAATGATGCATTTTTATTCATTTGTCATTGTCATCTACCATTGTTAATCACTGTCATTGTCATTTATCAATGTTAATCATTTGTCAATGAAATGCCAATTTAGCTTTCTCCCCCTTTTTGACTCAAGGACAAACGACAAAACAACAGAATGTTGCTTGCGTAGAGAAAAGCTGCCCCTAATTGAAGACAGGAATTTAAGAAAGAGTAGATTGAGAGATGACTCCCAACTTGTCCTTGAAACGTTCAAATACTTCTTTAGATAGAGATTTTGTGAAAATGTCAGCTACTTGTGCCTGAGAAGGCACATACAACATCTGAAATTCATTAACTAACACTTTTTCTTGTAGAAAGTGTAGTTTGATAGCAACATATTTAGTGTGAGATTGCATAACAAGATTCTTAGAGAGATCGATGGCACTAGTGTGATCACAAAAAATGGAAATGGGTTTGTCTGTTAGGTCTCGGAGACAACTGAGAAGGGGTGGTGAATCTGTTGTCTAATAATTTCAAACCAAAACTAACTTAACCAAACTTAATGCATAATACCGGTAAACCAAACTTTATGTCGGTAAATACTTTTGACAGTTAATTGCAATACCGGTAAAGTTTAATGCATGAAACAGAAAGACAAATAACATCCACAACACATAACACAAATATTTGTACGTGGAAACCCTGTAAGGGAAAAACCACGGTGGGAAACCTTACCCACAATCAAATGATACTATTGCAAATAGTATGTGTGTACAATATGAAGTCTGCACATGCATAAAGGCCAACTTCCTAGAGCTCACTGCTCAATCACAAAATAGGAGTCACAGTGACTACAATTGAATGGTTAAATCCAATGATAATGTACTGCTCAAAATAGCATCTTCATATGCTGGATTCAGTACCGGTTAAGCTCTGATTTGTCTTGTTCAAACCTTCCTTGAATCTTGAATGATGTTTGCGTGTATAGCTTTGCTTATGTTCACATATACCTTATTATATCCTCTTCCACTATTACATTAATCTCACAAATGAGATCTTACATATATACCAAAACCTAAGACCAAATGTGTGGGTTGGCTTACTAAATATATTACAATAAAATCAATTACAAATGAATCAATATGTGATGCATCATGTCGGCTCAATGCATTTACAATAGTAACAAATCATCTTCATAATGTGTCGTGCTGATCTAGAGTGGATAATGCTTGTCGTTGCATAACCTAGACCTATTTGCCGGTAACAACAAATATGCAAACCCGATTAGATCAATGACCAAATTACCAAAATAAAGTGTCTAAACAATGTCTTCGACATAACCAATTAATCTTCAAGTCATTCCTAGTGCCGGTGAACAATATAACCTATTGGTGAACCAGATACCGGTGACTGTGCATAAGTCACTGAACATGTCGGTGAACATAACCAAGAATCTCCAGTGTTGATAAGTGTTGACAAGTGTTGACATCAATGACAAAACTAGTGCAACACATCCAAAATACTAACAATCTCCCCCTTTGGCATTGGTGGCAGCACAAGATGGAAAAACTATCTAAGTGCCAAAGCAGAATGCCAGAAACCAAAAACCAACAATCTCCCAAAAGAGATCATTAACCAAAAATCAAATTACAGATACAAAGAGTAACAATCTCTCCCTCAATGAATGATGTCTCTCCAAAAGATAATGTGTTTTTCCATAGATATCTCTCCCCCTTTGACATCAAATGCCAAACCAATATAAAAACCAGATTCAAACATTTCATAGAACTTATCACAAAATACCAACTTATCAATTTAAGAAACTACTCCCCCTGAGAAGTAGCTCTCCTCATCAAAGCCGGAAAAAAGATTTCTCTATTAATTCTACTAGTTTGATGCCAAGCATCAACTATTTAAGTCTCTACCAGTGGGGGTATAACCACAAGCTACCCTCTGAGATATTCAAAAGTTTCCTTAGGCAAAGGCTTAGTAACAATATCTACAATTTGCTCTTTAGTATTCACATAAACCAATTTCACTTCTTTTGCTTTAACATTCTCTTTCAGAAAATTGAATTTGATAGAAACAAGTTTAGTTTTTGAGTGAAATACCAGATTCTTAGATATGTCGATTGCTGCCATATTATCACAATAAATTGATATAGGTTCTTTACATTTTACCTTTATGTCCTTCAACATTTTCTTAATCCATAATACATAGGTAAAATTAGTTTTTGCAACAACATATTCTGATTCTGTTGTTGATAAAGATGTGCAACTATGTTTCTTGCTCAACCAAGAAATTAATTTGCTGCCAAGAAAGAATGCTCCGTCAGTGGTGCTCTTTCTATCATCTACATCTGCCCAATTAGCATCTATTTATGCACATAAATCAAAATTTTCATCTTTAGGATACCATAAACCAAGATTTGTAGTGCCTTGTAGATACCAAAAAATCCTTTTCACTGTTGATTCATGATTTTCTTTAGGATTACTTTGAAATATTGAAACAATACATACTACATTCATAATATCAGGTCTTGTTTGTGTCAAATACAGTAAACCTCCTATCATAGACTTGTATCTTGCCGGATTAATAGGTGTTGATTCATCCTTCAATGATAGTTTATCAATTGTAGTCATAGGAGTGCTTACCGGTTTAGAGTTTTCCATGCCAAATTTCTTTAGTAATTCCTTCAAGTACTTTGATTTACTTATGAATATACCTTTACCAGTCTATGAAATTTGCAATCCTAAAAAGAATTTTATCTCCCCAATCATAGACATTTCAAATTCTTCCTGCATCTTATTAGAAAAGTCTTTACATAATCCATCTTCTCCTCCAAAAATTATATCATCAACAAAAACTTATATAACCAAGATGTCATCATTAGTCACTTTGAAATATAGATTGTTGTCAGCATTACCTTTAGTGTAACCAATCTTCAAAAGATATTTGTCCAATCTAGCGTACCAAGCTCTAGGAGCTTGCTTTAATCCATATAAAGCTTTCCTTAACCTGCAAACCATATCTTTATCATTTGTCAATGAAAATCGATCAGGTTGTTCAATGTAGACTTCCTCTTCAAGATCACCATTTAGAAATGCATATTTAACATCCATTTGATATACTTTATAGTTCTTGTGTGCTGCAAAAGCTAATAATAATCTGACTGCCTCAATTCTAGCTACCGGTGCAAAGGTTTCATTATAATTAATTCCTTCTTTCTGTGAATATCCCTTACACACTAATCTTGCTTTCTTTCTGATTACCTTACCATCTTCATTAATTTTATTTCTGAATACCCATTTAGTTCCAATTAAATTTTTGTTTATAGGCCGGGGAACCAATGTCCATGTGTTGTTCTTTTCAATTTGTTCCAATTCATCTTCCATAGCTTTAATCCAATGTCTATCTTCACATACCTCATTAACTAATGTTGGTTCAATTTGAGAAATTAAACATAACTCTTCAATTTGAGAAATTAAACATAACTCTTCATTTGCCAATCTTCCTCTAGTCATAACACCTTGATACTTGTTCCCAATTATCTGATTTTCAAAGTGGTTCAATCTTACATACCGAGGTGTTTTTACTTGTTGTTGTTCTTCAGTCACTGTGGAATTTTCAGATGATGTCAGTGTGACTGGATCAATATTATGTACCAGTGTACTCATTGTAGGTTCATTTGATATTATCTCTATTTCCGGTTAAGAGTCCATGTACCTTGAATTATCTCTAAATTGTTCATCAATCTTCACATTTGCACTCTCAACAATTTTCTGCAATCTCTTATTAAAACATCTATATGTCTTGCTCTTAGATGAATAGACAAGAAATATTCCTTCATCACTTCTAGGATCAAATTTGCCAATATACTCATCTCTTCTAATATAACATTTACTTCCAAATATTCTGAAATATTTAAGAGTAGGAGTATTACAAAACCATAGTTCATGGGGGGTCTTACCGATTTCACCTTTTATGTGAACTTTGTTGAATGTGTAAACCGTTGTACTCATTGCTTCTCTCCAATATACATGAGTTAGATTTGTTTCTGATAACATACTTCTAGCTGCATCCAAAATAGTTTTGTTCTTCCTTTCCACAACTCCATTCTGCTGGGGTGTTCGAGGTGCTGATAGTTGTCTCCTAATTCCATTTACTTCACAGAATGTATTAATTCCTTAGATGTGAATTCACCTCCTTGATATGATCTCAAGCACTTGATTTTCTTACTGGTTTCATTCTCTACCATTGCCTTGAATAGTTTGAATTTCTCAAGGGCTTCTGATTTCTCCTTGAGAAAAGTAACCCAACACATTCTAGAATAGTCATCAATGATTAGCATAAAATATCTATCTCCTTGTAAACTTCTAGTTCTTGTTGGACCACATAAATCAGTATGAATTAAGTCAAGAACATTATTGGATTTTTCAGGAATACTCTTATAAGTTTCTCTAACTTGCTTTCCAAATTGACATTCCTTACATACCGGATTGTGAGGTTTAACAATCTTAGGTAAATCCCTTACTGCCTTAGGTGTACTGATTTTCACAATGCAATCAAAATTTACATGACAAAGTCTCTTATGCCATAACCAACTTTCATCAATATGTGCAATCAAGCATGCTTTCTCATTGTTATTCAAATGAAAGATATTACCTTTAGTCTGATTACCGGTTGCAATTTCCAAGCTAGTTTTGTTCATGATTTTGCATTTACCATTCTTGAAGTGTAACTGAAATCCTTTTTCAACTAATTAACCAACACTCAAAAGATTATGCTTCAAACCTTCAACATAGTAAACATTATCAGTATTGTGCTTACCATCAAAAGATATAGTACCTTTTCCTTTGATCAAACAAGCTTTATCATCTCCAAATCTTACTAGACCTCCATTGTATTCCTGAAAAGTTAAGAATTTACTTTTATCACTAGTCATATGATGTGAACATCCAAAATCAATGATCCATTCATCCTTATCTTCAATTTTAGCTTCTATGGTCTCCTCTACCGGTTGAACAGTAGGTGTTGATTGATCTTCTATTACAACAACAAAAACCCATCCATTGTCTGTCGGCTCCTCATCAGAATCATCAGTAACTCCTTCATCAACATAGTAACAGGATTTGTCTCTATTCTTCTTAAATTTGTATCTCTGATATTCAGGATTAGGCTTATATGTTCTTTTAGCTTCTTCTTTCAATCTTGCATGTCTATCTGGACACCTAGATGCCATATGACCAATTTCATTGTAGTTAAAATATTTAAATGGTGCTTTACCTTCATACTTACTTCCAACTAGACCTTTAGGCATTTTCCTTGCAAATAGTGCTTCAAGTTCTTCCTGTTCTTCATTCTCTTTTCTGATTTCTTCAACTTCTCTTGCATAGAAGGCTTTCCAACCAAATTTTTCTGATGATGATGATGATGCCTTGAAAGCTAAATCTGTCTTAATTGTAGCAACAAGACCAAATTCCTCAAATTCAAAAGCTAAAAATTTTGCACCCAAAGTGTCTCTAGATACTGATGCATTAGGCATTGTTCTCAATTCATTTATAGCAATTACTTTCATTTTATATGCCGGTGGCAAAGCTCTTAAAACTTTAGAAACAATTTCATCTTCACTTAAGGATCCTCCACAACATTGTATACCCAAAACAATTTCATTTACTCTTTCCATAAAACCAGAAATCCTTTCATCTTCTTGCATTTTCAAATTTTCATACTTGACCCAAAAGCATTCTAGTTTTGCAATTTTAATTGTGGTATCACTTTCATTCAATGTTTCCAATTTGTCCCAAATAGCTTTAGCAGTAGATCTATCTGATAATCCCATGATTTGCTGATCTGAAAATGCGCTCAAAAGTGCTTCTCTTGCTTTGCAATCATTTTCTTCATCTTTAGCCAAGGTTGGTGGATTAGGTTGACCTTGAGTAGGAGAAATATAACCATTCTTTGTAACATCCCATATGTCCTTTCCAAAGCAATTCAGATGTGTCTCCATTCTAATCTTCCATATACCATAGTTGTTTCCATCAAGTTTCAGACTGTCCTTTGTGAAATAGTTAGAAGACATAGGATCTCCTCAAGTTGTTAAACTTCTACAAAAAGAGGACTAGGCTCTGATAGCAATTGTTAGGTCCTGAAGACAACTGAGAAGGCGGGGGGTGAATCAGTTGTCTAATAATTTCAAACCAAAACTAACTTTGTCAAATTTAATGCATAATACCAGTAAACTAAACTTTATGTCGATAAACAGTTTTGATAGTTAATTGCAATACCAGCAAATTTTAATGCATGAAACAGAAAGACAAATAACATCCACAACACATAACAAAAATATGTGTATGTGGAAACCCTGTAAGGGAAAAAACACAATGGGAAAACTTACCCACAATCAAATGATACTACTGCAGATAGTATGTGTGTACAATATGGAGTCTACACATGCAGAAAGGCCAACTGCCTAGAGCTCATTGCTCAATCACAAAATGGGAGTCACACTGACTACAATTGGATGGTTAAATCCAATGATAATGTACTGCTCAAAATAGCATCTTCATATGCTGGATTCAGTACCGATTAAGCTCTGATTTGTCTTGTTCAAACCTTCCTTGAATCGTGAATGATGTTTGCGTGTATGGCTCTATTTATGTTCTCATATACCTTATTATATCCTCTTCCACTATTACATTAATCTCACAAATGAGATCTTACATATATACCAAAACCTAAGAGCAAATGTGTAGGCCGACTTACTAAAGATATTACAATAAAATCAATTACAAATGAATCAATATGTGATGCATCATGTCGGCTCAATGCATTTACAATAATAACAAATCATCTTCATAACATGTCATGTTGATCTGGAGTGGATAATGCTTGCTGATGCATAACCTAGACCTATTTGCCGATAATAGCAAATATGCAAACCTGATTAGATCAATGACCAAATTACTACAATAAAGTGTCCAAACAATGTCTTCAACATAACCAATTAACCTTCAAGTCATTCCTAGTGCTGATGAACAATATAACCTGTTGGTGAACCAGATATTGGTGACTGTGCATAAGTCACTAAACATGTCGGTGAACATAACCGAGAATCTCCAGTGCTGATAAGTGTTGACAAGTGTTGACATCAATGACAAAACTAGTGCAACACATCCAAAATACCAACATTGTCATCTGAAATACCCATATCAGCAAGTTGATGAGACATACAGATTAGCTGAGTACAACAAGCAGTTGTTGCAATATATTCACTCTGTAGTTGATAAAGTGATACAATCTTGCTTTTTACTATGTCAGGCAACAAGACAATCACCTATAAAGAAGGTTGCACCACTCCATATAGCCAGCCCAGTCAACATCAGTGAAACTAACAAGTGAAAAAACATTTTTCCGAGGATAACATAAACCATAGTCTAAATTACCTTGAATGTACTTAAATATTCTTTTCATAGCAGTCAAGTGAGATTGTTTAGGTGCAGACTGAAAGCGTGAAACCAGACATACTGCATACATTAAATCAGGTCTAGATGCAGTTAAATATAGTAAACTACCTATCATTGATATATACTCTGATTGATTTACCCTAGGAGAATCATCAGTCTTAGTTAATTTGCAGCCAGCCTCCATTGGAGTGCTAACTAATTTGCAATTTGTCATGTTAAACTTCTTAAACATTTCTTTTGCATATTTAGTTTGTGACAGAAATATGCCCCCTTCAAGTTGCATTACTTGAAGACCAAGGAAAAAAGTTAATTCACCCAACATGGACATTTTAAATTCAGATTCCATGAGTTTTGAAAACTCTTTAGACAAGGAATCATTATTGCTACAAAAAATAATATCATCCACATATACTTCAACAACTAAAATATCATTACCTTCAACCTTGATGTATACAAGTTACAGTCAACTCCACCTCTAGTGAATCCATTTGTTGTAAGGTGGGTATCCAATTGATCGGGAGTACCAAGCTCTTGGAGCTTGTTTAAGGCCATAAAGAGCCTTTTTTTCAACCTATATACATAATCAGATTTATCTGTAGAGACAAACCCTTCTAGTTGTTCCATATACACCTCCTCATCAAGATAACCATTTAGGAATGTTGTTTTAACATTTGTTTGATAGATTGTAAAGTTTTTATAATACGAGTATGCAAGAAATATTCTTATTGATTATAGCCTAGCAACAGGTCCAAATGTTTCACCAAAATCTCTACCTTCTTGCTGTGCATAGCCTTTACAAACAAAGCGTGCCTTATTCCTAACAACTTTACCATATTCATCAAGTTTATTTCTAAAAATCCATTTTCCCCCTATAACATTTTTATCATCTGGTCTAGGCACTAGTTCCGAGGTTTTAGTCTTTTCTATTTGATTGATTTCATCTCTCATTGCATTTAGCCAACAATCATCAATCAATGCATCAAAGACGGATTTAGGTTCAAAATCAGTTACCAAACAATAATGCTCAGCCATTTGAGCTTGTTCATCAATTTTTTCTCTTCTCCTAGTCATGATTCCTGCATCTATGTCACCAATAATCTGATTTTGAGGATGTCTTTTAGTAATGATTTTGGAGGGTGTATGTAGATGAATTTTTTCTTTAGAACTGGATGTAGCTTTAAGACTAGATGCACTCTCTACATTTGTTATTTCTGCTTCAGCAAATTTAGGAGCTTGATCAAGTCTTATTGGTGTATCCTCCTCAACTTCCTATACATAATCACTTAGAAGAAATTGCTCATCAAACCTTACATTAACTATTTCAACAATTTTTTCAGCCTATTATTGAAACATTTATAAGCTTTGCTATGAGTCGAGTATCCAAGAAAGATACCCTCATCAGTTTTAGTATCAAAGCTTCCTATATTTTCTTCATCTCTTTTAATGTAGCACTTACATCTAAAAATCTTAAAATATTTAATAGAAGCAACTTTACCATACCAGAGTTCATACGGAGTAAAGGTAGATTTTACCCTAATTTGTACACGATTCAGAATGTAAACTATTGTATGAATAGCTTCTTTCCAATACCTGTTTGGCAGATTTGCTTCATTGAGCATCGTGCGAGCCATTTCTTTGATTGTTCTATTTTTTCTCTCAACCACTCCATTTTGTTGGGGTGTTCGGGCAGCAACATATTGTCTTTTAATGCAATGTCTTTCACAATAATCTATGAATTTTTGTGATGTAAACTCACCACCCTTATCTGATCTTAAGCATTTTAATTTCAGATCAGATTCACGTTCAACCATCTTTTTAAAAATCTTAAACCTGTCAAATGCTTCAGATTTGTGTTTAAGAAAAGTGACCCATACCATTCTGGTATAGTCATCAACAAAGAGCATAATGTATTTTTCACCATTTGTTGACTGTGTCCTTGTAGGACCACACAAATCGGTATGAACAGTCTGTAATGCTCTTGTGGAAGAGTGTTCTTTAGATTTGAAAGACACTTTTGTTTGTTTACCTTTCAAACACTCTTTACAAATTGAGTTTAAAGATTTACTCAAGATAGGAAAACCTCTGACATTCTAATTCTTGCTGATTCAAACCAGATTATCAAAGTTTACATGCCCCAAGCACTTGTACCACAACCAATTTTCCTCTACTTGAACCAAAAGGCACATGCCTTCATTGTTTTCACAATTTATGGAGTTAAGCAAGTTGTAAACATTGCCAATAGTTCTTAAACCAGCAGCAACAATTGTACCAGACTTATTTTTGATATCACAACCCTGAGAACTAAAGGATACTTTATAACCACTATCACAAATTTGACTGACACTCAACAAATTATGCTTTAATCCTTCAACAAAATTTACATCATAGATTGGAGTATCATCATTCAGTAGTAATGGACCCTTACCTCTGACAAAGGCTCTTGAATTATCACCAAATCGTATAAAACCTCCATCAAAATCTTGCAAATGAAAAAACTTATTTCTGTCTCCCGTCATATGGTGTGAACAACCACTGTCCAACACCCACATTGATTTCCTATTTGACAAAAATGCAGTTTGCACAATCATTGATTGTTCAATACTAGGTAAAAAAAATTGTTTCCACACCTTATAAGTGTTTACCTTTGATTTGCACTGAGTAGAGGTATGTCCAAAGGTGTTACATTTAATACACTTCATAGAGTTTGGAAAGTTGTACGTTTGTTTGTGTCCAAACATGGGAGTTCTATGCTGCAAAAATCTGCAAGTGTTTACTTTATAGCCAAACTTATTGCAGTAAAAGCAATAGCCATGAAAGAACCCAAACCTAAATGGTGTCATCCTGTTGTAAGCCTGAAATTGCTTTCTATTTGCAGGCTTAGTAATCTATTTTGATGATTCAGCCTTATCATAACCTACACTAGTCAAATTTGTGTGCTTCTTTTGCTTGCTTAAGATATCATTCAAATGAATAGTACTTTCATATTTTTCAATCTATTTTTGCAGTTTTATTGTTTGTTGTTCTAAGGTTTCAATTTTCTTTTCTCTTTCTTCAAGAAGAGATTTTAGGTTTGTAGTTGCCAAGTTTGATTCATTCAACTCAACTTGTAAGATCTGATTTGAGCTTTCATGAGAAGCTAAAAGATTCTTTAATCTATTGAATTCTGTGAGAGCACAAAGTAACTCTCCTTCAAGATCAACTTCACCTTGATCCAAATCATCAAGTTTATTTTTTGTTTTGTTAATCAGGTCTTTCTCTGAAGGGGTTTCTATCTCTGCCATAAACAAAGTTTCATCACCTTCACAAGGTGAGTCATCTGATTCAACTTCAGAGTTTTCTTTAGTAAAGAGACTCTTCTTTTTCTTGAAGGAATTATACTTCTTTTAAGGATTCCACATTTTCTTTTTGTAAAATTTTTTTGGCTTTTCTTCTTCAATGTTTTGATCACTCAAAGGGTATTGAGTACAAAAATGTCTAGTTTTCCCACAATTAAAGCACTTGAAGGGCAATTTACCCTTATACTTTTTTTTGGCTTTCTAACAAGTAGGGCTTTTATAGCATCTGAGAGTTCAGATTCAGTATCGGGTTCTTCTTTCTTTTTTGCTTTGAAATCAGTCTCTTTAGAAGTCGAAGAATTACTACCTATCCTCATTTCATAGGTCGTGAGTATGATTTGTAAGCTATCAAGAGTCGTTTTGGAAAAATTCTTTTTTTCTTCTAAGATTGAAACCTTAGTTTCAAATTTAGGTAATAAGGTTTGAATGACCTTCCTAACAACATCTTTTTCATCAATAGTTTTACCAAGACCTCTTCTAGAATTTATAACTTCATCTATGCTGAGAAAATAACTTGCAATGGTCTCATCTTCTTGTTGGCATTATTGATGAATTGACTATGTGTTGCATTGATGTTTTTTCATTGATGTCAACACTAGCTGTTATGGTTGGTTACCAGAAGACAGGTTTTGGTTACCGGTGGAAGATCTAGTGTTACTAACAGAAGAGATTATTTGATGGACACTTTCGACATCTTTGGATCAATGGAGTATGTTTGATTTCATGTGTTATATGCTCCTAGAGCATGTTTTGGTCAGTTGGTATTGACTTGGTAATCGGATGCTATCATACACTCTTGTAAACCCATATCAGCATTGGCTTAAGGTTTAACCAATAGAGATTTCACTGAGGAATCTTGATAGGATGCATAAGTGGTGTTGGTGCGGCTTCTAGATGGATTTTAGGATATTGAAGATTGTAACGTTGTAAATTGTACGCACTTGCTAAAGCAGTACAATTTCACACCTAGTTTAGCACCCGCCTTGGCGCATTTTGCATTTTGCATTGCATTTCCCCTTTAGCACTTAATTAATCAAATTAATTAGGTCTAAGGTCCTATTTCATCATCTTCCACATCATAAAGTCGGCCCCTTTAATTAAAGTATGCCCCTTTCATTTTATTCCTCCAATACATCATTTAATCAAAAACCCTAATTAGGTCCTATTTTGAACTTGGGGGCTTGATTTCAAGGGTCAAAACATCTCAAAATCACCTCTAACTTCGGGATTCTCTCTAAAATCATCATATCCGACGGCCCTGAAAATTTGGTGAAAAGTTGTCAGGACCATGGTGCCCGAAGTGCACACGGTCCCAGACATTTTTCCTGAAATTTTAGGAGCGCAATCCAATCATAAAATAAAGCTTAACCCCAAGAAATTGGCAGGAGATTCAATCTCTAGGTCGGCCAAAAGTTGGAATTAAGACCTAGAGTTTCATATATAAGAGCTCTCTTTCTTCATTTGAAAGGATCTAAATTTTGGTTTTAGGGACCTTCTAGGCAGCGAAAGAGCAGATCTTTGAAGACTTCAACAACATTCAACATCCATCTATCAAGCATTCATCAGTTTCATTCATCCATTTAGGGATTTGAAGGCATTGAAGAGCAATAAGGGATCACCGACTGAAGATTGGCTTGTACCACTCCCTTGGGGTTGGGTATGATTTCATGTTGTTTTCATGTCTTTGCATAAGCCTCATTATATCATTTATATTCATGCTTTAGATCACTTTGCATCTTGATTTAGAGCATTTACATTATCATTTACAAGCAATTAGGGTTTACTTTCTAGGTTGCTCTAGTTTGCTCACTTGCATTTTAGGATCTTGCACACACACAAGGTCTACACACACATTACTTTTACAATACAACATGGCTATTCGTGGAGGTGGAAATCACCAAAGCGGGGGTTTGACTAAGGCAAAACCCTATATAGCCGCCCACCATACCTTTTCAGATATAAGTGCAGGTTTCGAGATTCGGACGATGCCGCAAGTTGCAGATCCGACGGAAGCGGACCGAGACAGAACTTCACACCAAATTTCAAAGCAAAAGACCAGGACAGGGGCATGGAGCACCCTGGTCCTACCAGGATAGGGGCGCTAGGCGCCCTGGTCCCTGGGACAGGGGTGCTGGGCGCCCTGGTCCTTCTGTCAGACAACATTTCCAATAGTTTTCCAGGTGGTAACATAGCAGTTTTAGGTGCAGTTTCAGGAGCAGAATCAGGACAGTGGCGCCTGCGCCCCCGTCCCGAACATTTTCACTTAGATTTTAACTCTGGGTACGCATCTGCATTCTTGTCTTGTCTTTGTGTTTGCAGCTTTCCATTGTTTAACTTCAATTCTGCAATTTTGTTATTAGTTCATACTTGCACTCTGAGGTTAGGAATTGAACTTGCATCATTTTATCTTTCAATTACAACAAAGGAATAGAAACCCTAATAGGTAGCCCGTGGCTCTCTCTTTCACAAAAAGAAGTAGCCAATTGTGTGATACCTCTAGGCTCTTTCGTATTCCACAATGTGTGTCAAAAGGTAGGATTAGGACATGTTAGCCTAGTCTCACTTTTTCCCCTACACATTTTGGTGAACCCGACGTGATCCTTATTATTGCTTTCTCTTGCATTGCATTTGTTGGATCTAGATCTAGATTTAGTGTGTTTCATTTAAGTTTCATCTTCATACAAAAAAAAAAAATAACAAAAAAAAAAGAAAAAAAGAAAGAGTGTGTTTCTTTGTTTCTTTGCATTGTGTGTTTAAGTTTTATGCAACTTTTATTTCAAAATGTCAGATTTTTATTTGCAAGATGTTCATATTTATGATGATGTATGCAATTATGTTGATTATAAGTATAGCCAAGATGAATTAGATGAAGCTTTAGATGAGTTTCTGAATCCTAAAGATGCCAAACCTTCATTTTGCCAAAGACTCATAAACCTTGTTACTATGCCATTTCATTGTGATGAGAAAGATAAGTCGAATGGTTCCTCTCAAGGGTACATTCCTATCAACTCTTCCACTGAATCTAGTAACATGGTTGTTTTCAATGATCCCCTCTATGAAGAGATGTCTCCTTTTGAATCAAAAGATAAACCTTTTAATCGATATGATCATGCTTTGTTGGATGATGCTCTTGATGACTTTGTGGCTTTATCGAAATCTTTAAACAAGAACAAAACTTCTAAATTAGTTAACATGATAAACCTGAATGAGCATAATAAGCCTCTCTTTGAAGTCCAAGGTGCTTATCCTTTTCCCACCTTTCAAGTTCTTAAATCACCTCTCCTTACTGTCCAAGGAGGGTATGGTCATGATTCCTTTCTTACTCCGAATAAACCTATCATCACTGTGCAAGGAAGAAAACCTATAAGTCCTTATAGTTATACCAAGCAATTAACTAGAGAGAGTTATCATGCGGTTGCCCATACTTATCATACTAGGAATAATAGGCAGCCTAATCCTCCTCCTGTTACTCCAGTTTCTCTTCCTAATCCTCAACCAATTCTTCCACAAGCTCCACGTATTTCACAAGTTCTTGGTAAGGAATATGATCTCATAGAACAACTTAAGGCTACCCCTGCTAAGATATCCCTTTGGGATTTGATTCAAACTTCTTCCGCTCATCATGGAATGTTACAAGATGCCTTGAAAGATTTGAATGTTCCTCCACCAAATACATCTAGTAATATAGTGTCTTTGGTTAACTCTGTGATGAATCCTAAAGCTCAAATTGTGTTTACTCAAGATGAATTGCCTACTAGTGAAATTCAACATCAATATGATCCCTTGATGATTGTGGTTATCATAAATGACACTGCTATAAGACGAACACTGGTAGATAATGGCTCTTGCCTTAATGTGTGTAGCATTAATCTATTGCATAAGATGAATGTGGATACATCCCTTATTGAGCCTGACTCTTGTCCCATTCGAGGCTTTGACAATGTGGCTAAGTCTTCATTAGGTATTATCACCTTACCCCTCACAGTGGGGCCTATTACTTTGCCTACTCCTATTCATGTTATGTCAGGAAATCTAACATACAACTTGTTATTAGGGAGACCTTGGATTCACAGTATGCAAGTTGTCCCCTCTACATTGCATAGACAAGTTAAATTTATTCATAACAATAAGACATATACCTTGATAGGTGATACTAATTTCCAAGCTTGTTTGCAAACATCTACTTCCAAAGGGGGTTCTTCTAAGCCTTCCTCTTCTAGTGATGACTCTTTAAACAAGATACCTATGGATGAATCCTCACTCTCTGATGATCAAAATTCTTTGGATGAGTCTGAAACTCCTGAAGAAGATTCTTCTCGACTTGAATCTACACATGAGAAGGCTTTTGATCCTGAGAAGGTTCTCGTAGAAGACGATTGGGGATCTCTTGATTTTAATCCCACCTTTGTAGGTGAGTATAGGGTCCCTTCTAGAGAGCTTAAAGTTGAAAGGAAGGAAGAGGCTAAAAATCAATCAATCTTACCTGAACCTATGAGCAATAATTTTGTGGCCGCTTCTCAAACTTCTTCTCCTCACACCTCTAATTCTGAAGGATTTGATTCTTTGTCTTATGAAAAACCACCTTCTCTTTCTGAAATGGCTAATCGTTATGGTCGTGGTTTTCATATTCTAGCTAAGCATGGGTATCATGGAAATGGTTGTGGCACTCACGAACAAGGGATAAAGGTTCCTCTAGAGAATAATCTTTATGATGTGACCTTTGGACTTGGTTATAATCCCTACAAGCGCACTAAAGCTTCTAAGAGACCATGTATTAGTGTTAATGTTATTTCTATATCTCTACCAATGAGACACCCTGAGTATATTGATGGGGATCCTTCGTGTGCCTGTGCTTTGGATGTCTTTCCTACCGATGATGCTTTAGCTGAGTTTTTAGGAGCATATGATACTCTTCCTCGTTATCATCACAATAGGGGATTTCCTTATTGTTTGAACACTGAAGCTTATTTCGGAAGAGAGATTGATAATGATGAGATTGTGAAAGAATTCCCTCAGTTAAAGGATACTCCTCAACAAAGTAATCTTCTTATAAGTGACACCATTGATATTAAGATGGATCCTTGCAATGAAGAAAAAGTTATTAAAATTGGGAAATGTTTGGATGAAGAAGAACAAAAACAATATGCAGATTTATTGCATGAATTCCCTGAGATCTTTGCTTGGACATATTCTGACATGCTTGGTATAGATCCTAAGATTGTTACTCATAATATTGTCTTAGTTCCCGATGCTAAGCCTGTGAAACAAAAGATTCGAAAAATGAATCCTAAGTTAGCTTTGCTTGTTAAGGCTGAGATTGAAAAATTATTGGAGGCTGGATTTATCCACGCTATTGATTATTCCCCGTGGATTTCAAATATTGTCGCTGTGGCTAAATCAGATAATAAAATAAGAATGTGTATCGACTTTCGAGATTTAAATAAGGCTTCTTTGAAAGATGATTTCCCTCTCCCAAACATTGACATGATAGTTGATTCCACAGAAGGACATGCTTTGTTATCCTTCATGGACGGTTTTTCAGGATACAATCAAATCTTTATTAATCCTCAAGATCAATTCAAAACTGCTTTCACCACTCCTTGGGGTACGTTCTGTTGGGTGATGATGCCTTTTGGGCTTAAAAATGCCGGCACAACTTATCAACGAGCGATGACCCTTATCTTTCATGATTATATGCACAAGATTTTAGAAGATTATGTTGATGATATTTTAGCCAAATCCATTCTCCGTATAGATCATATTAAGATCCTTCGTCAAATCTTTGAAAGAATTCGTAAATATCACATGCGCTTGAATCCCCGAAAATGTGTTTTTGGTGTGGATAGTGGAAAACTATTAGGATTCATAGTTTCGCATCGTGGGATTGAGGTGGACACTAAGAAAATAGATGCTATTGTCAACATGCCACCTCCTAGAAATGTGTCTCAACTCAAAAGCTTACAAGGAAAGATTCAAGCTATTCGTAGGTTTGTATCTCAACTTGCGGATCATACTTTTCCTTTTACTCAACTTCTCAAAAAGAATATCACTTTTCAATGGAATGAAGATTGTCAACAAGCATTTGAAGATTTAAAAGTATATTTGGCTAATCCTCCTATCCTTAAACCCGCTGAACCTTCTAAGCCCTTTCTTCTTTATACAGCTGCTTCCTCTCATGCTCTCGCAGCATTATTGGCACAACATGATAAAGATGGTAAAGAATGTCCGGTTTATTATATAAGTCGAACCTTACTCGATTATGAGACCCGATATTCTGTGATAGAAAGACATAGCTTGGCCTTGGTGTTTGCGACTCAGAAATTGAGACATTATCTTTTAAATTCAGAAGTCCATGTCATGGTAAAGTTTGACCCTTTGAAGCATCTTTTCTCTAAAACTGATTTATCAGGATGCCTAGCTAAGTGGGCTATGATGTTAACTAAATTTGACCTTAAATTTGTTTCACAAAGAGCAATTAAAGGGCAAGCGTTGACTGATCACTTAGTTGAGGCCCCTTCACCTTTCTCCTTCCCTAACCCTGAGTCTTTTCCCGATGATTTCATTCTTTGTATAGGGAAAGATGAAACTTGGGAGTTGTACTTTGATGGCTCTAAGTGTCGTACGGGATCGGGGACAGGTGTTGTTCTAATTTCTCCTATAAAGAAATCCATTCCCTTATCTTATCGTCTCAATTTCCTATGTACCAATAACATTGCTGAGTACGAGGCTCTTATAGCAGGAATAAAGGCAGCCTTGGCTTTGAATGTAAAGCACATACATATTTATGGAGATTCTCAATTGATTATAAGACAAGTAATAGGACTGTATCAAGCAAAACAAGACAAATTATCACAATATAAAGACCTTGCTATCTCTTTGTTACAAAAATTTGATTCTTATACCATGGAACCTGTTCCTTGAAAAGATAATCGACATGCGGACGCAATGGCATGTGTGGCTTCTCTTGTATCTTTAGAGGACCTTGTGGTTGATCTTAAATTTGTTATTCACAACCTTATTTCTCCAGCTATTGTAGATGATTCTAGCCCGGTGACATGCTGTGACTTTATAGACTCAGGTGAATGGTATTCGCATATCGTAAGATACTTTACCGATGGTACCTTTCATGATTCTGCCAATAGGAACACTAGGGCTATAATTCGCAAGCTATCTGCTAGATATATCATTCTTTCTAATGTTCTTTACCGAAGGGGTTATAACGGTCTTCTCCTTCGCTGTCTTAACAAATCAGAAATCCCTATTGCTCTTGAAGAGGCGCATTCAAGTGCCTGTGGGGGGCATTTTGGAGGCAAATCCTTGGTTCAAAGGTTGCTTCGTATGGGATATTATTGGCAAACTATACAGTAGGATTCTTTTTCATTTGTTAAGAAATGTCATCAATGTCAACAACACAATAATCTGATTCATGCTCCTGCCCAAGAACTTTGTTCTCATGTAGCTTCTTGGCCTTTCTCTGCATGGGGGTTGGATCTCATCGGTAAAATCTCTCCTCCTTCATCTCAAGGGCATACTTTCATTATAACCGCAACAGATTACTTTACAAAGTGGGTAGAAGCTGTTCCCCTTCGCTCTACTACTGCTGAAGTGATTTGTCGATTTCTTCTAGAAAACATTATTTCTCGATTCGGGATACCTTCCACTATAATCTCAGATAATGGGACATCATTTAAGAACAAGGACGTGAAGAAATTCCTCGAGAAATATCATATCAAACATCGATTTTCTACACCATACTATCCTCAATCAAATGGTCAAGCCGAATCATCCAATAAGATAATTGAACAAATTCTTCGCAAAACCATGAATAAGCATGGTAAGGATTGGAGTACTCAGCTAATTTATGCTCTTTGGGCTTACCGAACGAGTGTACGAATTGCTACAGGAACCATCCCTTATAATCTTGTTTATGGTGTTGATGCTATTATGCCTTTAGAGTTAGAGATTCCATCACTTAGAGTTTCTCTCAAAGGTATAGTAGATGATGACTCTTATAAAGAACAAAGACTTCAACAGCTTGAGATGCTTGATGAATAGCGTATAAATGCTCTTGATCATATTCAAGCGTATCACAAAACTCTACAAAGAAGCTATAATGATAAGGTTATTCAACGTTCCTTCTCAATGGGTGACTTAGTTCTTTATGAGAATCAGCGCAATGTGAATGCCTTACCTGAAGAAAAGGGAAAATTTATTCCTAATTGGCTTGGACCGTATATTGTTATTGAAGATTATGGATCGGGTGCTTATAAAATAGCGGATGTAGACGGTACACCTCTTAAAAACCCTATAAATGCTATGCACTTGCGTAGATACTATGCTTAATTCCTCATTCCTTATCTTTTTATCACTTCTTCAAAATTGGATAATATGTTAGCATATCTTTGTTAGAGCAAATAGAATTAAATGATGTTTTGTTTAATCTATATTGCTTTGTTCCTGACAAGCGTGTTTCTTTACTCTATGGTTTGTCTTGAATTCATCTATGTAAATTGCAAAAGATTTACATTTCCATTATGCTGGCATATTATACAATGTCTTTATGTGTTAAGTAGAATTGTATCATGTTGTGTTTAAATTAAATCACATTAGTTATATGATTCTTAGGCTTAACACCTATTTCTTCTCTATCATCAATGTAGTACTTGATTAAATATTTTATTTTAATTAAGTCACACATGTATCAATTTAATCATGGAGCATTGAAAAATCAATCACATGGAAATTAAATTCAGAACATACATGTACATCTACCAAATGTATTAACTTTAATCAAAATACACATTGTTTTAGGCATTAAAGATAACACATTTGAGACAAAGAGAAGCATGTATATATATATATATATATATATATATATATATATATATATATATATATATATATATATATATATATATATATATATATATATATATATATATATATATATATATGTGGATCGTGTGTTCATATACAAAAGTAGGTCACTATACATCCAAAATGTGACCTATCCTACATCATGAGATCATCTCCTATCCCTAGGGCTAGTGGCTAGAGAGTGACGACTGGATGCTCCCTCCTGATCCGGCCGTGAAGGTGGATCCATAGGTGTATAGCGTGATATAGATCGTGAATGACTCCGAGAGGAACTCCTACGATCCCTATCCATAAGGATCGCGCGATACGAGGTAGCCTTGGCCTGAGCTGCTGCTAGATCACACTGTGCCCGCTGAAGGTCCTCTGATAGAACTCTCTCTCTTTCCCTCCATATTTCCACCTGTACTCGAAATGGGGAAAACAAGTCATCATGCCGACCCGCACTCCCTTGAGGTCTATAAGCAACCTGTGAGGAACTAGGGATCTGTGCTATCATGGAAATATTTGTCACTGCTTGCTAGATCAAGGAACGCCACTCCTGCACATTAGTCGTAGCAGTAGAACAGATTTTGTATTAGCACCATTTTATATCATCAAAAAATTAATCAAATCAATATAAACCTACTATACCTAGATCTCCCTCGCGCCAGTAGGGATCGTGATATGGTAGCATTTGTGACTGGGAACTACTAGGCTCCCCACGCTCGAATGATCTGTGCACGATGGGTATAGGTCTCCGTATCGCCTCGTGTTCCCCCTTTTGGGGAATAAGAGGAGGATCCAAGGCTATGGTATCATCTCCTGAATGATGGGGAGTTGCATCTGACTCCTCCTCATCATCTCTATCCTCGTTCTCCTCATCATCATCTCTATCTGTGTCATCCTCCTCTCCTTCCTCCTCCTCCTCGGCACTAGGCTGATCTCCTATGGGTGGATTAGGATCTCCTGCCTCCTCATGACCCTCTCCCTCCTCTGGCTCCTCCGATCTGGATCCCTAATCCTCATCTCAATCTCCATGTCTCCATGGACCTGGATGGCCTATCGGGTGATCTGGTGGAAAGATAGGCCCCGGGTATGTCCTCACAAACCATGAGAGATACCTGCGCTGTGCTCCGGGATCTGCGGCATAATCAGTGACCACATCCTAATCGGACCCCTCTATATCTATGATCTCGATATCATCTATCGTAGGTCTCGCTATTGCTCTGGGTCTGGGAAGGACTCATGAGTGTCGAGTGTAGATGGGTACATCGCCTGGAACACACTGCTCTAGCCCAAACTGCCTCCGTATGCGGTCAAAGTAGAATGGGACTATGATATGTGGGTATCATCTTCTCAGTAGGCGGTTCCTCTATAAGCATGCTAGCTGCCTCTCCATTCCATCCCATCTATGCATCCGCAGATATGGTCTCCATACTGTCACCTCAGCTGTCAATCTATCGAATGTCACTCTCTAATATAGTAGATCCCCAAATCTCCACTCGCTGGTAAGTGGATAAGCAAACACCCTAGGTCACTGCTAGCCACACTCATCGGGTAGCCGACAGGCTTGGTGCATGTAAAGTGCTCAAATATCCACACCTAAAGAAGTGTGCATGTCATCAAACTACAACACTATCCAAAAACATACTCCTCGAGGTCGTGATAGAGATGTGCAAGCATACTCCGACCCCAGGCATATACTCTCCTATGTCTCTCCATAGCCCTAATGCACCATGTGAGACCCCCATGCATGTGCGTACCTCTCCCATTAGGGCAGATGGCTAGTGCAATGATGGCAATCATAAGACGTCTCATGAGGCGCACCTCTCCTGTAGGATGTAAGAGCCAACTGACCATGATGCGACCTCTCGTCTCACTCGGCATGACTCTCCCTATGCAGTATACCTGCTCCCTCTGATGGTCCTCTACTGAACGATCGGTCACGTATGTCACGGTAGCTCCTCTGATAGGTAGGCAAAGTATGCGGTACACATCCTCAAGTGTCACTGTCATCTCTCCTACTGGAAGCTGGAATGTACATGCGTCAAGTTCCCATCGCTCCATAAGTGCCATCAGCATCGTAGGATGGAATCGAATGGCTGGCATAAGGATCATATACCACAAACCTACTATAGACAATGTATCTCTCTCTGCCTGAGTCAGTCGGGGAATCTAATCTCGCAAACTGCAAAGAATCTACCCCGCCGTGTGCTCTCTCATGTATGGGAGACCCTGCAATACAAAAACATCAGTGTAATCAGTACTCAATCATCAAAATCATCTATGCCAAAAATGCAAACTATCAAACATCGAAAGCTAACCCTTGCCAAGTCCTGATTGGGACCATGGCGCCCTGAGAGGACCATGGCACCCTGAAAGGACCATGGCACCCTTCAGGGACCATGGCACCCTGATAGGACCATGGCACCTTGGGTGGGACCCAGGGTCAGATTCTAGGGCCCGCATTCGATCACAGAAACTCAAAGTCAACAGAAATGCAGAAAGTCAAAGTCAAAGTTCAGTCAACCCACCTCATCCAGTGGCTCATCGCCGATCACGGCCTGTCGCATGATCTCCATCCTCATGGGATGCTCCGATCATCGTGAAGGCATGATGATGGCTATGTGGGCTCCGCTGCAATGAACAATACTCAGAAATCAACAAAGTGACAAATGCAATGGTCACTTTCAAGGTATATATTTTCATTTTGGTTTCAAAACCCTAATTTTCCTCTATCACTTATTTCATCATAACTTGAGTTTGGGAGATGCGATTTTCAAGCCGTTTGTTGTGTTAGAATTGTGTTTTCGTCCCCTTACTCTTGGGATGTTCCAAAATGTGCTCTGATGAAGCCTCTTTAGTGAACATCTATCATCAATAATCTCTCACACAATTTGTCGTAAGTAAACATGCTATCCTATTTCACCTCCCTAATAAGCAAGCCGAAATAGGGGGGGCATATAGCTACTTGCAAATTTCATCACTTTCCTTAGTAAGCATTAGGTGATTTTGTGAACTAACGTGTGTTTTGTAGGGTGCGGTTCCTAACTGTTTACTGCAGATAACGCTGGGGGCTTCGTTCGATGGACTTATGGATATATCCTTTTTCAAATAATGTTTACTTTCTTGTACTTTAGCTTCCATATGCATGTAGTACTCATATGACCGCTAAAGTGGGGGCTAAATGTAACGTCATAAATTGTACGCACTTGCTAAAGCAGTACAATTTCACACCTAGTTTAGCACCCACCTTGGTGCATTTTGCATTTTGCATTGCATTTCCCCTTTAGCACTTAATTAATCAAATTAAATTAGGTCTAAGGTCCTATTTCATCATCTTCCACATCATAAAGTCGGCCCTTTTATTAAAGTGTGCCCCTTTCATTTTATTCCTCCAATACATCATTTAATCAAAAACCCTAATTAGGTCCTATTTTGAACTTGGGGGCTTGATTTCGGGGGTCAAAACATCTCGAAATCACCTCTAACTTTGGGATTCTCTCTAAAATAATCATATCCGACGGCCCTGAAAATTTGGTGAAAATTTGTCAGGACCATGGCGCCCGGAGTGCACACGGTCCCGGACATTTTTCTCGAAATTTTAGGAGCGCAATCCAATCATAAAATAAAGCTTAACCCCAAGAAATTGGCGGGAGATTCAATCTCTAGGTCGGCCAAAAGTTGGAATTAAGACCTAGAGTTTCATATATAAGAGCTCTCTTTCTTCATTTGAAAGGATCCAAATTTTGGTTTCAGGGACCTTCTAGGCAGCGAAAGAGCAGATCTTTGAAGACTTCAACAACATTCAACATCCATCTATCAAGCATTCATCAGTTTCATTCATCCATTTAGGGCTTTGAAGGCATTGAAGAGCAATAAGGGATCACCGACTGAAGATTGGCTTGTACCCCTCCCTTGGGGTTGGGTATGATTTCATGTTGTTTTCATGTCTTTGCATAAGCCTCATTATATAATTTATATTCATGCTCTAGATCACTTTGCATCTTGATTTAGAGCATTTACATTATCATTTACAAGCAATTAGGGTTTACTTTCTAGGCTGGTCTAGTTTGCTCACTTGCATTTTAGGATCTTGCACACACACAAGGTCTGCACACACATTACTTTTACAATACAACTTGGCTATTCGTGGAGGTGGAAATCACCAAAGTGGGGGTTTGACTAAGGCAAAACCCTATATAGCCGCCCACCATACCTTTTCAGATATGAGTGCAAGTTTCGGGATTCAGACGATGCGGAAGTTGCAGATCCGACGGAAGCGGACCGAGACAGAACTTCACACCAAATTTCAGAGCAAAAGACTAGGACAAGGGCGTTGGGCGCCCTGGTCCTGCCAGGACAAGGGTGTTGGGCGCCCTAGTCCTTCTATCAGACAGCATTTCCGACAGTTTTCCAGGTGGTAACATAGCAGTTTCAGGGGCAGTTTCAGGAGCAGAATCAGGACAGTGGTGCCCGCGTCCCCGTCCTGAACATTTTCACTCAGATTTTAACTTTGGGTACGCATCTGCATTCTTGTCTTGTCTTTGTGTTTGTAGCTTTCCATTGTTTAACTTCAATTCTGCAATTTTGTTATTAGTTCATACTTGCACTCTGAGGTTAGGAATTGAACTTGCATCATTTTATCTTTCAATTACAATAAAGGAATAGAAACCCTAATAGGTAGCCCGTGGCTCTCTCTTTCACAAAAAGAAGTAGCCAATTGTGTGATACCTCTAGGCTCTTTCGTCTTCCACAATGTGTGTCAAAAGGTAGGATTAGGACATGTTAGCCTAGTCTCGCTTTTTCCCCTACACAAAGATGTTCTTTGATTGTGCTTCAACTACTTGAAGACATTGCTTTGGCGTGGTGGACCCAGAATAGGTCCGGTACCTATCTAGGTTATGGACTAGTATCATGTTAACGTGTACTCTACATGTTACTAAGATGTTTCGAGATGTTCTATGGATTGGTTATTATTGTTTTAGTCTTAAGCCGACATGGCATATCATTGTAATATGGATTTATGTAATGATCTTATTGTAATATCCTTTAGGTGGCTGACCTAATTTGTTTGGGCTTTAGGGTTGGTATAAAATTATGTAAGATCTCATTGTAGATCATGGTATGGAATGGGGATTATGTGGTTGTGGTCTTGAAATGCAATATCATATGTGAAGGATATTTGTTCAATCATAGGTGATCGAATTGGGATTATGGAAGAGGTCAAAGGCCTCCAGTATTGAGCTTAACCGAGATTATAATAAGGCATGGTAGATGCTATCTCTGGAAGTTCACTCTATTTGATTGTTGTCCATTTATCTTGAGGTGGTTATAACCTCTCTGTAGTCAATGAGACTCTATTGTAATGAGTAGTACGGTCTAGGCAGTGTGCCTTCCTACATGTGCAGGCCTCTTATTGTATCACAAACTTTTTGCAAAAGTATCATCTGACTGTGGGTAGGCTTCCCACCGTGGTTTTTCCCTTTCCAGGTTTTCCACATAAAAATCATGGTGTTATGTGGTATGGTTGCATTGCGTTGATTATCTGTTTCATTGTTAATTTTTATTGCTTACTGATATCTGTTTTTGCTTTATCGATACTAAATTTGGTTTAAGGTTATTAAGTGGATTAAATGATATAATGTGTTAACAACTGATTCACAGCTGCCCCCCTCCCCCCTCTCAGTTGTTCACCGGTTATCCTATCACTTGGTATCAAATCTTTGGTCGTCTTTTGCAAAAGCTTAACCACTTGAGGTAGATCCTATGGAAACTAACACTTCAAATCCACCGACAACTATTTTCAGAAGAGAAATCCCTAAGCTTGATGGAACAAATTATGGGATATGAAAAATTCGAATGGAGACTCATCTTAGATGTCTTGGCAAGGATATTTGGGAAATCACTGAGAAAGGATACACACCTTATGATCCGGCATCTGGCAATCCTGCTCCTACGAACTTGGATAAGAATATTGTAAATGATTACAGAGCTAGAGAAGCCCTCTTGTGTACACTTACTGATCAACAAATAATGGGATTGACTAATAAATCACCGGCAAAGGTTATGTGGGATAAATTGCAAACTCTAAATGAAGGTGATCCTACTATCAAAATTGCTAAATTTGATGGTTATTAGATAAGATATAAAAACTTAAAGATGGAAGATAATGAAAGAATTGTTGTGTTTATGGAAAGAGTAAATGAGATTGTTATGGGAATTCAATGTTGTGGAGGATTTCTAAGTGAAGATGAAATAGTTTCCAAAGTCTTGAGAGCTCTTCCACTGGCTTACAAGATGAAGGCAACTGCAATTAATGAGTTAAGAACAATGACAAACTCTTTAGTTAACAAAAACATTCTGATTGGGAAATTATCTTCTTTTGAACTTGAAGAATTTTGATCTTCTAGAGTTGTTAAGTCTGAACCTTCTTTTCATGCATCATCATCTACCAAAAAAAGTGATTGGAAAGTCCTATATGCAAAAGAATTGGAAGATATGAGAAAAGAAGATGAAGAATTTGAGCAACTTCAAGCCTTATTTGCTAGAAGAGTGCCTAAAGGACCGACAGGAAGTAAGTATGAAGGAAAAGCACCTTTTAAATGTTTTGCATGTAATAAGATTGATCATTTTGCATCTAGATGTCTTGAAAGGAATGCAAGATTTGAGGAAAGACTTAAGAAATCATTTAAGCCTAACCAGAATAGATCTAGATTCAAGAAAAGTAAACAATGCTACATAGTGGATGAGGAAGGAGTAAGTGATGACTCTACGGATGAACTGACAGAAGACTCTGCTAGTGGATCCGACAATGGAAAGGAATGGGTGTTCTATGCTTTAAAGGAAGATGAACCGACACCAGCTATCATGAATGAATAAAAGGCCCTGGCAGAAAAAGTTGAAGATAAGAATGAATGGGTAATTGATAGTGGATGCTCACATCATATGATTGGAGATAAAAGAAAATTTATGTCCCTACAAGAATAAAATGGTGGTCAAGTCAGATTTGGAGATGACAAAGCATGTTTGATCAAAGGAAGAGGTACTATTTCTCTAGATGGCAAGCATAATACTAATAATGTCTATTATTTAGAAGGTTTAAAGCATAATTTTTTGAGTGTTGGTCAATTGGTGGACAAGGGTTTCCAACTTTAGTTTAAAGATAGAAAATACAAAATCATTAACAAGACTGGTTTGGAGATTGCACCTGGTATTCAGACTTGAGGTAATATCTTTCACTTGAACACTGGTAATAAGACATGTTTGATTTCTCATATTGATGAGAGTTGGTTATGGCATAAGAGGTTGTGTCATGTTAATTTTGATTGTATTGTTAAGATCAGTTCAACTAAAGAAGTTAAAGATATACCTAACATTATGAAGCCTCATAATCTGGTATGTAAGGAATGTCAATTGGGAAAGCAAGTTAGAAGTTCTTTTAAGAGCATATATGATAAATCTAAAGATGTACTTGATTTAATTCACACTGACTTATGTGGTCCTGCAAGGACTAGAAACTTTCAAGGTGATAGGTATTTCATGTTGATTATTGATGACTATTCTAGGATGATGTGGGTGACTTTTCTAAGCGAGAAGTCTGAAGCCTTTTAGATATTCAAGATCTTTAAATCAAAGGTTGAAACAAAAACTGGATTGAAAATCAAATGTCTAAGATCAGATCAAGGCGGTGAGTTCACTTCTCATGAATTTAACAGTTATTGTGAGACAAATGGAATTAGGAGACAGTTACCTGCACCTCAGACTCCTCAGCAGGATGGAGTTGTGGAAAGAATGAACATTACCATTTTGGATGCAACAAGATCTATGATGATGGAAGCCAAATTTCCTCACATCTACTGGAGAGAAGCAGTGAGTACAATAGTCTACACATTCAATAGAGTTCACATCAAAGGTGAAACCGGTAAGACCCCTTATGAATTATGGTCTGGACATACACCTACTGTCAAATATTTCAAAATTTTTGGAAGTAAATGCTATATCAAAAGAGATGATTCAATTGGAAAGTTTGATCCTAGATGTGATGAAGGGATATTTCTTGGTTATTCAATTCAAAGTAAAGAATACATATGTTATAACAAAAGATTGCAAAAAAAATGTGGAGACTGCTAATGTGAAAGTGGATGATCAATACAAAAATCAATCTATATCATATGATAGGGAACCAGCAGTGGAAATGATCATAACTGAACCGACAATGCCTCAACCGGTACAGGAAACTAAGATAGTTACACTAGCACAATTAGAAAATTCAACTGTGACTGATGATTCGAGCAATGAACCTGAAGTTCAGAAGACACCAAGGTATGTAAGATTAAATCATTCTAAAGATCAAATCATTGGAGATAGGAACAAGGGAGTTACGACAAGAAGCAAATTGGAAAATGAAGAGGTATGTCTTATTTCTTAAATTGAACCGACATCTTTTATTGAAGCTTGTAAAGACAAACATTTCTTAAAGACTATGGAAGATGAATTAGATCATATAGAGAAGAATAAAACTTGGACTTTAGTTCCCCAGCCTAAAAATAAGAACGTTATTGGGACTAAATGGGTTTTTAGGAACACACTGAATGAGGATGGTCAAGTTGTAAGAAACAAATCTAGATTGGTTTGTAAAGGATATTCTCAAATGGAAGGAATTGATTATGGTAAGACATTTGCACCTGTAGCTAGAATTGAAGTTGTTAGACTATTTCTTGCCTATGCAGCTTATAAGAACTATAAGGTTAATCAAATGGATGTTAAATGTGGATTTTTGAATGGTGAAATTGAGGAAGAAGTATATATTGAGCAACTTGATGGATTTTCACTGATAGATCATAAAGATATGGTTTGCAGATTGAAGAAAGCTTTATATGGATTGAAACAAGCTCCTAGAGCTTGGTATGCAAGGTTGGATAAGTATCTTTTGAAGCTTGGTTTTACTAAAGCCAGTGTTGATACTAATTTATATTATAAGATCACTAATGATAATATTCTAATTATTGAAGTATTTGAACTGATGATATCATTTTTGGAGGAGAAGATAAATTGTACATATAATTTTCTAACAACATGAAGAATGAATTTGAAATGTCCATGATTGGTGAGATGAGATTTTTCTTAGGTTTGTAGATTACTCAAACTGACAAAGATATTTTTATCTGTCAAACTAAGTATCTGAGGGAATTTTTGAAGAAGTTTGGTATGGATAATTCGAAACCGGTAAGTACTTCTATGGTGACAAGTGAGAAATTATCTATCAAGGATACTTCTACATCGGTAAATCCGACAAGGTATAAGTCTATGACTAGTGGTCTGTTATATCTAACTCAGACTAGAACATATATTATGAATGCAGTAAGTATTGTTTCAAGATATCAAAGTAATCCTAAAGAAAATCATGAATGTGCAGTAAAGAGGATATTCTGGTATTTGCAAGGAACAACAAAATATGGCTTATGGTATTTTACAAATGATGATTTCACTTTATGTGCATATATTGATTCAGATTGGGCAAGTGATACTGATGACAGGAAGAGCACTTCTGGTGGATCTTTCTTTCTTGGAAAGAAACTGGTTTCATGGATCAACAAAAAATAGTCATGCATTTCTTTATCTACTGCAAAAGCTGAATATGTTGTAGCAACAACTAATTGCATTCAAGTCTTATGGATGAAGCAAATGTTGAAGGATATCAAGGTAAATTATAGTGAACCAGTAGTTATCTATTGTGATAACTCTGCAATGATTGACATGTCTAAGAATTCAGTATTTAACTCTAAAACTAAGCATATATCAATAAAGTATAACTTTGTGAAGGACAAGGTAGAAGCAACGGAAGTAAAATTGGTTAATGTGAACACTAAAGAACAGATTATAGATATATTCACTAAACCTCTGTGTAAGGAATCATTTGAATATTTGAGAGACGGGTTAGGGGTTTCTGTCCCTCCGACAGAGACTTGATTGATGTAGTTTGTCATCAGTCTGACATGCATTATCGGAGATACTATTCATTTTGGAACTGATGAGTGGTGCAACTACTCAGGAGGAGTAGTCAGCTTTCAGATTCAGGGAAGTACATTATTGCTTTGATATTTGTGTCATATTTCTGGCATTGATGTCAAAGGGGGAGAGATAGTGATGTGAAAAATAAATTCAGAACTTTATAGAGATATCATTCACAGGGGGAGAGTTGTCTTCCATAGGGGGAGACTTGTTTAGCATTTTTGGGTACTTAGATGTTTTCACATCTAGTGTTGCCATCAATGCCAAAGGGGGAGATTGTTGGCATTATGGATGAATTGATTATGTGTTGCATTGATGTTAACACTAGCTATTATGGTTGGTTACCGGCAGACAGGTTTTGGTTACTGGTAGAAGATCTAGTGTTACCGGCAAAAGAGATTATCTTATGGACACTTCCGACATGTTTGGATCAATGGAATATGTTTTATTTCATGTGTTATATTCTCCTAGAGCATGTTTTGGTCAGTTGGTATTGACTTGGTAATCAGATGCTACCATACACTCTTGTAAATGCATACTGACATTGGTTTAAGATTTAACCAGATGAGCTTTCACTAGGGAATCTTGACAGGATGCATAAGTGGTG
Source organism: Cryptomeria japonica (assembly GCF_030272615.1). Lineage (NCBI taxonomy): Eukaryota > Viridiplantae > Streptophyta > Pinopsida > Cupressales > Cupressaceae > Cryptomeria > Cryptomeria japonica. The sequence continues at coordinate 484,013,588 of NC_081415.1, read as the reverse complement.
TTGGTGTGGCTTCTAGATGGATTTTAGGATGGTGAAGATGTTCTTTGATCATACTTCAACTTCTTGAAGACATTGCTTTGGTGTGGTGGACCCATAATAGGTTTGGTACCTATCTAGGTTATGGACGGGTATCATGTTAACGTGTACTCTACACATTACCGAGATGTTTTAAAATGTTCTATGGATTGGTTATTGTTTTTTTGGTCTTAAGACAACATGGCATATCATTGTAATATGGATTTATGTAATGATCCTATTGTAATATCCTTTAGGTGGCCGACCTAATTGGTTTAGGCCTTAGGGTTGGTATAAAATGATGTAAGATCTCATTGTAGATAATGGTATGGAATGGGGATTATTTGGTCATGGTCTTCAAATGCAATATCATATGTGAAGGACATTTGGTCGATCATAGGTGATTGAATTGGGATTAAGGAAGAGGTCAAAGGCCTCCCGTATTGAGCTTAACCAGGACTGTAATTAGGTATGGTAGATGCTATCTCTGGCAATTCACTCTATTGGATTGTTGTCCATTTATCTTGAGGTGGTTATAACCTCTCTGTAGTCAATGAGACTCTTTTGTAATGAGTAGTACGCTCTAGGCAGTGTGCCTTCCTACATTTGTAGGCCCCTCATTATATCACATACTTTCTGCAGAAGTATCATTTGACTATGGGTAGGCTTCCCACCATGGTTTTCCCCTTTTTGGGTTTTCCACATACAAATCATGGTGCGATGTGGTATGGTTGCATTGTGTTGATTATCTGTTTCATTGTTAAGTTTTATTGTTTATTGGTATCTATTTCTTCTTTACCGGTACTTAATCTATTTTAAGATTATTAAGTGGATTAAATGATATAATTTGTTAAAAACTGATTCACCCCCCCCCCCCCCAGTTGTTCACCAGTTATCCTAACACTTATTTCATTCTCAAAGACGCAAATTGATTTTTGAGTGTGAGAATCTTAGATTCTTTGACCTTTTCATCCCCTTGATAACTAGTTTCAAGTTTGTTTTGTATCTCATGAGCAGATTCACAATGCATGACTTTTACAAAAACATCCTTGGTGAGACCACACAAGGTAGCATGCTTAGCTCTGGCATTTAATTCATATTTTGTCTTAACATCATGATCAGTGGGAATAGTAGAAGGAACAACATATTTTGTGGTTACAATGTTTTGCACATTAAGATCAACCGAAACCAGGTAAGTTTCCATTCTGATTTTCCAGAACACGTAATCTAAGCCATCAAAGAGGGGAGCTCTGGAAAGTGAAGCACCTTCTTGTCATTGGGCCATATGGACTTCCAAAGACTAGAATCAATCCATAGGAAAGACCTATATGAAGGGACCCTATGCTCTGATACCACTTGTTGGAAGTGGATTCACTCCAAGAGGGGGGGTGAATTAGAGTGAGTGAAATTCAAACCCAAATTGAACAAATAAAATAAGTGAGTAACTTTCTGACAATTTGCAATCAATGAGTATTAAAAACCAATTCCTAGAGGTTCAGACAATACTTTATTAAAGCATATGAAGTTGATTATTTAATATGCATTTTGAATAACCTTTGTAAAGCTTATAATCATAACAGACTATTGCAAATGGAAACATAACTTGAACAGTTTAAGTAATGCAGAAAATGAGCAAGACAAGATTTGTGAACAAGAAACCATATACATAACTTAGGTATCAGAGCATTAACCTTAAATAAACAAATTGAGACAAAAATTAACCCATAACACAATAGATTTCATGAGTGGAAAACCCTCTTGGGGTAGAAAAATCACTCGACAATGAATTTCATTTTATTAACTCAATGAGCACCAACTCAATACACTGCATTTAGAAGTATCAGACTTCAAGGAGCACCCACCCCTATATCTCACATTATCTGAATAACATCTTAGGTTGCAAGCACTAAAAAACTTATATCTACACTATTTTTGTGCATCTACAAATTTGTCAGTGTTTGAATGAGATTTCCAACCCAATGATTTGCAATAATCTCAGTTATAGGGTACTGTTATAATAGTTCGATACATCTCTTTGAGTCACTGTATTAATAAAGATAAAGAGTTCATCATATACTATTTTATTTTCAAAGTATACTTCATAATCAAACATTTTATACACTCTGTTATAAAATACCCATCATGATCTCCATTTTTACTGAAATACACCTCTCTGTTTTCAAAAAATTGCTTCCTAGTCTATTGTGAGAACTTCGACATATATAACCTTCGAAAACAATTATCATACCCTAACCAGGGTTTTATCAACTAATCCTGAAAAACTTCTTTTTTTGTTTTAGAAAGAAGAACACTGATTATGCAAAAATGATTTCCTCTGATTTTTAACAACTCCTTTACAAATGATATTTAACCAAAGAATCCTTCATAACTAACAGGGAAACAACTTAACAAAAAATAATCCCTTTGAATAACCCATGCTCTTTTTCAGATATGCAAGAAAAACAAATAAATAAATGACATGGCATCTTTTGAAATCTTTTACCACAACACATATTACCTTTTTTTTTTGAATAAAAGACTGAGATGATGAAATGATAATACCTGAAAAGAAGATGTTATTTCTGCAGACAAGAATCTGTAAAAATCGGGATGAAATCCCCATATATGCAGCCACAAAGTCCACCATCGGTATTGCCTACGACTGCAGATTAACATATGCAAAACCCACATCAAGAAATGATCAAAATCAGTCACTGTAACTACCTTCTCCTTACCCATGGCGACGACTTGTTAGGGTTTGCAATATAACAAAAACAAAAATATCTCTTGCTTTACAATAAAATGTCGAACCCTTGTCATATTGAAATGCATTTTTGATTCCATCAAAAAATGTCAATTAAATGCCACTCCATGTCAACCAACCAACAGTCACTTACAATACACCAGCTCACCTCCAAGTCATCAGAACCCACATCTCATATTGCCGACAACATTTATACAAAGTGCTTTTAAATACAACATCTAAATAAATGCTGATAGTGCAGTTCATAAGCATTTTATATTCAACATATAACATAACATAAACCATCATCACTTAGGAATTAAGTGAAAGGTATACGCCATGTCAACTGGCATTAAACAAAGCCTCATGATGTCACCCTTTTTGTCATCAAGGACAACTAAAGGGACAATAGAAAAGGGTATGGTGAGAGAGAAATCATCTTATGATCAGTAAACTGAATTCAGGCCATTCAATTTGTCGGAAGTGAATGTAATCATATATTTTAGTTTTGTCTAATGGGGCAAACTCTAATACACTACACAAATTGACACAACGCCATACTAGAATATAGAAGCTTTAAAACAAATATTCCAAAATCTAGCTGGATGTTAAGAACTGATTCCTCTAAAAAATGCAACTCACTCAACAACAAAGTATTCTTTGAGGAAAGTAAAAAGTTTAAGTTGTGGCCTCTTCCTTTGTTGTAGGTCCTTTCCATTACTAACAGGCCTCAACTTAATTTACATGAGAGTTGGCAACCGCAAGAGTTGCATAAAATCTAAGGTAAAATGAGTATCTTAGGAAAAAAAATTATGTTTTTTCCAAAATGTGTAGAGAGTCCGCAATTGTCCAAACATGGAATTCTATGCCTAAATTAGCACCGAAATACTTGAGCCATTCTCTCAGTGACTCTGTGGATTCTTTAGCAATAAAACTGCTTGCCAAGTAGTTGGGAAATAGGGTTTCATTAGAAACGTAGTTTTTAATGGAGTCTTATGTTTTCTGTCGTGTATGCTTCCGGTATAAGGGGATTCAGTTCCTTCCCCTATTATTTATCAACAAGTTTTTTTGAGAAGTTAGATTCCTGTTGGGTTAGCAGTAGATTCTTCTAAAGGAAAAGAAATTCAGAAGCTCCCCCTTGCTTTTGCAAAGGACCATCATCAAGCTCAGAATCATACTCCAGTTGTAGAGTTGGATGAGCTGAAGCTTGAACGGAATACTTAATTTCCTGTAATACGAGATTTGATTTTTAAGCTCTTAAGCATATTTCTTATATCCATAAGGTTATGTGAATGGCCCAAGAACAACCATAGAATAAGCAGAGATCTTTTTTTTTGCATCAATAGTGATCGCTACATTTGAGAGATCCTATGATTGCAACTAAACCAAAATATGATTGAATTTTATGGAAGACGATAAAAAGTTTCATCCAAATCCCCTGTTGGCATTGAACACAAGCTCAGGTGCCCTAACATGGAGACTTATTGAGCTGCAAATATAAATTTGGGTGAGGGAGTTGAGCATAACCTCAGTTGTCCAAACCTGGAAATCCCAGTCCCCCAAGGGCATTGAACACAACCTCAGTTGCCCAAACTTGGAAATCTTATTCCCCTGAGGGTATTGAATTCAATCTCAGGTGCCCAATTTTGGAAATCCCATTCTCCTGAGGGCATTGAATTAGAGCAAATGTGCCCAACTAAAACTATATTTTAAGCTAAGCAAGACAGGGGCCAGAATTCAACACTATGAATTTTTCAATCAAGATGGTAGTGACATTCTAGGAATGCAACTTAACTAAAATATGATTGAATTTTATGGCAGACGATCAGTAGTACATCAAATACATCAATAAATTTGCTGAATCAAACACAATGAATTTGGAGGGGCTGGCATGTTTCGCAAGGGAATACAACATGGAATGGAGTAATAATCTATCTGGGTATTTTTTACAATATACCCTGGAAAACTGTATGGAATACAACAGAATTGATAGAGAAGGGAAAAGAAATCCAAATACACTTTCAGATGTCAAATTCGTCTCCCATCCACTTTATTATCATTAATTCTTGTCCATCTATTTGATCAATTCCAGCAAGAAAAAAGAGCGAGTGGGCAGAGAATAACCTGGCTGAATCTACCGCAACACAACAATCAGAAGAAATCAGTAAATCATAAACAATGTAATATCAAAACCAATACAACAACATTCATAAATCCATTCCCAAATTCAAACCAAAAAAATTCATACCAGCAGATGGAGAAGTATGCAAATTCATACTTCTGCAGGCCTGAAATAAAATGATTGTGCGCTGAGAATAAAAAGTGGGCTCATCGTTGAAGATAAACAGGAAGATCATATTTCTCCATTGCTAGCTAACCGTTGAAGAGAAATGGGCAGATCATAGTTCTCCATGCTTGTATATACCTATATTTAGGAGATGAATTTAGCCGTTTATGATTTTAAATTTGAATCGGGCGAATCAAAGGAAGAGATATTTTGCGGATAGCTATGCCACGTGGAGGAAATTGCTGATTTAAAATAGATCTTGTTTTCTTGTATAACATACTACACATTTTTTATTGCGTGCAACGGAAAGCCGATAGGATGCCTATGTCCGGAATAGGAAGACAATATATAGATGAGATTGCAACACACGATAAAAGCAGGAAAGCGAAGACCAACACCATGTAACTGGTTTTTGAAGGTGATAAAAGCAAGATATATAAAGCCATGTGAGTTGGAACATACAAGAAGATAAACTCGATATACAAGAAATTAATATGGTGTGGTTTTTTAATGCAATGTGAAGTGTACAATCATACATGGCGAAATTGTAAAAGAGTTTTTATTGGTCATAATCAAAAAGAGGCACTGTCAAAATTAATCCTATTTTTTTGAGCAACGAGAGAGAGAAATTCCGAGGTATGTAAATTGGTGCATCAGACTGCTGGCAAGCTGAAAGCAGATAGAAAATATGTAATTAGTAGAAAATTCAACTAATATGGAAATGGACTAAAAAAGAACATGAAGTATATAATTATACAAATATATGATTATGCAATAAAATTCAACAAATATGATTGCATATAAATGCACCCTGAGAATGGCTTTGTTGTTAATTAATCCTTGTTAACTCAGATTTTCTGTTGAGTATTTGATTATTTTAATATTTTTCAATCCAAATAAGCAAAAGTGCAATCAAGTAAGAGATTAGTAGAAGAATACAAAAAGGTGGGTGTAGCGTAGCACCTGTATGATATCAGGCTGAGGCACCGGAGGAAGAGGGTGCAGTCTATAATCTTGTACTGCCTCCAGGATTCTTAATCAGGCTTGCTGCAATGACATTTGTAGCCTTGAACAGAGAAGAGCAACTTGTTTGCAGAAGGATGTTATCTGTTACAATCAAAAGTCAATTAACAGAGGAAATTGTCTACCAAAAGTAATTTGTCGAAAAGAACATCAAGAGCTTAACAAGGATTTTGACAATTGTAAAGTAGCATTAGATATGCAGCAGCAAAAACATAAATCACCCATCACAGCAGTTGGTTCCAAGCTGTTGACAAATTGTCCATAGATGTTGTCCTGAAAGGCCACACATTGTATATTTTGCTTGTCAATAAAATGTCTTGATTAAAGTCGATAGAATAGCAAGAGAGTTAATTTCATAAATACTCGAGTAAACCATCTCTTAAAGACAAAGCTTGATAGTTTTTATAGGTTTCCTGATATCAGCATCCATTCAATTACTATTCTTTTTGACTGGATCATTGCTCTGAAAATATCATTTCAACAGAGTTGCTCACAATTTTTTAATAAAGAAGTTAATATCCACCCTCACAGTTAAAAGTTGTCCATTTCAATAATATAAACCATCCAAATGGCAACACGACTATATACAGAGCATGACATATTAAAATCACAACAAAAAAGTAAATATCTAAGCTATCTGAAGATTCTTGCAATTTATGCGTAACATACAGACTTAAGATCGAATAAAAAACTAATTCAATGGACTATAGTCTAGCCATCATGGAAAGCATTTGACATGATGATAATGAGGTTTTAACATGGCTATTATGCTGTCCATCAGAGATGCATATTGTTATAATAATATTACTTCAAACGTGACCTGTAAGTCAAATGACATGAATTGGATACTATATAAGCAAGAAGCGCGCTTGCTATGGAAGAAAGGTTAAAAAGGGCATGGCAGGTATTTCTAGTACCATTCAGGCACACAGCAGCAAATGTGAAATGTGTAATCTAATTATAAAAATTCCATCTAGAATTAAAATTGAAATCTACACACATGTAGATAAAGAACAAAGAAAGGAAGATATCTGTTTTTGGTTAAACTGTTTAGCGCAGTTTAAAATTGGGAATTTCCAAAGAATGAAACATAATCATACAAAACAACATAGCTTGAGCGTCTAAATGTTGCTCAAAATTTACCAGCCACACCTTGCAAGAATTTTAAAACTTTTGAAAAAGGAATGCACTATTTTGATGGAAAATCAATTCAGATGTATACAGCACAGAGGAAGCAAGAACACTACAAAAACTGAAACATACCTCACAAGCTACAGGAGTGTCTGTGACAGTTTGTCTTTATGGTAGTGTTGTGTTCATGGCGGGGCATGAATGCCTGGAAAATAACGAGAACAACGAAAATATGGAGGAACATATTTTGGGCTCCGAAATTCCATGTCTCAGCTGCTTATGTATGCTTATTGGAGGGAAAATATAGAAGCCTTTGTCAGTAAATGCTTATTTATTAATCTAAAAGATCTAGCACAGTGTAATTAATTTTGAGAGCCATTCAATAACAGATTTCGGGAAGCACACGTTACCAGTTGGCTTAAAGTTATTTGTCGATGGGAAATGTAACTGCGAAAACTTTTTCCGGATGGGTGAGACATTGCCGGCAAACAAAACTTTATACTAAAAGTTGAATGTAAAAGGGCAAAGCATAGTGTTTGTTGTGATGGTCTGAACGAAACAGCTATCTGGAAATTAAAAGCAGTAGTTAGCAATTAGATGGAATGTAATTAGTGAGTAGACAGTATAGCTGTTTAGGGACATGCTTGTTTGGAAAGAAAACAAGCTTAAGATGTTAAATTGTGAGAATGAATTACCTGTTTGGAGGAGGCAGACATTGGTGGAGGCGATAGTGGCATAGGGATGCAGGAAATTGATGCAATCTGATGACGATTACAGAATGGTTGGTGGGAGGTGTGCATCTGTATTAGAATTTTGTAGAGATGCAAAGTATTTAGGATGAAGGAGTTTAAAAAGATTATTTCTAATCTTGTATTTTTTGAAGTACGAGTGCAACAACATGTGAATAAAATTTGACTGTTAATCCCCTGTTTGTAGTGTGTAGACATTGGTGTATGCAAGAGTGTTGTAGTGTTGTAGGAACTATTGAGTTGAAGGTTGGGTAGCTGTATTGGTTGTTTGCATCAGAGCAGTGTAGAATATGGTGATTCCAATTGCATGATGGGTAAAGTTTGGTTGTTTGAGGTCTGCATCTGTAATTTGCAATAGAATTAATAAAGAGATGAGAAGTCACTTAAGTGGAAATGTAATTGATATGGTAAATACTATGAATATGTATTGATTTTGTTTAATATCAATGATGTGTGAAGAGCTAGGGAATGCTATTTTAAGAGAATTGCGAGAAGTGAAACTGCATTTTGATTTTTTGTTGTGTCTGTAACTTGTATGGTGCTTGGAAATCTGGAAAGAACACACAAGAATTAAAAGATAGACAGAGTCAGGGGTTGTGTAGGAGGAAATCTGGTAAATAAATTATATTTTTGTTATTTAGTTCGTCAAAGTATGGAGAACTTACATTGGAGGTGCAGCGTGGGCACTTGTAATAGCAGTGGAGAATGAAGAATGGTTTGTGGTGAATGTGAATCATTTGATGGAAAACTATTTATTTTGTGGCAATAAAGAATTGAAATGTGTATATGCGGAAGGCAACCTGCAGATTTAGGGAAAATGCAAAAATGATGAATATGTTAGTACATGAAACGATTTTTCAATTTAAATAGCATACTAAGAAATGGGAAAACTTTAAAGTGTGAATTGTGATATATTAGCATTGGAATTTGTGTACCTGTGCAATAGAAGTGGAGAAGATAGAATGGTTGTTGCTGAATATCAACAATTTGGTTGGCAAAGGTGCGAAAGCCAAAACATGTCTGCAAGCATTTCATAGCTGTAGATTGCAATCTAGCGATGCACTTGTGAGGGCTGAGAGTTGTTGCAAGCAAGCTTCTTCCTTCTTTCTTATGGTGGTAAAAGCATTTTTTTGCATTTTTGCATACCTTTCAAATGAGAAAGGTGGATGAATGCGTATTCCATCAATTGATTTGACCCTCGAGATAGTTGTAAATGTTAGGCCTTGCTTTTCAATGTTGCCTATGTCTATTGTAGCTTTACCTAATGTAAGGCCTTGAGATTTGTGAATAGTTATCGCCCAAGCGGTTGTCAATGGAATTTGTGTACGCCTGCCTCGAGAAATGGGAGCAATGGGTATGTCTTTTGGATGCAATGTATCCCATGGAGGGCCTTTATAATTTTGAAAGCGGACAATAACAAACTTTGGCAAGTCTGGTGGTTTGGTATTCGATTCATAGATAATGTTTTTAACAAGGCCAATGGAACCATTCACAAGGCCAACTTCAGTCCATAAGTTAGCTAGTAACATCACCTGTTGATTTTCACATAATAGCAGCTCCAATGGTAACTGTTCATTGTTATCATATTCAGTATTAGTTTGTTGTGCAATATGTGCAATACTGATAGCAATGGGCAAATTTAATGCCTTCAACATTCTTTTGTTGTGCAGCATTGTTGAGCTATTTGTTGGAAACAGATGGATCGATGAGTTGAATTCATTTTGTTACAAAAGGGTGAAATTCGTATTTGTTTGGTTCATTAACATTTGCCAGTCATGCTTGTTAGGCTGGGCATCTCTTATGTTTTGGAGCATGCTTCTGAATTGTTGTTGTTTAACAGATGCACCTTGTTGGCGGAAAATTGTTTGCAATGTTACAATTGTTGTAAATGAGCGCCACAAGTTGAGAGCTGCAAAGTGTGAAGCGTAAGATGGTTTGTCCATCACAAGTGAGACCTGTCCAAGGTCACCTACAAGGATTATGGAGAGTCCACCAAAGGGTTCATGTTGTTTATCAGGGAATGCTTGGCGGAGGCGACTGTCAATCTTCAATAGCAATTTAGGACCCAAGAAGCTCATTTTATCTATTAGAAGATATTTAACATTCCTAAAATGCTCTCGGAAGGTGAACAATGCTTGCCCTGTCAAAGGATGCATTTCTTTTATAGGAATTCAGAGGCTTGCATGAATAGTTGTTCCTTGAATATTATAAGCAGCAACACCTGTAGGTGCAAGAACTAATAATGTGTTTGTCTTATTGGTTTGAGAGATATTCAACTTTTGTCTGATGCAATCTATCAAGAATGATTTGCCTATTCCTGTTGTTCCTTGAATAATCATTCAGAGAGGTTGGGCTGCAGTTTGTTGAGAGTGGTGATGTACAATTATGTGAAGTGCAAGGTTTTGCTCCGATGAGAGATGGGTTTTGTCACTAATTAAGGGCAAGGCTTGGTTTGAAGGAGGTTGAAATTGTAATTTTGTTGCAGATATGAATTGGACAGTAGTAGACTCTAATTGCTGATTTGGAATATCGGTGGACCAGAAGTAGCTCAAATCATAGTCACGTCGCCCTAACATTTGCAGCTCATCTGTGGTAAATTTATTTGTTGGACCCATCTGAGATAGGAATTTCCATTCAAATAGATTTGAGTGTTCTTCATGTTGAGAATCATTAGTGTCACTATCATTTGTATCTTGAGGTGGAGGAGCTTGTAGAATGTTGTAACCACTCAACCGAACATAGCCAGCAGAACTAAAGAGTTTCCAATTTTGTATAACCTGATCTTTGGAAGTGCCTATATCTGATGGTATGTCACGGAATGGTTTGTAGAGCAAGAGTTCAAACCAACAAAATATCTCAAATTCATCACTGTCTTCAATGGGGGGGCAGTGAAGTTTGGATGTACATTTACGATTGCTTTTTTTTCTCGAAGGAGCCATTTTGTTTTTTTTCGCTGTGGCATATATGAAAACTCCTATGCAGATTGCAAGAGAGTTGTTGTATTCAATTGAGAAGGGCGTTGCATGTAAGCATGGATATAGCTTGTTGATAGGTCTGTTTCATGATTTGATTTTGTGATATGATGTAGTGCCTTCCTACTAACATTAAGAGTTATAAACTATTAGGTACAGGTAATGAGTGGCAATTTCTGCAACATATGACAAGTCTCTTGTGCGCTGATATCATGGTCTACTATTATCCCCATCATAAATTTTTGGTATGTTGATAAGACAGTATCTTCAGAAGTAGTTGCACTTACAATAGTTTTTAGCATTTCAGTATAAGATTCTGATCTTTTTTCAGATTTTGAAGCATACTTTGAATGTATTGTAAGACTGCTTTTCTTGAAGTAACAGGTTGGCAATCAATGTTAGCCCACCATATTGAAAGCATGCAAGGGCTATGAATATTCAAGCGGTCATCATTCCTTGCAAGTGCATAACATGGTTTATTGTCACTATCAATAGTTAATGTCGATGTTTGTTGTTCAGGCCATGGAGCTCTGTAACGACATTTCAATAAATGGCCTTTTTTTCTGAGACATGTATTTTGTGTGCATTTTGTGTGTCTCTCCAAAGTATTTACCAATGCTTCATAATCGGTTGCTGGGGACATTGAGAATATCTTTGCAGTATCAGCCAAGCATGGATCATCTATTGCAGTGTAGGAAATTGTATTATTTCAGTCAGCTTTGGTATGAGGGTTCCAGGTAGAAACATATCTGTCAAAGAAAGTTTTAGCCATATGGACTTCGTTGTCATTTTTCCAATCAATGATGTCCATGTTTGGTGCACTAGGGAGCCACAGAAATCCATGAATATGTGCTGAGCCACGATGTTGCCATTCATATCTATACCAGAGGTCTTTTTCTTTGAATAATTTGTGAATAATTTCTTCACAAAATATTGTAAACCTGTTGTCCAAGTACAAGGTTGTTATGTGTGGATTGCGAATCACATTTTCCACTAGTTGTTTTCATGTGGATTCTATGGCTTGCCCTCTATCTTCATTGAATATGGTATGCAAGTCAGGCCATTTAGTAATAGTCAAGCTTAATGTGAAAAAAAGGGTTGGGGTACCCAATTGGGAGATCATAGCAGTGAGCTCCTTTCTAGATTTATTCCAATATGCTCTAGTGCCTCTAAGAGTTGCGCCAAAGTGGAGGAGTTGTTTCAGCAACTGGTCATCAGGCGTGTTCTGCAAACGGTCACGCAATGCTTGCAAGTTGCTTGGGAAGGCCTCTTCTATATTAGTTCTAATAAAGACAACTGTAGATTGCTGTGAACGGTGGCGCATAATGAGATTATAAATGAAATAGCGGAACCTGAAATGCTGACCAAATCTTTGGTCGAAGTATCTTATCAAGTGGAGTGCATATTCATGCAAATGAACGTGTTTGGTATGTGGCTGGAGCGGGAGGGAAATGCCAGTTGGAAAGAGTGCTGGAAATGCCATAGGCAACAAACCTTCAGTGTTATATTCAGTTATCGGGGAAGAGCTTATTTGAGGCCAAGGCAAAAAATTCTTTTCAATAGTATGTAGTTGCAATGTGTCTTTAATGGCCTCCAACTCACGAGTTGTACCAGGCATTGTTAGGATGAAGGATGATGAAATGTCTATGGCAAATGGATCTACATGGTCAAAACAATCTGCTGTTGGAGGAATAGCTACTTCATTATCAATGCCTTGCAACATATTCAACATAGCTGAAACATTTGTTGTAACATCAGGAAGCAAGTTCAAAGCATCAAAATCAATGACAACGTCCTTGTAGTATTGGTCATGTTGGATTTTAAATGTCAATGCATCCATAACATGGAATTTATTGACATAACAGTCATATTTGTTGCCTTGAATATTGGTTCTTTGGATTATGAGGACTTCCAAATCCTACAATTTGCGGGGCAATTTCTTTGCAATTTCAGAGATGTCTTGAGGGAAACTTATCGTGTGACCAAAATATTTGTATTGGCCACCTCTTACATGAGTGACTTGCAAAACAGGAGATACACGAGCAATAAGCATCTCCTCTACCTGGGTAAGCTTCTTTAAGACAAGGGGTTGTTCACCTAGGTCTAAGTTATTAGTTGAAGATAAACGATGAATGCCTCTTTCAGCAAAGCTTCTGGAGCAGACAATTGTTGGGTGAAATTTGCGAACAATCATCCCAATATATCTTTCTTTACAAATACTACATGTTTGAAGTGTCGACAATGAATCAATGCGAGCACGAAAGGTATTTAATGCTTGAATGTATTCTGCAGAAGAGAAACAATTTATTGTAGATTATTGTGGATTTGTATTCTGCAATATTGTATTCTGGTAGATAGAGTGGCTTTCCTATGGTGGAGCTGTTTTATTGCTTTTTGTGGAATGCAAGGAAGTTTGTTGGAATTCGGTTGAAGCAACACTGGGCATGACATTGTGTATATGAAAATTTTCATTTGGTAGAACTATCGGCAATGTGTTTATTGCATTGGTTGTAGATGAGGCTTGCAAAGGATTGAGATTTTGACAGTTGAGCCATGCCAGCCGATGTTTTTTCGAAATAGCTTCCTTGTGTTTTGAGTAGTAACGATGATTCTGTTGACTTATTTAAGCTTTCTTTAGATTGAATTGTTCTTCAACAGCCTGCATTATTATTGCATACATTTTGAATGGGTAGAGTATATTAGATTTTGAATGGTGATTTAAGAATGAGAATATCAGATCTGTACACATACGTATAAAGTAGCAGATAGTATTGAAGGAAGGTATATTTGTATGTGTTGAAACAATGCTGACATGCAAATGGATATGGGGTTTCATGGCACATTGTAACAATAGCTATCTGTATATATTTTGGGCAGTATATATCAAGATGGCAGGTTTTTTTACATATTGGTGGAGTTGGGGTGAATCAAAAACTGCCTATTTTGACCATGCAACATGGAGCAGGGGAAATAACAGGTCTATTGAACATAGCATGAGATGTACAATGGATGATATGTGTGTGCTTAAACAAGCTACAAATGATAGAACCCCAATTCCCTGCCAATGGTTCTCGACCCTCCACCGCCGTTTGAAGCAAATGTTCGGTTGCATACACACACACACACATACACATATAGAGATACACACATAAATATATGCATACAAACATATATATGCATGTACGTTTGAATGTATAAATGAGTATATGTATGTATCTCTGATTTAGAATTGAATTGAATAGAAGGGAGTTGGGCATGTCGGCAAAATGCACAATGTTGAAGAATCACCTTTGGTGGTGTGTGAGTGCGCAGACACACACACACACACACACACACACACACACACACACACACACACACACACACACACACACACACACACACACACACATACACACAAATGTGTGTGTGTGTGTGTGCGCGCGCGCGCGCATGGATGTGTGTGTGTGTTTTGTTTTGTGTGCTTTATTAGGCTCCGGACGGTAGAACCCCAATTCCCTGCCAATGGTTCTCCACCCTCCACCACCGAGCAGAGAAAATGTTGGATTTCATACACAGACACATACACATATAGACATACAGACATATACACACATATATAAATATATTTATGTATGTATTCCTGAATGTATATATGAATGTATGTATGTATGTTTGATTCACAGTTGGTCTGGAAAGAAGGAAATTGTGCATGCCAGCGAAACACACAATGTTGAAAAATCACCTTTGGTGGGGTGTGATTGTGCAATCATATATATATACATATGTATGTGTGTATATATATATATATATATATGTACACATGTATGTGTATATATGTCTATGTGTATGTGCTTCTATGTGTGTGTGTGTGTGTATGTGTGTGTTTGTGTGTGTGTGTGTGTGTGTGTGTTTTATGTGCTTAAATAGGCTCCAAACGGTAGAACCCCAATTCCCTACCAATGGCTCTCCACCCTCCACCGCTGGTTGGAGCAAATGTTGGGGTGCATACGTAACTCATACACACACAGACATACACAGATATATAGATGTAAATAAACATATATATGTATGTATGTTTGAATGTATAAATGAATGTATGTATGCATGCATGATTTACAATTGGACCAAACAGAAAGGAATTGTGTATGGCATGGAAAAGGCCAACAATGAAGTATCACCTATTTGTCGGTTTGTGAATGTGTAACAGTGAAAATGCACAAGGATGAAGAATAACTTTCAGCGAGCTGTGAACGTGTATATATATATATATATACACACACACATACATATATATATGTGCATGTGTGTGTGTGTGTGGATGTGTGTGTGTGTGTATATATATGTGTGTGTGTGTATGTATGTATGTATGTGTATATCATTATGCCTCTATGTATGATTGTATCTATGTATGTATATGTGTGTGTGTGGGTGTTTGAGTGTGAGTGTGCATGTTTGTATGTATGTTTGTATGCATGTAAGCATGTATGTATATAGGTACACATGTACAGACATACAAAGACACATACAGATAGGCCGACATATATGGGTATAGCTATCTATATATGTGTGCACACACACGCACATACAGACACAAATATAAATACGCAGAAGAATACAAATATATACACACAAGCATACATAATCACAGAAACATGTACATGTATGTATAGATTATTGCATTGGTGTGAAGCTGCGAGGTTTTATACGTTAAAGTGGCATATAGAAAATGTAAAGAGGGAGGGCAAAAAACAAGTTTGCATTTGGAAGCATTTTTTTTTGCAGGTAAAGGCAAAAATTGTAGTTGGTTGTTTTGTTGTGTGAGGGCAGCAAATGAATACTGCAAAAGTGTATATAGTAGCATATATGTTTGCAAACACCAAAAAGTGAAAGGGTAGATGTAGATGTAGAGATCGATGTATATTGTTATGTTGGTATGAACGATGAGACGTTATTATAGTGGTTTGTTTTGTGATACGTAAAGCCATTTGGTATATATACAGAATTTGGTATAAATTGCTATAAACAAAATTAAGTATAGTTGAACATGTCTGAGACTTTGTAGGCAAGGACATAGCAAGCAGATATATGTCTTTAGAGTGGAAATTGATGATAACAGATAGTCTATTTTTTGTTTTTTTTGCAACATATTATAAATATTAATGTATCAATCAATAATATTTGAAAAATATAGAAGCTGAATAAGAACATAAGGATAGAAAGAAACATAACAGCAAAGGGATGAGATAGGTAGAAGCAAGCAAAAGTGTGTTAATATATAGACAATCAAAATTACAAACAAGCATTGGAGTAGCACAAAAGGAAATACAAAATCATAAAGTTTGCCATAGCCAAGAGCACATGAGTTTTGACAATGCTTATATAGTCGACCTTTGATAATATTGTATTGTTTTCCTAAGTTGGGTAAAAGTAGTGCGCAGGTATCAATACATCAAATACTTGAAGCCATATGAAAAGGGTCTGAACTAATCGGTATGGAATTCTACAGCTGCAGTCATCTAAGCAATGTATGTAAGCAAAAGAGCACATTCACCTTGAAAATCAACAGGCATTGCTTTGGTGATTGTCATTTTCAGTCTAGTCTATGAGTTGTAGTTCTCTGTCGTAACAGAGAGAGTGAAAACAAAGGTGGATAAGAGGACATTCTTGATAATAGATTGAGGAGTTCTGTTTGCGGCCAAATCGTACTGCAACATGTAAAGTTCTTTGGCTGACATGCCTAGCAAATTTGTGCCAACTTCATCAAAGGCAGTACCCCAAAGAGAGCCTGTATGGTCTTGAAGAATGATCTGCAATAAGTGTTTATAATTGCATTTTGGCAGTTGAGTTTGACATCTAGAATAGAACCATACATTGTCATTTTGTTGGATGCATTATTTTTTACACTCTTTGCTGTTAAATTGCAAAGGGCAAGTTGCATAGCAAAAGGAATCAGTTTTTATGATTCTAACAATAGCTCTAATAGTGGTTTCAATTGTTTGAGAGAGGACAGTTATTCATTCCAAGATAGATGTGATTGTCATCCTACTATATTGGGAGTTTAGTTGACTAGCAACACAAGAGAGTGGCAAAAGGTTAGTTGGAATGTTTCCTCTTGAGATAAGTGCAGCTGCCTCTGGTGTAGAAGGATTTATTTTCAGAGTGGTTGTTGTGGTTGTGTTGATCACCTTTTCATTGAAATAGCCAACACGAGCATTAGTGACCTGAAGGACGACAATTGTTTGAGCTACATGCATATTCTTGAGATCTTCACCTAATTGTTCCCAAGCCACCCCCCATAAATTAACATCAACAATAAAAGTCGACATATCATTTATTTTAACAACCATTTTTTTCACTTTGGTTCCATCTTTTCTAGATATTACGGCAAGGTCTTTAACATCAATGACAACACCAATGACATCGACTAAAGTGTTGTTGCTGCAGTTTGTAAGTTCATTGATTGGTGTGAATTGAGAAGCATTGCCTTCACCATCAACAGGCGGATCACAACGCTTTAATATTGATTTTTGGTCCAAAGTAATCTCAAGATGACTGTTAACTTTATTCCATTTTGTGTTGGCTTCCTTAATGGAACCTTTCGACAGATAATAATATGCTTCTGGTTCAACACTATGATAATGCATCTTAGCTATATCACCAAAACACATTATTCTAATTTCAGTACCTTCAGCATCTATCATGTCAAAGTTAAACACTTGCCCAGAGGATTTTGGTGTATTATACTGATGCATTTTCCTCTTGTTTATTACACGACCTTTTATTGCCCATTTATTTTGGAAGGGAATCAAAGCTTTTATCAGGCTGATATTATGAAAGGTTTCTTGCTGTGCAGGTGGGACATGTATCCCAAACTTAAGGGAACATCTAGCTGCGAGAGCTGGATCGCGAGCGAACATTTCTTGTTCTTTCTCTTTAAGAAAGTATCTAGGTTTTCCGAGCAATGGTGAATTTGTAAATTTGACAACAAGCTTGAATATTATTATAAACCTGTGAAATGGGCAAAAGGAGAGGATTAAGAACCAGCATAGTGTGCAATGCATCATTTCAAAAGCCAATAACTATGTATATGAACATTTTGAAGAGCCTACCTCAAGTTCCAAACAGTTCTACAAGCATAAGCTATCAATGATAGCACATAACCTATCTTTAATGTGTCTGAAAGCAGTAGTTCACTATACTTTGGTGGCAGGATTGACAATTGCATGTGTGTACCATCAGATAAAACGAGCCTATACCAAGCATTGTCATCCTTATTGTCTATCAATTTTTCAAAAGACAAAAGCTGAAGTATTGGAGATGGGACGTCATCGCCGGCATTAATGGAGACGATTGCATGTGGGGTTAGTTGTATTTCTGGGTCCATATCCTACAGGGGCAGCAAAGGAAAGGTAAATAGAAATAGCAGGCAATGTATATGTGTATGCATGTATATGGCTATGTGGAGGTTTTTTTGTGTCGAGGTGTTTTTTTAGTAGGTTTAGGAAAAATGGCAATATATATAGTTATGTGTATATAGCAAAGGAGACGTGAATATGTGAGTGTACATGTGGTGATGCATAGCGTTAAAGTGGAAAAGGGAAATGCATAGGTATGGAGAGATCCCACATATAGAGCAAGGTGTATTGATAATTGTGTATTCATTTGCATCGATGGGCGGCTATGTTTTCTAAAAGGAGAAGGGAAAAAAGGCAATATATGAATGCAGATCAGAAAAGGCATGGGAAAATATATAAATGTACAAGCTCACCAGAGGCTTTGCAAGAGTGGTTTCCAAGGCATGAGTAGAGCGAGGTGTTGAAGGCATAGCAGGATTGTGTTGCAGCAGGTAGAAGTGGTTTTTTTGTTTTGTTTGGTGAAACATAAAAAGTATGTTAGATCAATTAAGAGTAATGAATAAACATAATGCACTTTAGGAGCAAAAAAAAGAGTTTAAATAAAAACAACACATTTTTTTTTTCAGCTAAACCAATCTAGATTGATAAAAAAGGTGGATGTATGTATGGAACAGATATAAGGTTTAGATGCACAAACAGGCAGAAGAGAATAAATGGATGAATACATTTGAAGAAGCAAACAATTGTGAACATGCATACATATTAATGTAGATGTACATGGAGATACATTAAATATACAAAGTTGTATATATATGTACACAGATAGAGTGGGAAACATCTACATGATGGGATAGGCAGATCGCTCTATGAATGTATATATGTGTATATATATGGTCATGTTCAATTTCAAAACAACGGCATATTTACGTAGACAAAGGCCTTTTATATTTTTTTTGGTATGTGGCTGTAGTGGTTGCATGTAGATACAGGAAGGGACAAGTATAGAGATAGGAATGGCATGTATCAACAAGTGCGGCAACATATGTATATATATGCACATGCTCAACATTAAAACAAAGGGTTTTGCATCTAAAAATAGGAATACATAGGATGTGCATGCGTTTGCATTGCTTGCATCTACATATAGAAGTATACATGTATATACATAAACAACAAATGCATGCATACATAAAAGAACAGGTATGAATATATGAGGGAATGTGTGCTCATGCATAGTGCAAAAGTTGAACAATAAAATCTATATATAAGGAGACATGCACATATAAAGTATTCTAGATCCTTATTCGTGCATCCATGTGCATCAATGGAGGGCAATTAGATTCAAAATTGGAAGGGAAAATAGAAAATAAATGATTGTTAAAAAAATGAATACAGGAAAACATATGAAGGAATAAGCTCACCGTAGTTTCTGCAGAAACCTGTTGTGTGGGCTCAGCTGACTGGGAGGCGGAAGCCATGGCTAAATTTGCACTGCAAGGCCGAGGAATGGAGTGGTTTTTTTGTTTGGTGAAATAGTAAGTGTATGTCAGAACAAAAAGACAAATGAATATGTACAATGTACGTGAAGAGAAAAGCAATCACCGCCAAAATAAAAGCCGAACGATACAAGAATCAGCCCAATCACTTTCGGCTACCAACACAAATGGGTGTATGGATGCAAAAGAAACCGGTTGCAGATAGACAAACAAGAAGGAGGGAAACAAATGAATATATACATTAGAAGAAGTGAACAGTTCTGAATATGCTTACATATCATTGTAGATCTACATAGAGGTATATTAGATGGGTGGCTGCAAGAAGTTGAGTCCCACTTTTGGGCAAAAAGTGGAAGTGTTTTCTCTGTTTTTCAAATTTTATGTCGATTGATGTCAAAATTTGATGCACTTAGAGATTGAATCTCAAAAAACTTCAGTAATAGAAAATGTAGTGCTCAGAGTCTACTTTTCAAATATGTAATTTTTTTTAATACCCACATGGTAGAAATCTTTTTTTAGTAGGCATGTTTAAAAACCATTTTTTCAAAATGTCTATTTCAGGACCATACCACGCATGTGTACGACCACCCTTTTTTGATGCAAATAAATGAATTTTTGCAAATCCTTCTGGGAAATGATACCTAAGACACTAAATATTGATGAGAATATTTTTGCTTATTTTTTTATTGAATATATTTTTTTTAATTAATTTTTAGCTAACAATAAAGTATATCTTCAAAACATTGGGTGTACGACCATCATAATTTGATGAAAATTTCATATTTTTCCCTTTTTTTTTTTTTAATATTCAAAAGAATTGTATGTAGATTGATGTCATATAATTTATTTTTCTAAAATCCTAAAAACCAAAAAGTTATTAAAGTTTTAGTGAACCTTGGTATTTTAGGTTTAGGTTCCACTTTTGATTAATAAATAATACAAAAATAGTAAAAGTAATCTTATCACTATAAAATTTACATTTCTGAATTCAGGATACTGAAAACTCTAATGGGTTTTTGTTTCGTCAAAAAATTCAATCAGAAAGGCCCTCAAAAAATTAGGCCAAGGTAGAAATCTAATGTCGATTTACCTTAGTCATTTTTTTGGAGGTCCAAGTATAGGCTTGGTGAGACCAAGCCTATCCCGAAGGAAAAAACAAAGCTAAGGAATGTTTCCCGCCCCTAATTTTAAAAAACGGGCGCCTGTTTTCTAAATTCAAAAAACGGGCACCCGTTTCTGAAAAGATCCATTGGGACAGAATCTAGCCCACAAGCACAAATCCCAATGATTGAATGATTTTTCAATCATTGGCTGACAGGTACAATCTGCAAAGAGAATGTTTTAATTAATCATTCTCTTTGTTTGTCTTATTGTCAATTTGGTAAAGAGATTGATTCGAATTCAAATTTTGGTGTAGCCATGGGATCAAATCAACGTAGGAAGAGGCAAAGGAAGGTTTTGACAACTGAGGAGATTGCAGCAAATAGGGAGAAGGAGGCAATGCGTCAACGAGAGAGAAGATCAAGAATGAGACAAGGAGCTTCAAGTTCCACAATCATTTAAGAAGAGGAGAACATCAATGAGACCATAAATGCTGACGAAAGAAACACAATAGAACCATTTAATTCAGGTGCATCTTCTAATCCATTATTGGATACAAATATGTCTCCACAGCCCCATGTTTTTTCTCATGAAGAAATTGGTGATTTAGTAGAAGCAGGTTACTTATTAAATGAAATTCTAATTGAAAATCAAACCCCAAATGAAATTAGAAGTCAAGTTGAAAGTGAAATTGAAATCCAAATTGAAACCCCAACTGAAACTAGATCTCAACTTGAAACTGAAATTGAAACCAAATTTGAAACTCCAAATGAAATGGAAAATCCACCTGCAACTAAAACCAATAATGTGTATGTAGACATGGAAATACCAATTGAAAATGAAACATGTTTGAATGATAATCAAATGAATGAAAATTTTGAAATTAAAAGTGATGTACTAGACAACCTTCCTAGCTTGGTTTCATGGAGATAGATTAGGACACACGCAAATAGATTGTTTAGACTTTTTTTTTATAATAAGAAATTTGGGTTTCAATATCAATTAATGGTACAACTAATTAAAATGACTAAAATGCGAAAAGTGATGAAGAAGTTAGGCTTTTATGTCAAACCTAAGAAGAAGGAGGAGTCTTTAAAACAAGTTGTATCGACTATTGCTAGCGCCTTTGATACAATTGGAAAGAAAAGTCGTTCTAAAGATAAAAATGCAGCACGATGGGCAATAACAACAGCTTTAGTAAGCCAAACAACTTCTAATAAAAGAATGATGAGTAACATAAGTGGATATCTTAATATTCATCGCAAAACTTTGTCAAGAGCTATAAAAAGAAGAGTTAATTTTGAAAGTGATCCAGCAAACAAATTGTGGACTTTTAGTGGTAGACTAGACCAAGGTCTGATATGAAACTTACTGGTGAAGTCAAAAATTTGATCGAAAAATTCTGGCACGATAATACGAGAGTGTCACCTAATGTTAGAGATGTTCTTAAATTAAGAGTTGGATCAAAAATTCGTGATCCACATCCAAAACACCTATTGGACATGACTCAAACTGAATTGCATAAAACAATTTTGGATGATAAAGTGTTGACTATTAGCATTTGTCAAAGGTCTTTTGAAAAGTGTAAACCTTGGTATGTTCGAATTAACAAGGAAAGAGTCACATGTTGTTGCAAAACTCATGTTCAATTTCGCTACCATTATGATGTATTTCGATATATACATGTTACCATGCATAGTAATGGAATGTTCCAAGAATGTGGTATAAATATACCACCTGAAACTATCAAGGAGTTTATTTCAAGTTTGTTTTGCAACCCACTAAATGAACAAAATTTCCTTTTCAATGCATGTGTTTATGGTGTATGTGATATATGTGGCAATCTTGCATTGTTGGATGAATGTTTCCATGAAAATCTTTCAAATGATTTTGGACAACAATTAATTGATGTTAAAAGATTTAAAACTATTGAGTATCCACTGAAGGATGGAAAGGTTGGAAAATGATGCGATCTAATCACTGAAAAAGTTAGTGTTCATGCATTTATGAATGAATTCAAGAGTAACATCATACCTAAATATGTTAAACACACTCAAAATGCTAGATGGCTCAATGGTCAGTTTCGAATATGTAAGGATACATTTCCTGTTGGTAGTATACTTTCGGTTGTTGACTTTGCAAAGAACTACACGCTTGCACCACAAGATGAGTTACAATCACAATACTACAATTCAGTGCAGGTATCAATTTTTGTCCATATTGTCTATAGGCATGCACCAGATAGTACACAAGAGGATTACAAAATTTTGAGAGAGTACCATTTCTATATGAGTGATAATAAATTACACTCATCTGAGTTTGTCTAGATTTGCTTCAAGACCTTTTTTCAGAATTTGAGGGAGAGAGAAATTCAGATGACACAACATCTAATATGGTCTGATAATTGCACAAGGCAATTCAAGAATGCTAGAATGTTTTATTGGTTGAGTAGGATTCATAAAAAAACTAATATCGAACACATTTGGAGTTTTTTTGAGGCTGGACATGGGAAAGGAGAACATGATGGTGCTGGCGCATGTGTTAAGAGAGCCCTTTGTAGAGAGCAACTCAAATTCGAGGAAAAGGCTAAATTTAAAAATGCAAGTGCAATTGTGGATTGGTGTAGTGCAAATTTATCCACGGGATCGAGTCAGAACTCTACAATTAGACGTTTCTTCTGGCTAGTTAAAGAGGAGAATATCCTTCCAAGATATGATTGTGATACAATAAATGGGTCAGCTAGATGGCATTCATTTAAGAGTTCTAATTCTAACACTTGGAGTATATGGATTAGAGAGCTTGCATGTTTTTGTCAATCTTGTGTTGCAGGTGAATGAGAAGAATGCGAGAATGCAGAATGGGTCGAAGAATGGCAACACAAATCCTTAACACCTACTGAGACACAATATGAAGTTGTTAGAAGAAATGAAGACCTCGATCATGCATTTGCATCAGAAGATTATGATCGTGTTTTGGACCTCATACAACCTGGTAATTTAATTCAATTTATTGTTTATAACTTTAAATTATATATTTTTATGTATTGTCATATAATTTATGATTACATATTTGAATTATAAATTCTAATAAGTTTTATTTCTACACATTGTACTTATATTTGTTTTATAGGACATGTGTATGCTGTTGTTGCACCTGAAGATAATGATGAGCAGGTTGAGTATAGGCTAGCTAGATGTGTAGAACCTAAGAAAAAGTTGATATGTGATCAAGTAGATGATGATGGTTTCAGTATCCAGTTGGGTCTGTTGTGGTGGTTGGTACATGGCTACGCAAATACTTAACAAGAAGGAATGGCTTACCAGCTTATGAAGACTACCAATCAGAAAAGAAGATTATACAATATTCTCATTTGGTGGTGGCAACAAACATCAAATTAGAAAGATACAAAGGTAGACCTGCTAATAAGGTATTGTGGACACTTTCAGTAGAAGAGCATGAGGCAATCATAGATGCATTGCAGAAGAGAGAGGATGCAGATGGTACATTGGGTTGAATCAAATTTATATGCATGTAAGATAGAATTATGTCTTAAATATGACCTGACTCTATATTTATCATTGTATGACAAATCTATATTTATAGTGTACTTTTTTATTTTAGTACCATGAAGTCCATGCTTTTCATACCACTACTATCTGCACTAATAAACCATCAATACACTAGTAAAGTAGTGTGGTCAACTTAAGAGGAAAGTTGATACTATGTTTGTAGCTTCCTAATAATTTGGTTAGCCTTAATTCCATCAATCTATTGGATTCCTCTATGAGATTCATTTATAATTAATAAGTCGATACTTGTGTGAACTCTTTTAAATATTTAATCACGATAATTGTTTTTCTTTGTCCCGTTAACATTGTATTTGTCTACATTTGATACAATTTTGGTTTCATAAACAATATTGTATTAGTTATCTTATTCTTAATGTTATTTTGTGCACATTGAATTATAAACTGTTGCACTATAATAACAAGTCTTGAAATAATAATTTAACAAGGAAATGACATTAAAACAAGTCCAAATAACATAATAACAAAACAATGTATCACATAGATAATCACTAGAGTGCACCAAATCACATGACACGACCTGATATCATAATAGCAAGGAAATGACATAATAAAAAGTCCTATATATAATCACATAACACATAACAACAAGTCCTATATATAATCACATAATAACAAGTCCCGGGATAACATAACAAGTGTCATCATAAAAAGTCCACAATACAATAACATGACATGATCTAAAATATACAATCTAAGAACTCGCATGCATCTCATCTGCAGTCCTCTTCACTCCATGTAAAGGTGGCTGAGATGAATCATCCTGCTGCACGTGGTCCTGAGATGCACCATCCTGTGTCTGTGCAATATCAGTGTTTGCACCCTCCTATGCATTATTAAAAGATTTTACATGAGAAGAAGTTACTTGCATAATTCACTTATAAAATAATTAAATACTAAAAAAATTTAAATAAATTACCATACGACCATGCTCGAAAATGCCCTCACTGATATGTGGAGGTCCACTATCATGAACAAGAAAAGTGGTCGTAGCCAAGTCTTGCAAAAAAAAACATTGTATATCAATTTTGATAATCCATATAAAAGCCAGGTACATAGTATAAACAAATTAGAAATTATTTTTGTAATCATCGTGCCTCAAATGATAATGTTGATGGTTGCATCTGGCTCAACCCCATAGCCATACCAATATTGGTAGTGGTGTGGACCTGAACAACATATATAAAGCATGAATCAAAATTGTATATATACATAAATTATAAAGTGTATATATATATATATAGACTACAAGATTATCACAGAAAAGCATACATGTGATGCAGGGAAAGTAACTGATGGTCGAAGGCGTACATGTGATGTGCCATCAAACGATCCAGAAGCCTACAATTGCAAAAAATAACGAACATGAATCAAAGTTGTACTTAAATTAGTAAGCTTGTAAACACTTCAAATTAATGGATGAAAAACATACTAGTGGTATGTGAGGCTGAGCCTCAGTGGTCCATGGGTCACCTGAAGAAGTACCCACCTCAGTGCTACATGAAGCACCCTACAAAATTGAAAAAACATATCATATATAAATCATTACATTAAAAAATTTATTATTTATTTTAAATGTACATATCAATACAATCTATCTATATGAAAGTGCATACCGTAAATGGGGCACCAACATCTCTAGGTATTGAGGTAACATGTTGTCTGTTCCTCAATGATGTGGTGTGATCCATCATCTGTTCAGAAAAAATTGACTCATGTTATGGTTCATATGTGTATATATAAGGAATTTAATATTGCACTATAAATTATACAAATAAATTTGTACCTCTCTAGGCTGATCATCGTCTGCCCACAGGAGATCAACATATGAAGAGACGGCATCAGCATGTGCAGCCTCCTCGGCATCATCGTAACCACCATGGGTGGCATCAGCATCATCAAAATCATCATCTCCTCCAGGGGTAGCCTCACTCTGTGGACCCCTACATACATCCCCACAACTCGTGCAAACATGTGCTAAGGAGGGGGCAGCCCTCACCTCTCGCAATTGCTATACCAAATTGCCCGACAGGACACTCAATGAACCTAGAGCAGAATCCACTGCTCGATGATGGGAAGGTGCTGGAACAACTGGTGATGGAAGAGGAACCAATGGATCATCGCGCACACGGTTTCTAACCCTGTCGCTCAATTTTGCTCCTGGCCTATCCTGGGGCATGCCTCTCCCAGCCCCCTGAAAAGATCTAATATCAAAGTAATTGGGCTTTTTGCCCAGTTCAAATTCCACCCATAATTTCTTCAAAAAATACATTGGGACCTCATGATTGGAGTGTGGTCCACCTCTCCCAAAAGTGGCTAGCAATGCCCGGGTGCCTACACCATCGAATAGAGATCCATGGCTTCTTTGGATCTATCTCTTCACCTGTCTTAGGGTTCACAAAATATTTTTTCAAATCTATTTTTGTTATTTTTAAATCATTAACTTGTTTGTATGTGAGGCCATCTGCGTAAAATGCACGCAATCCCTCACGCCAACTATGATAGCTATCTAACTCGCTATCTAATGCCTGCATAGACTGTACAATGCCTTGCATACTATCTGCAAGGCGTAACAACTGAGGGGGTGGATGAGGCTCACACCTAATAGTGTGAATATCTCTAATCAGAGCATCAATATTTGTCCTAATTGTCTATCGCAACTGCTCTGGTGGAGGTGGAGGTGGAGGTGGAGGTGGAGGTGGAGGTGGTACTATACCTAATAGCTCATCTATCTCAAACTCATCCATCATGTGAAAATAATCTGCATATATATACAAACATGAAAATTTACAATTACAATTACAAACATGAAAATTTACAAACTTGAAAATTTACAAACTTGAAAATTTACAATTACAATTACAAACATGAAAATTTACAAACTTGAAAATTTACAATTACAATTACAAACATTAAATTTTCGATTACTTTTATAGGATTTTATATAGATTGTTACAAACAGAGATTAATCAAAAATTTATAAAAGACATTTAAGTGAAGAATTATTAGGATTATGATCTTTTTAGTAGAGCATATGTATTGGTTATTCTTATTTTTAGAAGCTCACTTCATCAATGTTCGACAAGATATATGAAGGGTTGATCATAAAACTACATAGTTTTTTAAAGTTGAAGGTGCATTTGGGCTTTAGAAGATCTTCCATGACTTGTAAAGTCAAAGGAGGTGATCTAAAACCAAGCATATAATTATTTTAAATTTTATAAAATCATTATGCTCAATCAATTTGGGAAATATAAAAATAATATCCAATCTCTTTACTATTATTTAATTAAACTAGTCCCTTTGTTTGTCGATGTGAGTGTTCCCTTTCTAATTTTAAATTACAAACTTGAAAATTTACAATTACAATTACAAACATGAGGAGGCATCATAGGTTTCTCTATTCATCCTTTTGTGGTAAAATTAGAAAGGGATAACTATGATTCTTTTGTAAAATGGTATCTTCATAAGTTTTAGGTGGTTTAATCATTTTCCTTTTATGTATGGAGTCATACCTAAACTAGAAAAACTAGAAAATATATAATCTTGGTGCAACATCATTGACCATGTAGGAGTGATTTGATCTAGTATCAAGATCATGATTCTATGTGTATTGCATTGGATATTGATTTCCCCCACACACTTTGGAATAGACTTTAGGATATCCATACCCTTCGATGGTGATACTTAAGAGGAAATTCATTATATCATATTAAATAATTTATTTACTTAAGATCAACTTTTATTTACATATTAAATAATTTTCAAAATATATTTTAATTATGTACATCAATTATATCAATTAGAATAAACATTTGGTAATGAAATACAAGCAATTATCATAAAAAATTTAGAATCAATTCATTCTAAATGTAAAATGATACATACACATATAAATATATAATCAGTTTTTTAATTTAATATATACTTGGCAAAATAAATTTATATAGATGTGTAAATTTTTAAGTAATTTAGTGGGGTTTATAATAAAACCTATCCAAGAAAATTTGTCATATATTAGAATACATAACTCATCTACCCTATATAGACGCCACCCTCAACTCTCCCTTCTTGTTGGTTCTTATTTTACTATTTCAATTAATGCTTTCACATAATATAATACATTCACTTCCAACACACACTCTACTAATATTGCTACAATAAGATTGCAATACCTCAAACTCTTGATGTACACCTTCTATTTATACTTTCTTGCTTTCCATTTGAGGCAAGTAGGTCACTAAGTCCAATCCTTTTGAGAAATCAACAAACATTTCTTAGACATGAGATGGATTATAAACATCATAGGTAGTTGGGAGCTTATTCATAATTCTTAGTAACATGTGATGGATTATAAACATGATACTTCGCAATTGATAATAATTCTATTTCATCTAAAATAATTACATATTCCCACCATTGTGCAAACTATGCACTAAAGAATTACAAGGTGATTATTGCCTAGTGATAGATATTGGTATAACAAATTACATTTTATTACAAATTGGTATAAGATAAACCAAATAATTATAACATACACTTTCATGGCCTACCCTTATATTGACATGTATGAAAACATAATGATGTAGTGATTGTATTAGTTGATATCCACTTGTAGCCTAGACAATTCCTACACTATCTACAATGACCCATTTCTAATCATAGCCAATCCTCTTGATCATGCAAAAACATGGGCCACCATGCCCTATACATGAGGTCTTGAATATTAGTTGTTATCATTAAGACCAACACTAACACTACCCTCAACGGTCTTCCACCATACTTGTATAGGCCTTAGTTCAATGCTCTAGCCAATATATTTTTGACACATTATGACACAATGATGGTGCATAATCTTGAGAGGTCACCTAAACACAATGACATGGATAAAATTCAGGGGCTCCTCAACATCTCCCTCACTATATTCTATGCCCCTCTAATGCCAATCCCTTTTACTCATTTGCATTCTTCATTCTTGATGTGGATTTGGCCATGTGCATATGATTGTGCCATTTACATTTTGAATGTAAATCTTTCAGTTTTACTTTGATCTTATTCTAGATGCTTCATTTGTTGCATTGTATGCCCCTGAGTGTTTATTGTTTGCTTAGTTTGATATATGTTTTGTGATTGCTTTGGACCCATGATGTGTTGGATCGCCTTATGGTGATTTGTAATTTTGTAGTTTCATTGAGATGAATGATGATCTATTATACCTTTGTTGATTATGATAGACTGAAAACCAAAAAAAATAAAATTTAACTCTAAAATCTCCAATCAAAAACTAAATATATGTTCCATTTGATACAACACTGCTAGGAAAAACACTGATCACTAAGCACCATTTAATTTAGGGTTTACGGTTTAGGGTTAATTTAGGGTTTAGGGTTAATCAACCAAGATAGTCAAATTTAGGGTTAATCAACCAAGATAGTCAAATTTCTCCTGGGACTTGTTCATTTTTTTCTATTTAAGGTTTAGTGTTCCTTTTTCTATTCAGGGTTTATTGTCTATTTTTTGCGTCTAATGTTTATTGTTCGTTTTTCTATTCAGGGTTTATTGTCTGTTTTTTGCGTCTAATGTTTATTCGTTTTTCTGTTCAGGGTTTATTGTCTGTTTTTTTGCGTCTAATGTTTACTGTTCGTTTACGTTTTTGTTTTTTTCCTACGGTTTTTACTATTCATGTTTTTTGCAATATTTGAAAACTGAAAACTATTTTAAACATGAAATAAAAGACGATTTTCAAACTTTAAAACATAAAAATTAAAAAATATCAATACATTAACATTTTTTTTATGAAAAACAATAAAAATAAATAAAATAGAATATAAAAAATAAAGCTAAATACCTGGAAGGAGGTAAAAATGGTCTAGGGGGTCAGCTGAGGTGAAGAAAACGGGTACCCGTGCTCTTTAGAAATGCCTGCCCATTTTTCAAACAGTAAAAATGATGGTAAAATGGTTAAAAAAAATAAATAAATAAATTTAAAAAATGGACGCCCGTTTACTTCAAATCGGGCACCCGATTTGAAGTAAACAGGCATCCATTTAGCTTCGGGCACCCGTTGCTAAATGGACGCCCGTTTTGTTTTGGCTCGGGCACCCGAAGCTAAACGGGTGCCCAATTTGTACAAATCGGGCACCCGTTTCTAGCGGGCTCATTTCCCAACCCGCGGACTTCCACGGGATTGGGACCCAATTCTATACATTTACCCATATATATATAGATGTATATACATGGATATAGGCACAGAGAGAAAGCTGTAATGGGTGTCAGGGACAGATCTTTGTATGCATGTGTGTATATGTATTTTTATGCATTGGTTCAGAATTAAAGCGAAGGGATATACATCCAAGGAGGGGTATCTGGAATGTCTGCATGTCTTTGGATTGGTTGCATGCAAGCATAGGCAACACAAAAGCATATTGTTAGCGAAGATATGCATTTACATATGCATATATATACATGGCCAATGTAAAAATGGCGACATACAGATGTAGGCACAGACATTATTTTTTTTTGCATGGGTTTAGAATGCATAGGTATACTTATAGTAACATATATATATATATATATATATATATATATATATATATATATATATATATATATATATATATATATATATATATATATATATATATATATATATATATATATATATATATATATATAACACATCTATGTATAGGTACATGGCTATTTGTTTGCTTGTTTGGTTGAAGAAGCAGTAGACATGTGTGTGCAAGCATGCAATGTGTTTGTTTGTTTGCTAATGCAGACCATAGCAACATAGCGCGCACAATTGTGTTACAACCGACAACTTTTGAAGTTCTTTCAACAAACGAGAGGAACAAATCAAAAGAACGAGAGCCTTTGAGATGTCGAGGGGCCAAAGGCCAAAGAAATCAAGCCAGAAGTTGAAAGGACCAGCTGGAGATTGCATACAACGTATGGAGGGAGAACAATTCACATAAAGTTGCAAAGAGGACAGCCAACAATGAGGATTTACAAAACAATACAGACAGCCAAGAGGTTGATAAGAATCGCATCTTTGAAAACCCAACAGGTGGAAGGTGGAGATGGCTGAGAATTTTGTTTTTTTTGTGAAAACTTTGGTAAAAATTGCCAAATCAGGGCAAGGGCACAGGCAGTGAGGGAAACATAGCAGCAGGCAGCTATGGCATGATGGAGCGAACAAGGGAAGGTAGATACAATCATTGACTTCTTGTAGAATGGTATAGGGCAAACAGAGTCACTATATACTTGAAACTATTAGACATAGCATGAACAAGTAGTATCACAATATGAAAACACAAGCAACGAGAGAGGATGGACTGGAAAATGTGGGATTGAAATCGCAGCAGTAGATTTGATATAGTCACCAAGGGAAAAGGTCAAAAGAATTGCAGGACCTACAATTTAATGTGCATTCTATTAGCAAAATGTGGTTTTAAAAACGCACTATCAAGGAGAGAAGAGTCAAACAAAGGCATAAGGAGCCTTGTAGGAAGCAACAAATCTAATAAATCCATAGCAGAACAATGCAAATCACCATGTGAACTGCATGAACCCCAGGTTGTATGCAATGTGCAGCCAGGCATGCAAAGATGCAGCTTAATTACTTTGGGTTTTGGTGGGTGTGGAGACTTCGAAGGCACACATTCTATTAATTTTTTCCTTTGGTGTGTTAAAAGGAGTTACTTTGTGTTTTTCTTGTGAGTGTGGCGACTTTGAAAGATCACCTCAAGGGTGACATCTACAGGCCAGGCCTCAAAGGCTTGCATCTACAGATTTCGGACTTGTAATATTTGATGGCCGACAGCGCACAATAAAAATCTATCAAGGTTTCATCATATGCTCTTTTGTTTTTGTGTATTCTACCTTTCACAGACAGTACTAATCGCCGCAAAGGGTTTTCCTTTTTCTGTTGAAACACCTTTGTTTGCTGGCTTCATAAAGGCACAGTCACTTTCATATAAGGGGTTCGTGTATTCTTTTCAAGATTTCTTTGGTTT
This sequence comes from Cryptomeria japonica, assembly GCF_030272615.1. Taxonomy (NCBI): domain Eukaryota; kingdom Viridiplantae; phylum Streptophyta; class Pinopsida; order Cupressales; family Cupressaceae; genus Cryptomeria; species Cryptomeria japonica. The sequence goes on along the minus strand of NC_081415.1, from coordinate 483,981,129 downwards.
CGGGAGGAGATATTGTTTTTCGGGACTAAGATTCTCAATGTTTTATGCAGCGAGTTGATTTTCTTGTTCTGAGAAGGTGCTGTTTAATTAACCATACAATGTATTTATCTTCTTCTCATGCAATGGGTTCATTTCGTAACTTCATAATGCAATGGATGCTTTAATATATGGTTTTGGGGTATTCTTTCTAATGTTTGTGTTTTTTTCCAAGAGGTATATTTTTTTTTGTGAGCGAGTTTCTTCAGTTTTTTTTTTGGAAACGGTTTTCTATACTTGTTTTTGAATGGCACTTCAATTGTTTTGTTGTTTGTATCTCTTTTTAGTGTAACGTGAATTAAGGCAAACTGTGGATGTAATTTCCTGCTCAACCCCAGCCAACTTGTTTGCAATATCTGTAGACCTATTCACAACCAATGTATCTCTATTCGTTTTGAAAGGGAGACAACTCTATTTTATTCAAAACTGAAACCAAACAACCTAGAGAAATATTCACATGAACAAAAATATCAGTTGACAATGAGGATGCCAAAGTAGCGAGAAAGGGTATGGGCACAATACAAAGCAAGCAATTGTTTTTTTGAAAGAACCGTTAAAATGTTTTGCAACAAATATAAAATGGGCAGAGAAACGTGAAGAACAGCGGGTGCATAGAGCTTTTCTGATGGGGCTGCTTGAATGTAACGTTTCATTTTTTTGGTTATTTGCAGAAGCAGTTGCGAAAAGTGGGATATAATGGCATCCCTAGTACAGGAAAGCAAATAGCAAAATGACCAACAAAGCAACTTGAAACTTTGCGGGTTAAACGATTATCGTGGGCCTTTAAAATGACCAGTAAAGCAGCAAGATGACATGTGTGATTGGTTTTAGAGTACATCTCAGAGATTCTGAGAATAATTGATGCCCTCACAAAGGCAAAAACGGTGCAACACACATGGGAGTATGTTTTTTTCTGCGTAGGGATACAGAATATTTTAGACTGCTTTGGGCTCATGCAAAATTCAAGAAATAGTTAGTCCTTCTGCCAATGGAAGGGAAATCAGAACAACAACAGGTCTGGTCTTTTGATAGGTGTAGCAAAGGATACAAAACAACTGAATATAGCTCTATTTCACTGAACCCTAAAAATGTTATGCAACGGACCACAAAACGGGCTCAGAATTGATAAGCATACCAAGCGGGCAGCGTATTTGTGATGGCTTTGTTGGAATCTAACGGTTCATTTTTTTTATTGTTTGCAAAAGCAATTGCAAAGAGAGGGATATAATGCCATCCATAGCACAGAACGCGAGCCTTCAAGGGCAAGGCATAAGCACTTTTTAATAGATGCCTTTTGATGGCATGGTTATTTTTTTGTGAAAATGCATAAACAAGGGCATCACGGTATCAAATTTAATTCTTGCCCGCATAACATACTATAAAATTTCATACGTGAAGGGTTCAATTTGCTGGCTCAAAAGAGAGGAACACAAAATGAAACCCCAATAGCATTTTACAGTGTGCAACAGGCCATGAAAGTTCAAAAATCCCAGACCTGTTTATGTGAATGCTTGAAATGTAACCTGCAGATGCCAATGTTGAGGCGAGCTTCTGTAGTCTCCACAGGGCGGAAAACACAAAGCAACGGAAAAATGAGAACTCCAACCTTCAAAATCTGCAGACAACAAAGGGGCAAAAAACAAGGTTACATTTTTTTGAAAGCAAAGATGCACATTACACAGAGGCTATGGAGTAGAAAAAACACATGCAAAGTTGCAAAGGGGTTACCTACCACCGAATACCCCCAAACTGAATAGATAGCCAAGAGGATATTTAAAACTGCAAGTTTGAAAACCTAGCAGGCGAAAATCGCAGAGGGCCAACAACGTTCGCTTCTCCAAAACCAAGAAGGAGCGATACAATTTGCTTCTCTGAAAGTGAAACCAATGAACTAGTTGGCTTAATAAACATGAACGATATGGAGAAGAATGAAGGAGGCGTAGCCATGAATAACAATAAATTCACAAACGACACGGGAGGAATGAAGTAGACGCAGCGATCAAAAACAATAAATTCACCAGAAAGGGAAAAAGAACGCATCGGAACACATTTAATTTTTGGACATACGAGCACATTGAATAAAGTGACATTCATGCGAGCACATTGAAGGTGGCAAAAACATGTTTTAATTCCATTCGCGAAATGTGTCCGGAATACATTTTTTCGACATACTAACACTTTTCCGACATAAAAAACCCCATACAAAAAGCCTATCGTCTTAATAAATGTATCTGCTAGTTTAAAAACCAATACAAAAATATTGGTAAAATGAAAAGAAAACTATTTAGGATTCTAAGTTGGTAGAATCCGAAGATATAGAATCTTTACTTGCCTCTCAAGCATAGGCCATTTTAATGATGTTTAGTTTTTCTTGTGCATCTTAATTGTCCTATTTTTCTTCTTTCATTATAGTTTTATAGACAATTTTGTTTTCTACCATGTCTATATACACCTTGCATACTACTTTTCTTATTCCATCAAAGTCTCTGGAATTCTTTCTAGTTCCTATTTTATTTCTATTTGTCATTTTCTTGTATCTGCTTTATTTGTTTTGTCACCTTCATACCCTTCTCAATTTTGACATAGGTCATGAGAGAATGATAGTAAAGGATTTGAAATGTGGCTTTCTACATGATAACAACATTGAATATTGCTTGAACAATTCTAAACCCCTTTCAAAAAATCTATACTGAATATAACATGAACAACATCTACTTCTGATATATCTCCAACTACTTACATCAGTATCCCATGATTTTATCCCTTGCAATAAATTCATCCCCAACAAACTATAGATGGAATATGAGTTCAACTCAACCATGGAAAGGCCACTTGGTATAATTTCCATTAAGTACTTGTAAAACTAGAATATATTTGTTGTTGATGATTGGAAATCAATATATTCTTGTAACCACCATTGTTCTATTGAGATTATTAGTAAACATTGCTAGCTATACACTTACCATATATTTTTAGACTGGTTTTCTTTTCTATGTCGCTCTTTCCCAATACCCCTTCCCATCCTACCTAACTTTAATCTACACGTATTCCAACCTTCATTACTATGTAAATATCTTCAAACACCTCTCCACTTTATTGAAAAATTCTCATAGTTGTTTCCTATGCCTCACCACTTCATTACTTTTTCCTTTTCTTACACATGGCTCTTACCTAGTCATATTATATACAATTTCTCCAATACTCTCCCTCATATTCACAATACATCTTTCCTTATCTCACTTATCTATCTTAGAGTGGACACTTATATCTCACAACATTATAATGTGACAATAAACATTATATCGTAATACCATGTAGTATCTTAATTATAATTCCCAATCCCATTGTAATATCCCTAGTCATTTACCACCATCAATTAATCAAGTAATATATTATTTAGCTAAATAGGCTAATACTTGTCAATCTATCTATAAATAAATAAAAGAGACTAATTACCTCGTCGATCTTAGAGACCACTAAGGATTCCCCATAATACTTCTTTATGAGTCTTGGTCAATGAAGATTCTCAAATCTTCTTAATCAATCTCAACTGCACTATTGAAGATCAAATACCCATTGTTCACATCCTCATACAAAAAGTATAAATCAACCCTCAACCTTCATCAAATTATGCATGGATCATCATCGTGCAAGCACATATGTTTTTTATTTGAGGTGTAGCCTGCATCTTTAAATCAAACATTCAAGAGCATATCTAATGCATCTAAGGTTTTCATTCAGTAATATTTTATTTTATTTTATTTTATATTTGCATTCCTTTTTTCTCTATTTTAGGTGTCCTTAGGTTTAGAAAAGGGATCTTATATTTTCATTAGTTTCCAACTATTCATCCCAAAACTAAAGTATACATTCTAGCCCATGCCCATTGTGACCTTTTTAATTCTTTGGTTTTATTTTTGTATATTTGTCATAGCTCATTTTGGTAGCCTTTGCATATAGGATTATTTCAAAAATATGTTAGTCACTTGCACTTCAAGGAACTTCGACATACATCACACCTCATGGTAGGATCTAGGAGGTGTCAAAACATATAAATCCATATAAAGAATGTTTTCTTTGGATAAATTATAGGAAGAGACGATTTTGTCTCTATCAAGATATTACAACCCTTGTTTAAGCATGGTACAAGATGTATACGAAATTTACATTATTTCTAAAAAAATTGCTTTCTTTTTTTGAAAAATTAGAAATAAAATAAAGAAAATAAATTTAAAAAATTAAAGCTTGTAGGCTAAGGTAAATATGGCACTCCATGTACTATTCTTGGTAGGAGAGATTCATATGCCCATTGCTTGCTAATTGTTTTAATACCCTAACCAATATTAATAATCATTGACCCCACTGCTATCGTAAAGATCTTTCCTCCACTCCACAACTCACTCCCTCATTGCCCATCCACCACCTCATCACTTGAATAGTGTGACCCCTTTATTGTAGTCACTCAACGGTTATAGGGACCACCTAAGTGCCACCTCCCTAGTGAATTTTCATCATAGGAAACTTTTTAACTTTTTAAGAGGTCAAATTTTTACAATTTTGTAAGCATTGTAAAGCTCTCTCTCCCCTATTTACTTTGGATAGGAAAATTCTCTTTAAATAAATTAAATTTTTAGTTTAAGTCCACTTTTTGTGTCTTTTTATGACATGTATAACTTTTATGTATTCTATCACAATTTGACAAATATTTTCCGAAAATTGATCATATAGTTTTATGAAATCTTTGGTAATATCAATTTTTTTGTTTGATAATTTGTTAAATATAATTTTCCACAAATAGAAATTTTTACGGTTAGACTTGTGAGCATGTGTCAATTACAATGTATAAGTTATGACTTTCGAGAGACAAAATAAATTTAAAAATCATGTGACTCCACATTTGTATCTTCATTTAACTTCAAAATGGGGAAAATAAGTTTAACTTACACTATAAATCAATTGTTGAAGTTTTTAGGAAGTTTCTTCATTGTGTGATAGTTGTTGAGTTTGTGTCAAAAAGACAAATTTATGGTTGCAAACCTATAGTAACTACATTTAAACTTAATATGTTATGATATCGAGTGTTTAATCTTTGAATAATCTCTTTATAAACCTAATATTAATTATTTCAAGCCATTATATAACTTTCTGAAACTATGAGTTGTGGGAGAATAAAGACGCTAGAAGGTATAATTTGAGAAGAAATGTCTATCATATCACATAATAAAACATTATATTTTTCTATGAAGATCTAAGCTTGAACACTTTACCACATTCAAAAATTATGTTGAAGGGGAAGTTGTGACACAATGAGGAGAGTGAACTTGATTGCAAACCACTTATGAGTACTACCTACAATTGATAACTTTGACTTGAAAATAAATTCAATGCTTCAAAATGATTATGAGCATTTGTGACCAAGATTTATTAATGTAAGAAATAATGATCATGAGTTGATTAAATCGAGGTTACAAGGAAGCATCACATGCAACTTGGAATATTGATAAGGCATTAAAATGATGAACTAAAAAATACACGTATTTTTGATGAACATGAAAGGTTGATTTTTTCACTGTAAAAAATAAGGATAACAAGTAGAAACTATAATTTAACATTTCCATTTTTTAAGATTTCATGTTATTTATTCTTCTAGATGAAGTATGGGAGAACCCACACAATTTGAAATTCAATATAACCTATGATGTAATACCCTAAGCCAATACACATAGTAGAAAACCTATAGAAAAATATTAATTTTGAAACAACAAGATATGACAACTATATGTCACACTTGCACAACCACATACATACAAGTGTCATGCCAACACAATGGAACAAGAGCATTAACCACACAAATGATTTCACCATTACTACAAATGAGATGGAACCAATAGAATACTTACCAATCATGCAACAAATTCTCTATGATGAACTTATGAGAGGAGAGACAATACCCAATTGATGACCGATTACTAATACACGATAAAAACACAATATAGTTAATTAAGTTCTTTCATTTTGTGAACCTAATTTTATGCATTTTCACTTCTAATTTATGTTTGTATCTAAACATTTATTTGTTTAAAATTGTTCATCTTGTTATCTCTTTGTGTTTGAATGCTTTGTTTTTATCTAAACTAGAGTTAGTTTGTGTTATATTAAAAATCTACCTCTAAATCCTAATGTACACATGTGATAGTTGATTTATGTTCTTTCACTTGGTGAACTTGACAATAATCAATTTCCACTTATAAGTTGTTTGTGTGTAACATTCCAACCTCTACCCTACTGATTTGTATATTTCCACTCTTCACAACACATACATTCCCCACTTGATGCAACCACTTCTCTATCTTAGATCTATAACTTGATTAAAAAATATTCAAAAAATATTGTATACTAAAGTTAATAGCACAAAAAGAATATATAACTCATAATAATTATCCTTTAAAAATTTAATTACCATAATTTATACATATACAAAATCTACATCTAAGAAGAAAACATTGATAAAGTTATTTCATAACCAATTTCTCGTAGGTTATAGTCAATGTACATGAATGTCCCTCCTTTGAAAAACTATCACAATAAGATGTTTTCAAGACTTATAATTATTAAAGGGAATGTGTTTATATAAAGTAAATATCCCATTTAATTTAGGTAACTAAAGTTATAATTAATGGGTGACTATCACCAAGTGGCAAAAGTTTTTGTAACTAAAATAATTAACTCACAAAATCCCATGATTTAAACAAACTAGAAATGAAATAATGTGCCTCAAGAATTGAAAGGCCACATGGTATAATTTCTATTAAGAACAAAGACATCTAGGATATAACTATTGTTGATTATTGGAAATAGATGGTTTATTCTTGTAACCACTAGTGTTCTATTGATACTATTATAAAATGTTGTTGAGTATTTACTTACCCTATGTAGAGTGGAATTATTTTATAAAAAATATTTTACATAATTCTCACCTTTATTTCAAAATTTTGAGCCTCTTGGTTCAAAGTAATTTAAATATGAAAATATAATTTAATATATTAAATCACTAAAAAACTTAACAACCTAACTATTGAGATGTTTTTGGCGATGCAAGATTGTTACTATTCTAAAATGCTACTACATCAATCATTCTCCTCCTTTGCAAACTAGTTCTCATTCTATTTTCCCAGGTTCTTGAAGTCTTAGTGGTCTTGGTCCATTGAAAATAATCATTACTCTTTGCACCATTTGTATCACTTTTTGTTCCACCTAGAAATAAAATCATTAAAAATAAAAATAAATTTAAGGGAAGAAATTTTTTCATAAGCTCTTCCTTTTCTCTATATAATGCCATTTAGACTTGTTTTTCAATTCATCTTTTCAGAGTAGATCTTCATTTCCTTTCTCTCCATGATATTTGTTTCACACAATAACTCATCTTTTTCTTTTATTTCTTTATACCATGTAGTGAATATGTCTCTCCTCTCCTCCTCAATCATCCTCATTTATTCTCCAAGAAAATATGATCCATTTATTCAATCTTTCTATTAATCATGGGAATATTTATAAATTATTCTAGCTATATTTGGATAGTTTTGTTCTTTATACTTAATAACACTTCATCACATATAGGGCTCACAAATATCTCCATCTTTGTTGAAGCTTCTTCTCTAATGTGGATTGCTTCCACTAGTTAAACATTTTAGAACTCCATTTATGATAGGATACATTCATCTTCATTATAATCTTCAAGCTCTTCTCTTCCATATTGAATTATTCAATAACTTCACCTTATAATACAACATCAAGTATTTATCCAACTTGTTTATCTCTTCTTCTTCACTATATTTACCCATCTCATCTCTCTAAAACTCTTAAAAAATCAAATTTCAAGGTTTTTTGTCAACTACTTGAGGGTTTTAATCTTTCCTTATTCTTATATAGTTCTATCCCTTGGATACTCCTTTCCTCCAAGGCTTTTCTATATAAAAATTACTCCGAACTCACAATATGAGTATTTATCCCCACCATTTTTTTTCACCTTCTCACAACTTTTCAATGCCTTTTTTGTAGCATTATAAAGTATTCTTTCTTTTATTATATGTGTGTGTGTGTGTGTGTGTGTGTGTGTGTGTGTGTGTGTGTGTGTGTGTGTGTGTGTGTGTGTGTGTGTGTGTGTGTGTGTGTGTGTAGGGGATAGGGGATCGGCATATAGATATTGGAGTACAAGTCAAGCCTTATTCAGATTCTAGAGGATAAGAGACCAAACCACACATAGTTGATGTTAGAGAGGAGGCCCATCCACATACATTTGATGTCAAGGAGGCTCAAACAAACTTTGATATTGGAGAGGGGTTAGGATTGCTTCCTTTTTTGTATACATTATGCATGAATCTAATTAAAGAGGTTAATAAAATATTTTATTAGATAAATATAAATCATTTACTTATGTATAAATCTACTTAAAGTGGTTAATAGAATATTTTATTACATAAATATAAATTATTTACTTGAAATTGATATAGACAAATTGAAATTTTATGGTGAGTAACCTAGTGATGTTACTAAGAGATCATCAAATATAACTTCAAAGGAAATAGTTTAGAAAAATTTAATTCATAATGAAAAATTTAGTCAGGACCAACTATTATCAAGTATACTTACTCATGATGAAAGTTCTAGAAGAGCCATTACAATTTCTAGGTGTAAATTTGACAAAAAAGAGGAAAAGGGCCTAGAAAAAGATAGTGTTCAAAATATTACAAAAGGTTTGAGTTCTATAGGAAAAAAACAACTAGTTGATAAGATTATTTCAAGAAGAGTGATGTTGACCTCAATTTTAAGTTCACAAATTCCAAGAAAAAATCAAATCTATTCACTTTCAAGTGAAAATGACTTAAGACACTAATAATTATATGAAAGGGAGAAAGGTTTTGGATGATAGTAGTGAAGAAGATAACTGAGAATTGATGAGTAGGGTTCCTCATTATGACAAGATTGAAGATGGTATTAGGAAATTGATCTCAATTTTTTGGTATGATTATATGTGTGCTTCATCAAATAATAGAGTTGTTCTCAAACATAAGATTAAGTCAAATAATTATGAACTACAAAACAAAAATCAAAGCTTTAGATGAAATAGGCAATACAAAACATCATTCTATATACATTAAAATAGTCACCATTTCTAATTGTTGGGTATATTATTGTCGGTAAGTTGTTTGATGTATTACTTTTGATGGCATGTGTAGGAAAAGGCCTCATAGCTATTCTATTTATTGTGCATAATAATATGTCAATTATGATTGATTCAATAGTACATAAAACTCATGACTTGTTCTCTCTTATGTAGAAAAAGTAACGTATATATCTCGTGTACATATTGGTTGCCAATTTGTCAAAGGAGGAACAATAGATTTTGAAGAAATCAAATAGTTTGAGGTACCTATTAGCTATAGAATTCAAGGAGATATTGCTTCATGTTGTGCATGGATAATAGACATTTGTGGTAGCAATATCCATAGCTTGAAATATTCATATACCAAAGTTCTAAAATCACTTTCTCAATTGCATTTGAAAATTCTATGTATAATTATCTACATGGACAATAGATTATTTTGATGAGTACATAATGATTTTCTTTTAAAAACATCAAAGCTTTGAAATAATCATATTTTTTTTAAAAACACTGACATGAAATCCAAAAATAGAAGAAAACATTTTTCCAAAAAAAAAGAACTTGATAATGATATCTGAAGATTAAATTTTATGGTGATGATTATGATTAAATTGTAACATGAGCAATACAATGATGTTTGAAGAGTGATCTTTATGGTAAGAATGCTATGATATGTCATAATAATTACATGAGGGGGGATTTATGGTAAGAGTGCTATGATATGTCATAATTGATATATGGGTAATCCCGCAATAGTGTGTACAAGTTTTTGGTCATTACCCATAATTGATATATGGGTAATATTTTTCTTTTTATGTGGAGCAAAGACCTTAATAATTGCTCAAAAATCTATGTTCACTACAAAATCGAAATAAATATACTTATCAAGTTATATATGTTCAAAATTATAAATGTCATAATATGTATTTCAAGTGCTATGATCTTTAAAGTTATCTTGTCAATTTGATCCCATTTGAAGGTCTTATCAAAGATTTGAAACTAAAAATTACAAGGAAAAAACTGAGACATGATGTGAGAGGACATCCAAGGGGCTCACAAATTATTGTACCCTAGTAGTTTGATGTAGGGGAATCATACATAATTCTCAATTGATCATTTTTTATTTTATTTATTATGTCTATCTACCACTGTGTACTTTAGGGCTATTTGAATTTTCTTTTTTTGTTTCATCTAGGAAATAAGCTAATGACCAACAGTAATATTAATGAGCAGCAACATGGAAAAATGAAGTGGGAGCAACCCGACACAAATGGCGAGATTTTTTAACCCAAAAATGGGTTGCAAGCATCTATTATGGGATTTTTGAATGTTGCACCTAGTTTAGGTGATATTTTAGAGAAGGTTCCACTATTTTTTTAGGGATTTTGTTAATGAAAAAAAAAAAAAGGAAAAGAACAAAAGGAGGAAAAGAAACCAGAAGATAAAGAAGAAGAGAGGGCAACCATAAAAAGATCCAAAACATAGAGAAGAGGAAGACAAAGAGGAACATAGGAGTACATAACAAACCAACAACAAGTAATCTCATAGTTTGATCCAATATATAAATGTGTATAAATAATTATAAAATATGTATTTCTAAGATAAAATATAATAGAATATTAATATTTCAAAAAAAAATATTTTCGGTTTATGTGGGGTCTTGTGATTGGTAAAGTTTTATGAGTTTGTTGCTAAAAAATGAGTTATTTTATTATCATCTACAACATAGTTTTGTTTGTTTACAACATAGTGCTAGTCACCTATGATAGATTTTTTAGTCCTTGTAACTAAATATTTGACCTACAAAAAGATTTTTAGGCCTCTCCAAAACCTACTAGCTCCAGTTTGGTTGGATTTTGGGTGCCTACAACAAGGTGGATTCAATTAGTGAGACCTTAGAGAGTGGAGTGTACTTGGACATTCTTCCCATTAAAAGTCTTACAATTTATGCTCACACAAGTGTGAGAATCTGTGGGTATAATGCTTGAACCACATGTTTCCAAGTTTAAAAGTACTTTTGGTTGGACTCATGTGTTCATGAAACATCAGCTAGATGGGAAAGTGATTTGAGCTAGAGATTAGATGAAGATTATAAATTGGATGATTGACCGAATTGTAATTGTAGAGAAATCAATCAAACCTCTTTAGTATGTAACTTAAGCTCGTCCTTGTGATAGACCAAGTGTAACTACCATTTCGTGTAATGATGTCCTAGAGGTTCTAATAGTTGATAAAGTCCATGAAATGAAGATGAAATTGAGTTGCTTGAGAAATTCCACCTTTCTTAGCTTTAGTTTCTTGACCAAATTCACCTTTTTGTTTTAGTTAGATATTATTGCATTGAAATTATTCCTAATAATACCTAGTCTATTTATTGGTGGCACAAGGATGCAAGTAATTTGATCTCATTTACTCTCCTCTTTTTCACACAACCAACACGGCCATAGGTCACATTGAGAAGAAAAAGAGAAGCTTAGATGAAAAGCTTATGATTTTATCGATGTACCAATTTTTTTCCAATGTTTAGAACCTCTAGTTGGGTAGTAGAGGGATTTTATAGAATGCCAAGACCTTCAAAATCCCCATTTGATTCTATAAAGGCATCCTTTCTATGTTGTTAAAAAGATTACTACTTCAACTTTCTTGATTTTAGTTTCATTTAGTAGAAATATATTTGCATTAGATATCCATGTGACACTTGATTAAAACCTATTTTGTTAGGTAGATTTTATCCCCTAACATTATAGAGTGTGATCTTCATTGCTCTCTACAATGGGAGATGCCCTCACTTCCTAGATCCTAGAATTTTTATTTGTTGTACCATATTTTCCTCTATAGGACCTTTGTTAATTTTTCTTCTTTTTGTTTTGATCTCAACATTTAGATTTGTCAATTTAAAAGGCTAATTGGCTTATAACATTTTCTTCCAAAGAATCTAACAAACATACCATTTGAATGTATCCTTTAAATTATCTAGATCATTACTTCTTCGTTTTTGGTATTGGAAAAAATTTGAACTCAGTGTTGGTGTAACCGTTCATTATTAGTGTAGTCCAATCCTTGTAATGGTTCTGCCTTTACTTAATTTCTCATTTACCTCCTTGCATTCCTATATTATGCCAAAAATAGTCTCTATTGGATGTTATTATTTTATATGTCTATTGTTAGACGTTGAGGTGTGGGTGGATCGTATGGCTGCAGGATAAATCTATATATACCTATGAATAATGTAACACAGTATTGTATTTGTATTGCATTCTGATCAAATAGAAAAGAGCTATCCCCTGCTCTAAGTGGACGTAGCCTTTTGGTGAACCACATTAAAAAATTCATCTCCATCTTTTGCATCTATTCTGAATTTAATTTTTTTTGTATGTTTCTTTGTTTTTGTTTGATTTTTCTTTATCTATTTTTTGCTTAACAATTGGTATCAAAGTTCAGAGGCAAAGCTAGTTGGGAATCTTGACGAATTCTAGGAAGAATGGACAAAGCAGACAAATGGAAAATCGAGAAGTTTTCAGGGTAGAATTTTGGTCTGTGGAAGGTGCAGATGGAATCGTTGCTCATCAAGAAAGATCTCTCAAATGCATTGGCTAGAAAAGCCAAAGGGAAAGGTTCACTATCGAATGAAGATTGGGAGAAATTGGACAAGAAAGAAAGGGCAACCATTTTTCTTTCGCTGTCCAGCAATGTTCTTTTCAACGTTTCCATAGAGAAGACTTCGAAAGTGTTATGGGACAAACTCTCATCCATGTATGAGATGGCTTCAACATCTAACAGGGTATTTATCGTGAAGAGGTTATATAATTTTGAAGATGAAAGAAGGTGGAATGTTTTCTAATCATCTGAATGAATTTAACACCTTAGTCACCCAATCTATTTCGATAGGACTTAATCTGGATGTTGAAATAAAAGCTATTTTGTTAAATTATGCTCATTACCTAACAGCTGGGAAGGAGTTGTGATGGAAGTTAGCACTTCGGTGGTTGCCAAGAGTAATCTACAATTTGATGATGTTGCATCTAGTGATGATGTTGCATCTAGTCTTCTCAGTGAAGATATGCAAAGGAAAAGTCAAGAATGCTCTTCATTTGGTGGTGCCTTGACTACTGTAAGTACTAGTGATTGAGGAAGGAGTCAAGATAGAGGCATAAATAAAAATAGAAGGAGGTCCAAATCTGCCAAAGGATCAAAATCCAGAGGCAAAAATGGTGAATGTTGGTTTTTTGGCAAAACCGGTCACACAAAAAAGAATTGTTGGAATTAAAAAAGGGCACAAGAGAAGGTGAGCAATAACGAAGCCAGGACAACATATGACAAAGATGAAGATGTTCTAGTTCTATCAGCTAGTGTCACTGTTGTAGAATCGTGGGTGCTCGATTCAAGTGCTTCCTTCCATGCTACTCCATGTCAGGGTGCTTTGACAAATCATCAAGAAGGTATGTTCGGAAAAGTTTTTCTTGGTGATAATAAAGAATGTGCCATTGTAGGCAAAGGTGATGTGGCATTATCATTACAAAATGGAAATAAATGGATCTTGAAAGATGTGAGACATGTTCCCACACTGAAAAGGAATCTAATTTTTGTAAGTCATCTTTATGCTCAAGGATGTGATGTCAATTTCTCTTTAGATACTTGGAAAGTGACTAAGGGTTCCTTGGTGCTTCCAAAAGGCTACAAGTTGGGTAGTCTCTATATGTTGGAATGCCCTGGTGAAGTGGGAGTTGTCATGCCAATTGTTGACAACAGCTTAGACCTTTGGCATAAAAGGCTTGGACATATGTGCCAAAAGATACTCGAAGTTATGTTGAAGAGGGATCAACTTCCTGGTTTGAAGTCTGTTGATTTGGAGTTTTGTGAGCATTGTCTCCATGAATAAAAAAGGCAGATCAACTTCCTAAAGACTGGTCATGATAAGAAAACATCACCCTTAGAGCTTGTCCATTCTGACGTTTTTGGACCTATGGAGGTAACATCTTTTGGTAACATCAACTTCCTGGTTTGAAGTCTGTTGATTTGGAGTTTTGTGAGCATTGTCTCCATGAATAAAAAAGGCAGATCAACTTCCTAAAGACTGGTCATGATAAGAAAACATCACCCTTAGAGCTTGTCCATTCTGACGTTTTTGGACCTATGGAGGTAACATCTTTTGGAGGTTCAAATTATTTTGTCTCTTTTATTGATGATTATTCTCATAAAGTGTGGGTTTACATGATGTATAGAAAATCAGAAGTTTTTTCTAAATTTAAAATTTTTAAAGCTTTGGTTGAGAAGCAAATTGGGCGTAAAATCAAATGTTTAAAAACCGATAATAGAGGAGAATTTTGTTCCGAAGAGTTTGATGTTTTTTGTGCAGATAATGACATTAGATGAATCAAAATGGTACCATATACTCCTTAAGAAAATTGTATAGCTGAGTGGATGAACAAAACTATTCTTGAGAGGGCTTGATGCATGTTGTCAAATGCAGGCTTAAGCAAAGAGTTTTGGGCAGAGGCGGTTAACATAGCTATTTATCTAATCAATAGAAGCCCCTCATCCAAATTGGATTTTGATATCCCAAAAGATGTTTGGTCGGGCAAACGAATTTCATAGTTTCATCTTCGTGTTTTTGGTTGTGAAGCCTTTGCTCATGTTCCCAAAGAGCAGAGAACAAAGTTGGATGCTAAATCAAAGAGATGCATTTTTCTTGGCTACGGTGAGGATCAGTTTGGTTTTCAGCCTTGGGATCTCGTCACCAAGAAAGTGACTCGTAGCCAGGATGTTGTCTTCAACGAAATATTTTTTCCAGGTTTGCAAAAACAGAACACATTTTCAAATAATTTCATTCCAGTTGATTTGTTTGATAATGAGCATAATCCCCAAGGAAATGCTACAACGACATGCACTGTTGGTTTTCAGTATTCCTTGCCTCCTCCTCCATGCTCTACGCTGCCTCTCCCCTTTGCCACACACTCTGCTAAATAATTCTTCAAATGTTGAATTATTACCTTTGGTTCCCGCCCTACGTTACCAGAAACGAGAAACAGGAATCGCAACGGAAACGAAAACGGGATCAGAAACGAAATATTTAGAAGGTTGCGTATAAGAAACATATATATATATATATATTAAAATACAAAACATAACCAAAAATAAAGACGAAGAATATTATACATCACTTCTACATAGTTTAAAATGAATTTCAGTTAAGAAAGGAAAATACATATACATTTATCATAATGTTATGATAATTTTACTGAAAACATTTCCACCAAGGAAAGAATATTATATATCAATTCTACATCGTTTAAAATGAATTTCAGTTAAAAAAAGAAAATATATTTATGATATTATCATAGTTTTATTAAACATTTCCACCAACATCTAATAGACGGCTTCTCAATTAGAAATTTACTTCATAATCTGTAGTCTTAATTTTAGAAAAAAACTAAAACATCATAATCTGTCTTAATTTTAGAAAAAACTTAAAAATCAAAATCACCACTAGGATTAAAAATTTAGAAATAATGAAAATAGAACTCCCAACTCCAATGAATATTTAGAAAAGTAAAAAATTCAAACTCCTTATGCACTATGCAGACTGCAGAAAAGTTTGGTGAATATTTCGGAAAACCTAAAAAGTCAATGCATAAACGTTCTGTAATGAGTTGCACCGCTCAGAAACCCGTTTCTACACCTTTTCTGTAATGAGTGTGCAGGTTTCCGAGCGGTGCCTTTAGGAAGTAATGCGCAGTCTTCTACACTTGATGTGCCGCCTCCTAAAAACAATTCGCTGCCCTTAGGATATCCCAAGCAGCCTCCCTTCATTAGCGTGTTACCTTCAATTTTGTCGGGCTACCACTTCGCACACGTCGGCTCCCTTGGGCGTTGATTGTTCAACGCTGCCAGTCCATGCTTATCCGCCGTTTTCAAAAACTCATATGCAGCTTTTTGACAAAAATACACCGGCCCTTCCACCCCATGGCCACGCACGTGATGTGTCTTCACAAGCTAAATTTGGGGGCTCAGAAAAAGTCTTTGTTCACGAACAGAGTAATTTGCTGCCACAGTCCAGTGGAGGTATACACAGTCAGAGTGTTGCATCTAGAAATGTTCAGCAGCGGGAAAATAATGAGGAACAGAGCAGCCTACCAACACAGAGTAATTTCAGGGAGCAAGCACCTCAGTTGAGGAGGTCAACCAGACAGAAGGAGCCTCCATCTAAACTAGATGACTATGAGCTTTTGCTCTCAGACCAGTCTGAGCCTACAAAATTCAAGCAAGCTTGTAAAGATCAAAATTTAGTGAAGTGGATGGAAGCTATGCATGAATAAATGGTCTCCTTGCAGGCCAATGATACTTGGGACTTGGTGACACTCCCGCCTAATCGAAGACCTTTGAAGAACAAATGGGTTTATCGACTGAAAGAAGAAGATGGAGGCAAACAACGCTATCAGGCAAGATTGGTGGTAAAAGGATATGATCAGCAAAAGGGGATTGACTTCAATGAAATCTTCTCACCTATCGTCAAAATGCAAACCATTTGCTCAGTCCTGGGTATGGCAGCAGTGTGGGATCTTGAACTTGAATAGCTTGATGTCAAGACAACTTTTCTACATGGAGATGTTGAAAAAGATTTGTACATGGAGCAGCCCGAAGGCTTTGTTAAATCAGGTCACGAACATTTATATTGCAAACTCAAGCGTAGTTTATATGGCAAGCAAGCCCTGAGACAATGGTATCATAAGTTTTATAGCTTCATGGCTGAGCACAACTTCATCCCTTGAGAATCTGATCCATGTCTTTACTTCAAGTGGCTTGCAAATGGTAAGTTTGTTATACTTTTACTTTATGTTGATGACATGTTAGTCACTGGTAGCAACATGAGGATTGTTAATGAATTAAAGCAACTTTTAGCTCAGCAGTTTTCTATGAAAGATTTAGGGGCAGCGAAGAGGATTCTTGGCATGACTATAATCAGGGATAGAAACGAGAGACAAATCAGATTGACTCAAGAGAAGTATATTGACAAAATTTTGGATAAGTTCAACATGAAGCATGCAAAACCTATTAGTACTCCTTTGGCTGATCACTTTCGGCTCTCATTCGTTATGTGTCCTACAACTGACGAAGACCGAAGCAACTTTTAGCTCAGCAGTTTTCTATGAAAGATTTAGGGGCAGCGAAGAGGATTCTTGGCATGACTATAATCAGGGATAGAAACGAGAGACAAATCAGATTGACTCAAGAGAAGTATATTGACAAAATTTTGGATAAATTCAACATGAAGCATGCAAAACCTGTTAGTACTCCTTTGGCTGATCACTTTCGGCTATCATTCGTTATGTGTCCTACAACTGACGAAAACCGAAGCAACTTTTAGCTCAGCAGTTTTCTATGAAATATTTAGGGGCAGCGAAGAGGATTCTTGGCATGACTATAATCAGGGATAGAAACGAGAGACAAATCAGATTGACTCAAGAGAAGTATATTGACAAAATTTTGGATAAGTTCAACATGAAGCATGCAAAACCTGTTAGTACTCCTTTGGCTGATCACTTTCGGCTATCATTCGTTATGTGTCCTACAACTGACGAAGACCGAGAACACATGAACAGTGTTCCTTATTCATCAGCAGTTGGCAGTCTTATGTATGCGATGGTTTGCACTCGTCCAGATATTGCCCATGCAGTGGGAGTTGTGAGCCGATTTATGAGCAACCCATGCAAACCTCATTGGCAGGCAATTCAGTGGATATTTCGGTATCTCAAAGGCACTTCAGATCGTGCTTTATATTTTGGAGGACAGGATAATCAGCTATGAGGTTATGTTGACTCTGATATGGCAGGACATTTAGGCCAACGAAGGTCTACAACAGGGTATGTGTTTACCTTTGTTGTGGCTACAATTAGTTGGATTTCTCGTTCGCAACAGGTAGTCACACTCTCTTCCATTGAGGCTGAATACATTGCCCTCACTGAAGCTGCAAAAGAGATGATATGGCTACAATGGCTATTGAGCGAATTGCGGTGTACACAGTCTGTTTTTACTTTGTTTTGTGATAGCAACAACGCTATTCACTTGGCCAAGAACTCTTCTTTTCATAATCGAACCAAACACATAGAGTTGAGATATCATTTTATTCGGCATGTACTTGAAGAGGGTAAGCTGCAGGTCACAAAGATTGACACAAAATTGAATCTGGCGGAGGCTTCGACAAAGATTGTTCCAAGGGAGAAGTTCGAATTTTGTAGGACTTCTCTTGGCCTTGTCAAGTTCTGACTATAAGTCTGGAGTGGGGGATATCTCTTGACAGTTTTCTCTTGCAGCTCGGATTAGACTTCAAGTGGGAGATTGTTGGTGTAACCGTTCATTATTAGTGCAGTCCAATCCTTGTAACAGTTTTGCCTTTACTTAATTTCTCATTTACCTCCCTGCATTCCCACGTTATGCCAAAAATAGTCTCTATCGGATATTATTTTATATGTCTATTGTTAGACGTTGAGGTGTAGGTGGATCGTATGACTGCAGGATAAATCTATATATACCTATGAATGTTGTAACTCAGTATTGTATTTGTATTGCATTCTGATCAAATAGAAAAGAGCTATATGACTGCAGGATAAATATATATATACCTATGAATGTTGTAACTCAGTATTGTATTTTTATTGCATTCTGATCAAATAGAAAAGAGCTATCCCCTGCTCTAAGTGGATGTAGCCTTTTGGTGAAGCACGTTAAAAAAATTGTCTCTGTCTTCTGATCTATTCTGAGTTCAGTTCTTTTTTATGTATGTTTCTTTGTTGTTGTTTGATTCTGCTTTATCTATTCTCCACTTAACATTCACTTAACATTCAGCATCATTTAATTGTCTACAACATAGAATTTGTCATTAAACCAAACACCTTTTAACATCTACATCATTACTCGATAGAATAATGACATAAAAGATGAAAATCTGATTCCAGATGTTATTGATAAAAATCGACCTTGTCCATCATCTATGGTGATCGTCCACTGAATGTTTTTTTCCTTTTAGTAGAAAAGGAATTTTCACCTCTGTCCCCTATTTTTCCTTACACCATTCCTAAAATCTTGTTCTCAGATGGCCACAGCTAAAAGGGGTTTTCTCAGAATGCAAAATGTGGAAGCATAGACAAGGCATGTGAACTGTTTGACAGAATGCCTCAAAAAGATGTGTCTTCGTGGACCGGAATGATTGCAGGATATGCACAAATGGATTTGTTGAAAGGCTTTAGGAAATTTCGAGTAAATGTAATTGGTAGGTATAAAGCCAAATTCCACAATCTTTACCAGCGTCGTCCATGCCTGTGCCAAAATACGAGCTTTGGAATAGAGAATGGACTTTTATCAAAGCATAGAGAAGTTACAAATACCCTGGTAAACGTGTATGCAAAATGTAGGAGCACAGACAATGCAGGTGAATTGTTTGACGGAATACCTCAAAACCAATTGTTTCTTATACTGCATTGATTGCAGGATATGTACAAAATGGATTTGTTTCATATGAATTGGCAGATGTACATATGAATTGTTTCGCAATTGGCAGATGTAAAGCCAGACTCGACAACCTTTGCGAACGTCAAGATGGGAGCTTTGGAACAGGGTGTGGACATCCACTAAAGCATAATGGAAAGGATATTTTTGCTAAATGCTAAAAATACATTAGGCGAAACATTTCCTTCCAATTCAGGTTCAACTTTCCTTCAAATATTTTGTACAAAATGCTGAATATTTAGTCCAGGCTAGTTGACTGCACTCCATGAGATTCCGTGGTGTAACTTGAACTTCCACATCTATTGTTGAAATTTTAGATTTCAATATATAAATTAAGCAATCAAGATGTCAAAATTTTAAAATCATAACAAAATAAACTATTTTACTTACACTATCATTGAATGATGGCTACTGCTGATAGATTAATTAACGTTTCTTATATCTGAAATTAATTAATACAGATATTCAGATATCTTTTGGTTAATGCTTTAATTCCAATTACTGAAGACTGTCATGGAAGTCAGCTGGACAAGCACATGTGAATCTGATGGACATTTTCCACCTTTGTATTCCAAATTATAAGGGCAAGCCCTTCCAAACATCTTTTACTTCTAATGATTCAAAATAATCATTATTTTCTCATTAATATTAGTTTGACCAGAGATGTAGAAGGCCTCTTGAATTGCCTGTATAAATTTCATTTCTATCCTCGTCATAGAACAATGCAGTAATGTCATCAAGAGTGTCTTGAAAGGTGCTCTGGATTACTGATAGATTAGGTCGACTTATGCCTACATCTGGGTCACGCCACCAATCGTAACACAGCAATTTCCAGTCAAGATATTGCTTATGTTTATTGAGCAACTTGTTTTGTCATCTTCAATGGACTTGTGAACTTTGTTGTAAGAAAGGAGTAGCTGATCATGAGTCAATTTAACAATACTTGTGTCGATCTTTAAAGCAGAAAACCATATCAAGTTTTTTTTGTAAGATGCAACCAGCTCTCCTTGCATATTCCATACAAAAACAGTCCCACTGCTAAATAGCAAGAATAATTGTTTCGTAATCAAAAAAATAAATGTTTAAGGCTTCTCAAACTCTCGTCCGCTCAACTCAACCATCTTTTCACTGTGAACATCAACCATTTGCCGGCATTCATTCTCTTGTTTTAGGAGTATCTTGTCATGGAACAGCTCAAAAAAATCTCTCTTTTTGTTGGGTAGTAATGCAAGATGAAAAGATTTCAAAACTTTGCCATCCTCTATAGATAAGATCTTGAGAGGAAGAATGCTTCCACACGCACTTCTTTTTAATTTTAAGAGCATTATACCAGAAGTGATCTTTATTTCTTCAGTTTCTTTGTCAGATATGGAGTACAAGAGTGTATAGTTCATCAAATCAAACACCTTGTAAATATGATCTTGAGCTGAAAAAATAAGAACTTTCCCATTGATAGGATCGAGCCTTACGAGCTTTACACCCTCAAACAAAGCAAAGGCAGCATCTGGTTGAGCTCTTCAAATAAGATAGTTGTGATCAGTAATAAGATTTCAAAATAAGTTAATTAAGTTTTCACAAATGTTAGCCTTTAAATATAAAAAACACCACAAGGGTCAACTTTCTTTGTTCTAAACTAGACAAAAAAATGTTCCAAGAAGGAAAGCAAAATGTATTCCTAATATATCACATGTAATTTTCAACTCTTTAATCCACCAATGCAATTTAAGTAATCCTTTTAGATAGAAGTTGTAGTATTATAGCAACACAAATTGAAAAGGCAAGATTAGTTTAATGAGAATAATTCACTTAATGTACACATTTTGAAATTATAAATCATAGATGATAATTCATAATGTAAAGGTTAAATTATGTTAGGTAATTTGTAATCTCACTAGGATCATGTGAACCCAGGAGATTTATTACTTATTAAAAATCTTAAGTATTAACATGCGAGATTAATTATGAAAATGGTAATATTTCATTTTATGAAAAGTAAATTGAAGAGTAAATGACATTCTCTTGGGGAATTATCTTATTATTGTTATTTGATAAATAATGTAAGTATTATGAAAATATTCTTATTATTGGGGCATATAAATTTCAACTCATACAAAATCAAAAGGACACTTTTTTCTCTTTTAAATCATTACGAATGTAGAGTGCAACATATACATCTTGTCGGCTATTGGAAATATTCCACATATTTTCAACTTGTTGTCCTTGCATGGCTTAATTAACTCTTGTGTTTTATTATATTTGTCAACTTGGTTATATATATTTAACCAACCTTATTCAAGTAGAATTTAATTATTTTTATTGCCTATGCATCCTAATCCTTTTAATGTTCCTTGATAGAAATCAATGAACTCAATATAAATAAATAAGGTGGGAAGAAACTTGAAGGTAATACATACCTCAATCCCATCTAGTTGAAGGTAACATATATTCTAATGTGGTGCACTTCAAACTAACTCAATACTTTATTAGAAGATGTATCCATCATGAGATAATTCATAACAAGATCACCATACTTCTAGCTAGACAAATAACAAGAGATACATGATATACATTTTTACCATAAATTAGTGATGAGGTAGTTATACCCACCAAATAGACATTCAAAACTATAACTAATATATATATATATATATATATATATATATATATATATATATATATATATATATATATATATATATATATATATATATATATATATATATATATAGATAGATATATATATATATATATATATATATATATATATATATATATATATATAACTCACTCCCCAATTACTTAATTTGATAGAAAAGGGAAGCAGACGAGCTTATCCACATGTATTATAACTCCATAAGGGTAGATATATAAATGATCTAGCATTTTCTAACATCATTTAACTTAGAAAAAAAACTTTATTAAACTTTTTAATTCAACTATATATATATATATATATATATATATATATATATATATATATATATATATATATAACTCACTCCCCAATTACTTAATTTGATAGAAAAGGGAAGCAGACGAGCTTATCCACATGTATTATAACTCCATAAGGGTAGATATATAAATGATCTAGCATTTTCTAACATCATTTAACTTAGAAAAAAAACTTTATTAAACTTTTTAATTCAACTAATTCTTATACCAATAGACACAATTATTATAAAGAATAAATGAAAAATCAAAGAATCATTTCAAACACCATGAATATATTCTTTAAAAAATTCCAACACCCAATATAAAATTAAAGCATTGAGAAATTTGTTCAAATATATGGAGAAATATGGCACAATATGAATATCAAGGAGTTAATTACAATTAAATTTAATACAGAACTCTACATAACAAGAGCATAAAAAAATAATTCTAGAAGTTGGTCATAGAAACATGAGGAAAATTAGGGTTTTAGTGGGTTTTATTTAATTTAAGTGTGAGGCCCCACTTACAGATGGGAATGAATACTACATATTTTGATCCTATTTCAAGATAATATACTTGATTTTGATGATAGGAACATCTACATAGGTGAAATCAGTGCACACGTGAGAAAGAAATCTTGAATAGGAATTGCATAATGTGAAAAATGTTCCTCCATGAATTATGGTTCAATGCTTCAATTATTTTATCAAATGGTAAGTATGAATAAATTTATGTGCCTTCAGTTATGTTTACTATATTACACTAATTACTATGACTAAGTATGATCTGAGCATAGGCTTGAAGGAATTGTGAGGTGGAAATAATCTTCATAGGGGAAGGAGACATATCTATGTAAGGTTATGCCAATGGATGAAGGTACAAAGAAAGTATGAATTTGCTTGATTTGTTCACCTTATCTAAAATCTATGGTTAAGCTATTGACCTTATAATGTGTATAGCATAATGGGTCCCTAATCTACCTTAAGTAATTATAAATAGAAAGTATTCAAATTTAATTATATGTTAGTGATATAGTAATAGAATTAGAGAAATGATGCACCCATAAGAAAACACAAAGTATTCAATTCCTCATTTGTTTTACAATTAAATAATTATACATCTTATTTGAGTAGCCATCATTCCTCTATCATAAACTAGTTAAACATATAATTTGAAAGGGGGAAACTACACATGTTCTTGATTATATGGAGATAAGTATGCATACATGCCTACAAAGAAAAGTTCCATGGATTTATGTTGATAAGTAGTAAATTAAGATTCTTGATAGTAAAATGGAATATATTTTTATAATAGAATATATTTAACTATGTATTCATTAAGTCAAATACATGTTTAGACATAATCAAATAAATATTATAAATATAGATAAAATTGTTTTAAAAGATAATTTGTTAAGCATTAATTGTGGACTAGTCAATGTTAGAATGGATATAAATTAAGTGTTTCTATTATGAGTCATGTTCAACTATTTTATGTACTTATAGCCACATGATAAATTAAGAGATCAAAATGTATGAGTAATTTGCAATGCTTCATTGTGTTCATTTGAGATGCTAAATTATTATTTTTATCTTACAACAAAAAAATATATAGCATGTACTTTGAGGTTTTATGTTGTTTCTAATGATCAATTAGAGTGTCATTATAAGTAATATCTTAGATGATTTGATAATATTTTTTAACACATCACAAGACTAGGAGGGGGGTGAATCAATCTTGTCCAAATCCTTAAACTTCTTTAATCGCAAACACTTATAATTTATCATTAACCAGCTAGGCACAAATGAAAGATGACAAAATAAACACCAAAGAAATGAATACCATTTTTTTATGTGGAAAACCCAATGAGGGAAAAATCATGTTGAGAATCAAACTCACAATATACATAACTGAATACAATGTGTAGGCTCAAGGCCAAGGAACCTTGTTGCTCCTTATTTGGACTCACAAGCTAAGGTGCACAACCTTAGGGAAAGATGAAAAGGAATTATAGGCTGAAGCTCATTGCTCCAAGGAAAGGTACAAAGAAATTGCAATACTAAGATGCATAATCCTAGGGCAAGATATAGATTTGCACAGACTACCAAAAGGACTCACTGTCTTTTAGTAGATGTAGAGAAAAGATGAATTGTTCAAACTAAGTAGGATATCCTAATCATAAACACATCACAAACTGGTATTTACACTTCATTCTTCTACATCATCCTCAATCAAGCTACACCACAATTCACACATCCACACACATCAATTTATATCAACTTGTCTACCAAAAACTTCAAGTAGGTTGGCCACAAATAGAATGAACATAAATTACATAAAGACGACCACCACGGGATAGAGGAGACAACTCCAAGAGATAAAGAGGATCCAAATACTTCACAACATGTCTTCCTAAGTTGATTCCAATGAATCACACTCACCAATACATCCTCCAAAGTTGACATCAAACATAACATGTAGATAAATAATAAAACTCGTTAAGCAGTTGACCCAAAAATATTATCCAATGCAAATAAATCAATGTGAAACTTCACATACCATAATAAGACCCAAAAAACATCTTAACTCAACCTCCAATGCATATCTATACCAAAATAATATAATCTGAATATGATAGACCAATTGAGTCGACCAGAGACCAACACAACGAATAGCACCAAACAATAGATCAACATAACTTCTCTTCTAGAGAAAACCAACACTTGAATTCTAAATTGGAACACTACACAAGAAATATGAACATGTCTACCAAGCCACAACACTTGAACCAACACTATGGAGCAAATTATAGCATTCTTCAGACGAGTCCTGACAGACAACCTAACTGTTAGTACTCATTTTCAAACAATACATATTCAAACCAACATTTGAGCACTCATTTTCAAACAATACATATTAGGCAACAAATAGATAGACAATAATGAACACAATCTCACTAAAAAACACAACTAAACAATTGAAACTTCCTCTTCACCTTTTTCATCAACACACACAAGTGTGACTCTAATGACAACACTAACAATCTTCCATGACAACAAGTTTGACATCAATGACAACACAAACTCATGTTTCCAACATATATCCATGTCTTTTATGTGTCTATTATGATCCATACTATTTTAAAATATGAACATGTGCATTGTTATACTTCATATGATATCATGTGGTAATACATTATAATTTGAAATTTAAACCATAAATGTTATGCTATGAATAAATAGTTAAGTTCACACAAAAACAAAACAATTAGTTTATCCATAGATGATCATTTGATAACCTCCCATACAAATTAAATGTTTTACCTCTTCAAAATTAGGACTACATTGATGACTCTTTATCCATTTGGAATGTTTAACCAAAGATACAAAATGATAGATGGTTCAACTAGTGGGAAAGATCTATATCTTGTTGCACTATCTTCCTTCAAGACTATGGTAGGAGAGCTACATCTAGGCATAGAAGACTTGAGAGATCTCTCAAAGGGAAGCTTATTCATGACAAAAAAATCCTAGACAAAAATCTGCACAATATATACTCTTCAACAATCAATTGCTTGCATTGAAAATTCTCCATAAAATAGACATGTATAAGGGGAAAGAAGCTCAATTGAGGGCCTATCTGCAATGGTTGAGAAAACAGGATAATAGCATGGAGTTTTTTTCCATTTCCTTCAACACAAACATGAAAAGGAAAGTATGGAGTCATTAATTCTACTAATGGTATGCCTTGACCAGGAAAGATAGGATTATGAAAATATTTTATGATCGTTACAAACAACTAATTATAGATAATCAATAAATGATCCCCTTATTCCTATCTTTTGAAGAGATCCTAGCTAAATGTATCCCTCACAAAATTTTATAAGATTACAACACTTTTATAGATAATTATTTTACCTTGGATGAGATAGAGGAGGCTATATATAACTTGGATTTAGAAAAGAGTTCAAGAATGGATGGCTTTCTTGTTGAGTTATATCATGTTCTCTCGCCACATATCAAGGAGCACTTCTATAATGTTTACCTAGAAGACACTAAAACTAGGTCTCTAGGAGATAATATTATCCAAGGGCTCATTAAGCTTATACCCAAAGGGAAGCAAGAAGACATTGTAAATGTATGACACCCCATAAACTTATTTAATATTCTATACAATATTATAGCTAAATCCTTATCCAAAATAATCAAAACCATATCCCAAGAGATGATTAGGCCCTAGAAAACAAGTTTCCTTGAGAAAAGATTTATTTAATACAACTTGCTCATAGCTTGGGAATCCATCTAATAGGATCAACAAACATCTCAAGAGACTCTAATTATAAAGCTAAATTTTTCATAAGGTGTATGATTGTATATGATGGAAATTTATCCTTAAAATGCTTCAATGGCCAAGTTTTGGTCCTAAGTTTTGTGCTCATGTTTGAATGTTGTTTATGGATGCTAATGCAAGATTGGCTATTAATGAAACTCTTTCCTTGCAATTATGAATCCAGATATCCATTTGGCAGAGGTTACCCTCTTACACCATTCATTTATTTCCTCACAATTGATGTCCTTAGATATCCTTTACATCATGCTCAATTAAACAAACTCATCCATAATATTTCTCTTCTTGGCAATAATGTTGCTCTTAACTCACATTTTTATGATGGTAACATGATAGTCATTCAAAATAACATGATAGTCTTAACTTAGAATGGTGAGCAGGAGCAAGATAGTTTATAGTTCGAATGACGAGCGAGAGCGGGAGCAAAGGTAGGGGAGGAGCTAGGGTTTTAGGAGAGGTTGCAGAAGATTCAAAGGATAGAAATGGTGATGGAGAGGTTGATCCTCATCTCTGTCAGGCTCCCTTCAATACTTTTTGTACCTTTCTCTATTGGCTTGTAGTGTGTGTTGGGGTCTCTTGCATGGGTGGATGCAACCTTATGATTTTGGTGCTTGGTATTGTGGTTGGCAGGACTTGCAGTCCATCTAGGGTTTTGTCTTCCTCTATTACACTTTCTAGAGGAGGTTCATGTGTGGGGTGTTCTCCATTATGGTTTTGTGGGTTCTAGGAAGCTCTCTTCCCTAGAGCCTCTTTCCCCTTGACACAATGTATTGGTTTAGCATTTGGGTCATTTTTGGGTGGATGTCTCTATTTTTTGCATTGATCAGGCTAGAGGATTCTTCTCCTCATGTGGTGGTGCTTTTTTTGGGAGATCTAATTGGTGCTTTCCGTCCCCATTTGGTTTATGACTTCAATAGATGCTCTTCTAGGGTTTGGCTCCTTTTTGGTGCCTGGTGGAGTTCTCAGTCTCCATGAGGGTTTTCTTTTTTCTTGATCTATGGCCCCTACACTTTTCTAGTTTCATCTTTTTTCTTGTGGGTTTTTTTTTGTTCTGGTCCTCTTATTTTTCTCTCTATTTATGTTGGAGAGATTGATGATGGCATTGATTAGGATTTGGTTTTCCTTCCCTCCTCTTTCCCTCTTTTCTAGTCCTATTGAGGTGGATGACTCTTTTATTAAGGTTGAGAGAAGCTACCTGGGCGAAGTTGGAAGGAATTTTTTGGGGGCTTTTGTTGCCTTGTTTCTTGTGGATGGTTGCCTCACTGCCTTCATCACCATGCTTCTGTTTCTTTTCCATCTTTCTCTTTTGAAGGTGGAGACTTTGGTGGAGTTTCCTCATTTGGTGTATGGCTGGTTTGTGTTGTGACATCTTCTTAAAGTTTTGGGAGCCTTTTTAAAACCCAATACTTCAACCCATCTTTTTCTATCTCAACATCTTTGGTTTTCTCTGACTCTTCCTATACAGGTGGTCCTTTCTTCTATTGAGGTGGAGAAGGTTTGTGTTGGAGATTGAGGTGGATTTGGATGCTACGAGTGATGTTTGGAGGTGTTGGTGGGGGCTGACGGGGAGCTATCTCTTGGCTATTTTGTTGGCTTGTCTCCTTTTTCTCCTTTTGAGGTTGAGTTCTTGAAGGGTAGGGTGAACTCATTGTTGTTCATTCTCAAAGTTAAGGTTATGAGAGCCTTGCCAAAACACATTGTTATGCTTGAGGGATCTTGGAAAAACCCTATGGTCATGCTTATTTGAGTTTTCTGGTGTTTGGCTTTGGCCTTCTTATTTTTAAGCTAGTTCTTCAATGTATATTCTTAGAGGTTAGGCTGAGGATGGGCTACTGGTTTTCTATGATGTAGCTTTGGACAACTTTCTACTTTGGGTTCCGAATCCATACAAAATATGAGGGTTTTAGGTCCCTTCAAAACTTGTTGCAAGGGGTTTTGGGTCCCCTCAAAACCTATTTGGTCCTTAATCAAAAATATTGATGATGTCAACAATTTTCTTTGATACCCTTGAATTGTTTTGCACTATCTTGAGCTCTAAACTTGTTATGCGCAAAACTAAATTTTGGATGATACATCCTAGCTCTCATCCTCCTTAGGTTCCAAAAGAGTGGAAATAAATTAAGCATGGTACCATTACTAGATATATTGGCATTCCCTTTGGAATAAGATTTTTATTGTTCAAAGAAATGTGGAGGTGGTTCCTTAACAAGCTCAAAGTCAGACTTTTATCATCATGGAAAAATCAATTTTCATCTATGTTCAGGCCTATTTAGGTGGCTAATAAAACTATTTTGGATATCAAAGCCTATATCTCTTCCTATTGGTTGCCCTAAAATTTTTGTTACAATCAGGGTAAGTGCACAAAGATGGTGGTAAAAAAGGGGGGTATAAGTGGACACTTTTTTTTCTGAAATCAGGTGAACCTGAACTTGCAGGCAAAATTTGAAAGTCATCCACTCAAGATATGAAGATAATCAAAGAACAAATATTGTAGTAATCTAAATCTAGTTTCCAAACTACTAAACTTTTTAAAAAATGGATAAGATTAACGAGGTCAAATCCTCCGCGCACGAAAACCTGACCCTGATTTTTTCTGAAAAACATAACATAGTGTCTGATGTGCACATCAAAAGATTCATAGTTAGATTTAGTATTTTGATAAATCCTTTGGCAGAAAGATAGTTAAGAGTGAGCACTAGAAGATGTGTATTTTTTTGTTATTTTTTGTTGAGTATTTTTTTTTAATGATTTTTCCAATCGAGCACATCCTGAAAATTAGGTACATGTTCGTGCGTGAAGCGTAAGTTGCACAAAAAAATCAAAAATGCAATTTTTATTTTTTTTAAATTGTAAAGAATCAAGTGCACTAAAATAATATATAAAGTTTTTAAAATTTGGATAAGTATTACAAAAGTTATTCAAAAAATGGTGCACCTATGTCTGTGAGAACTATGGAGACACTGGTAAAAGAAATTCAATAATAATATGTTATTGTTGTTCAAATTGAAAAACAATTATATGGTTAGAAAGCTCAGAAGATGGGTGAAAATATGGTGGCAGTTTTAGAAATACCCACTTGATGAAGTGTAAACCTGATGATGACAAAGTCGATAAACCAAGTTGATAAAATAAAACACATCAAAAATGAGAGAAATGGAGGGAAATCAAACTTCCAAACCATAGCTTTGTCATCCAGCGCTATTTCCAAGCCTAAACAGTCAAAAGCGTGTACGGGGTACTTATGGTTTAAAAAGCGCATATAGGGTACTTATGGTGTAAGCAATGCGTACACGCTCGTTTTCCTATAAACAACACCTATGCTCTCTTTTTACTATAAACAACACGTACGCGCTATTGTATAATATGATATTCTATATATAATATATGTATATACATATAATATATGTAATATATAATATGTGTATATACATATAATATATGTAATATATAATATGTGTATAATATGATATTGTATATATATAATATATGTATATACATATAATATATAATATGTGTATATATATAATATATTAAACATATATATACACATGTAAGTGTATTGTCTCCCCCTCTCAAATGCATACAAGGTGCCTCTCTCTCTCTCTCCCTCCCTCTCTCCCCTTCTCCCTTCCTCCATACCCCATCCCTCTCTCTCTCCCTCCCTCTCTCCCCTTCTCCCTTCCTCCATACCCCATCCCTCTTTCTCTTCTTCTCTCCCTCCCTCCCTCCATACCCCACTGCAACTGTGTCTGCACTTCTATAGAAGTAAGTGAATTTATTTCTTGTCTGCAACTTCCTCTTTGATTTTTATCATGTATGCTCTTCTAAGAAAATTGACTAATGGATTTGTGTGTATATTGAATAGGAGGAATAGGGTTTGAAATTAAACCACAGGTGTATTACCGTGACAAACAAGGAAACCTGTAGCAATATTCTTCTCGAATGTGTTTTTAATGAGCAGAGCAGATGTGGAAAATAGTGTCAACAAAGCAACATGATGAGTCAGAGTACCTGCAATATGTTTTTCAGAAGGAAACAACAAGTAGGAAGAGAAAGAGGGAGAGTAACACATATGATGTCCTGTAGAATGATAGTGGTGGGTATGCGAGAGTTCCCATGTTGTTACACAATGCCTGTCACCTAAAGAAATTAAAGTTTGTTGTATGCATGGCAGTGGTAGTATATGATGATCATCACTTGTCAAACAACTTGGAACGGTACATACCCATGAAAGAAATCAAGTGTGTAATTCCTATAGTCACAATCGAGATCAGTCTTATAACCTTGCAAATTTAATAGCATCATATGTTTTAGAACTTAGGGAGTACTCTTAGGGTTAGGTCAAGCTCTTACACTTTCTTTTTAGCGAAGCCTCATTGTTTGTTCACTGGGAGTCTCGATGACTGATGGATTTGTGTGTGTATATTGAATAGGAGGAATAGTGTTTGAAATTGAACCACAGGTGTATTACCATGACAAACAAGGAAACCTGCAGCAATATTCTTCTCGAATATGTTTTTAATGAGCAAAGCAGATGTCGAAAATAGTGTCAACAAAGCAACATGATGAGTCAAAGTACTTGCAATATATTTTTTAGAAGGAAACAACAGGTAGGAAGAGAAAGAGGGAGAGTAACATAGATGATGTCCGGTAGAATGATAGTGGTGGGTATGCGAGAGTTCCCATGTTGTTACACAACGCCTGTCACCTAAAGAAATTAAAGTTTTTTGTATGCATGGTAGTGGTAGTATATGATGATCATCACTTGCCAAACAGCTTGGAATGGTACATACCCATGAAAGAAATCAAGTGTGTAATTCCTATAGTCAAAATCGAGATCAGTCTTATAACCTTGCAAATTTAATAGCATCATATGTTTTATAACTTAGGCAATACTCTTAGGGTCTGGTCAAGCTCTTACACTTGCTTTTTAGAGAAGCCTCATTGTTTGTTCGCTTGGAGTCTCGTTGTATGATGTTCTATTCACAACTTTAAATTTAATATATCATTTTATTAGCCCACCATATGACCCCTTAGGTGTCATTAGAGGTTGTATTGTTTCCTAAGAGGTCATATGGTGTCCTGTGACCCCTTAAAACCCCTCGAGACACTAATGACCCATAACAACACCATATGGTGTTCTAAAGGGTCCTTTGGTGTTCTATGACCCCTTAGGACACCATTTGGTGTTGTTATAGGTCCTATGGTGTGCTAAGGGATAATATAGTGTCATATGACCCCTTAGGACACCCTATGACCCCTTAGATGTTGTTAGGGGTCATATTGTGTTCTAAGGGTCATATTGTGTCCTGGACTCTCTCTCTCTCTCTCTCTCTCTCTCTCTCTCTCTCTCTCTCTCTCTCTCTCCATACCCCATCCATCTCTCTCTCACTCTCTCCCCTTCACCCTTCATCCATACCCCATCCCTCTTTCTCTTCTTCTCTCCCTCCCTCTTTCTCTTCTTCTGTAATTCCTATAGTCACAATCGAGATCAGCCATATGGTGTCTTGTGTCCTTTCTCTCTCCCTCTCCCTCCTTCTCTCCCCCCTCTTCTCTCCCTCCCTCTATCTCTCTCCCTCTCTTTACCTTCCCTCCCCCCTCTCTCTCTCTCCCTCTCTCTCCCTCTCCCTCCTTCTCTCTCTCTCTCTCCCTCTCCCTCTCTCTCCCTCTCCCTCCTTCCCTCCCCCCTCTTCTCTCCCTCTCTTCCTCCCTCTACCTCTCTCCATCTCTCTACCTTCCCTCCCCCCTCTCTCTCTCTCCCTCTCTCTCCCTCTCCCTCTCCCTCCCCCCTCTCTCTCTCTCCCTCTCTCTCCCTCTCCCTCTCCCTTCCCCCTCTCTCTCTCCCTCTCCCCTCTCCTCTCCCTTCCTCCCCCCTACTCTTCCTCTCCCTTCCTCCATACCCCTTCTTCTCTCCCACCCTCCCCCCTCTTCTCTTCCTCTCTCCCACCCTCCTTCCCTTCCAGCCCCCTCCTCTCTCCCTCCCCCTACTCTCCTCTCTCTCTCTCTCTCTCTCTCTCTCTCTCTCTCTCTCTCTCTCTCTCTCTCTCTCTCTCTCTCTCTCTCTCGCTCCCTCTCTTTTTGTTCACATCTTTTCTACTACCAATAGCATGTACGAGGTACTTAAACTATTAGTTCACTGGCCTGCCATAACTTTTTTAAGGCAAAGGAGCGTGTACATAGTACTTATTACTTGTAAGTGCATACGGGATACCAAGCCCATTATTCGTTACCCTGCGATAACATTTTTTAGGCTTAGGAGCGCATACAGGCTACTTATTAGTCCAGAATGGGAAAAAAGAATACCGTTGGGCTTGTCACCATTTTATGGACTAACAGCATGTACGCGGTTATTAATGTAGCCCATACACGGTTCATAGACATAGTTTCAGTTGCCCAAGAGCCTCAACGACCTCAAAATAAGTTTTTGAGGTCGTTGAAGGCCCCACTGGAACTGTGTCTACACTTCTATCATTGTTTTATACATAGAAGTAAGTGAATTTTTTATTTTTGCATGATTTCAAATGATTGAATTGTTGTTCTTATTAGTTTTTGTCAATAGTATTGTGATTGTTTAATAGTTTGATTCCAAAAAATAGTGATAAGATGCATATTTATGGTTATTTGTTTGTTTATGAACTTTTGTTTACATATATATGTAATATGATTCTATTTAGGACAACCGATATCAACCATGGGAAAGAACAAGTGAGGAACGATGGAACAACGAGAGGCTCAAAAGGAAAGACAAAGGCACTGTATGAAGAAATTGTGTGACATAAGAACAATGGGAGAAGAAGGTATGTCATCCTCAACATCTCAATTTGATTTACCAAACGAATATAATGTACCTAATGCAATTGAAGAAGAGACATTTGATTTACCGTTTGAACCTAATGCAATTGAAGAAGATACCGCATTGAATAATCAATTAAATGATGAACATATTACAGCTTCTCTACTTGATGAATTGAATGTACATAATGCACCGATGTTAACACCCCCTAGAATCATTCGTAGGAAACCAAAGTATCTAATTGACATTGATGAGAATATATTGAAGTCAATGCCCAATAAAATGAAGGAACGAACTTGTAGGAGAATGGTTAAAATAATATGGCAAAACTATTTTAAAAACTTAAATCAAACTGCAAGATATCAATTAATTGTTCAAATGATTAAAAATTTGAATTTTAGAGAGACAATGAAAATTTTAGGCATAAGATCATCTATAAGTAACAGTGAAAGAACTATTGTGAGAAATCTATTTGATGCATATCAAGCTATTGGTTCAAAATCACATACTAAAAATTATAATGCTACTCGACATGTCATTACATCAACCATACTGAGCAAGAAAATAAAAAAAGATCGTTTGATAAGCAAAACAAGTAAGTCATTAAACGTTAGTAGAACAACATTAAGTAAAGCATTAAAGAGGTGGGAAAAAATAGAGGAACCTAACAATAATTCTCTTTGGGCATTCTCGGGTAGACTGCCATGCAAAGACAAGGTTGTTGTTGATGCACTAAAAACATTAATTGAAAACTTTTGGCATGACAACACAAGAGTTTCGCCCAACCAAAGAGATGTTGTTAGAAGGCGAATTGGGTCTACAAATCATGAGCAACATGCCAAACACTATTTGGATATATGACTCAAACTAAATTTTATGAAAGATTCCTTCAAAAGTTTACTCAAATAAGAATTTCTCAAAGATTTTTTGAAATGGCAAAACCTTTTTATATTAAAATTAACAATGTATGCACCACGTGTTGTTGTAGAATGCATATTGAATTTTCCATGCATTATGATATTTTTCGTCATATTTGTTCTACTTTGCACACTAACTATGTTTTGTAGGAATGTAATATACAAGCACCTCCTAAGTCGGTAAGAGAATTTATTTCAAGTGTGCTATGTAATAGACATGATGGTTGCATTTATTATAAGATGCCTTGTTTGGAAGGTTCTTGTGCTATATGTGGTGATTTGCAATGTTTACCAAGATGTGTACATTTGGAGAGCACACATGAAATTGGTACGAAACTAGTTTCTTTCGGAAAATACAAGACAGTCACATATGGAGTTAAAGATGGAAAAGATTTGAAGAGATTTGAGCTAGTGAAAAATGATATATGTGTAGCTCAATTTATGAAAATGTTTCAAGAGAAACTAGTTTATGAGTACATAATGCATACACATAGAGCTCAATGGTTAGATGAGCAATTCAAGTTATGTAAGGACACATTTCCTCTTGGCACCATTGTCTCTATCGTTGATTTCACTAAAAATTATACACTGCAACCTCAAAATGAAGTGCAATCCATGTATTATCACTCTACACAAGTTTCTATATTTGTACACATAGCATTCATGCATGCAGATGATAGAACAGAAGAGGATAGAAAGGTTGTAAGAGAGTATCACTTCTACATAAGTGATGATCGTACTCATTCATTGGAGTTTGTACAAGGATGCTTTAAAGTTTTCTATGATAGTTTAAGGGAAAGGAACATACGATACAACCGACACTTAAATGGTCAGATAATTGCACCGCACAATTCAAGAATGCAAGGATGTTTTATTGGTTGACAATGATGCATATGACAAGCGGTGTACAACATTTTTGGAATTTCACTATTGCTGGACATGGTAAGGGAGAGCACGATGGTACAAGAGCATGTGTGAAAAGAGCCCTAGCTAGGGAAGAATTGAAGTATGAAGGTGGTGCTGAGTTGATAGATGCAGAAATAATTGTGCAATGGTGTAAGTCTACGATGGGTCCAGGTAATCCAAGTATGTCAATGGTTCATAGATATTTTTGGTTGATCACTGAATCTAACATTGAAAACTATCTAGATTGTTGTACAGTTGTAGGATCGAGTGACATGCACTCATTTATGAGTTCAAATTCAAGTTCACTCGTAATTTATATGAGACAGATGGTATGTTTTTGTTCTTCATGCATGTATTGTTTGTGGGAAGAATGTGAATCACAAGAGTGGGTTGACAAATGGTCTTGTAAACCGTTGGTTCCCATTGATTCATGTCAAATTCCCAAAGCACTACAATTGAGCCAGATGGAGACGTCAGTGTATTTTGACCATGTATTCGACCTAGTGGATTCAAGTGATTTTTTGAGTTAAATTTTTTTGCAAGTATTCTTTTTGGTTCATTTTGTTGTACATCATACTTTATTTTTGGTATTAATTAACACTTTATAAAATGCAGGTCATGTGTATGCAGTTGTTGTAGAAGAGAACAATGAAGAAGGAATAGATTACTATTTGTGTTGTGTTGAGCCTAAAAGAAAATTGACAACCACAATCATTGATAGAGAGGGTATTGAGTACCCAATAGGGTTTGTTCTCATGATAGGAACATGGCTTCAGAGATACCCTATCAATAATTTTGATGTTTGGTTGTTCGAGGACTTTGAAACACACAGACATATTCTTCATTTCTCTAACCTTGTTGTTGCAACAAATATTCATTTGATGAAGTATCATGGTAGACAACATAAAAATATTTTATGGAAAGTTCATGAATCTGACCATGAGGCAATACTTGACACAATACGGGTTAGAGCCAATCTTGAAGGCTCACTTGATTGATTCTACAGTTCAAAGTAGAATGATTTTGAGTTTTTTGTATAAATCGTCGACGAATTGTTCTATATTCATTTTTTGTATATATATAAATGCCCATGAGCTGATTTTTATATGTTTAGGGGCATAATTTTATATATTTAAATGCCAATGAGCTGATTTGTACATATGTAGATGCCAAATTTTGTATATTAAAATTGAGATGAGTTGAATCACACATATTGTAATGCCAAATTTTGTATAAAATCCCATGAGATGATTTGTATATTAAAATGGCGATGAGTTGAATCGCACATATTGTAATGCCAAATTTTGTATAAAAGCCCATGAGATGATTTGTAATGCATTTTTTTGTATAATCAAATAGCCAAGAGCTGATTTGACCATATTTAGAGGCAAATTTTTTAATAATATGTGACAATGTTTTGTGACTATTTTGTGTGACTATGTTTTGAGTGTATGTGATGTGTCCCTAGTCAACCATGAGCATTCTTGATTCTTGTATAATCATGGAGAATTATTTGAGTCATTATCGGGTCATAGGGGTACAAAACTGAGACAGGCCATTGCAGAGGAGCCTCACGCGACCCCACGGGTTCAAACGGATCGACCATATGTGTCTTGGATTTGAAGAAACAGTTCGTCAAATTTTGACAATTTTTTGGACTTAGGGCACTTGAGAGATCGCACCGATACGGTATGACTCTCGACGTTCCGGCGCTTTGGGATGCACGAAAGGGGCATGCCTAGCGTAAACCTACCCACCCAGATGCGCTCGCGATGTCGGTTTGTGCACATGATGAATCGAATCAATTCTAGCCAATTTGGCAACTTTGCATTGCATGCAACTGACAGTTTTTGCAGGAGGCGAAAAAATGCTACCAATTGAAAATGACTCCGACTCGTCAAAAATTGAGATAGGCTGTTATAGAGGAGCCTCACGTGACCCCATGGATTCAAATGGATCGACCATATGTGTTCTGGATTTGAAGAAACAGTCCGTCAAATTTTGTTAATTTTTTGGACTCAGGGCACTTGAGAGATCGCACCAGTATGGTATGACTCTCGATGTTCCGACGCTTTGGGATGCATGACAGGGGCATGCCTAGCATAAACCTGCCCACTCGGACATGTTCGCGGCATCGGTTTGTGCACACGATGAACCGAATCAATTCTAGCCAATCTGGCAACTTTGCATTGCATGCAACTGACAGTTTTTGCAGCAGGCAAAAAAATGCTACCAATTGAAAAGGGCTTCGACTCGTCAAAAAATGAGACAAGCCATTGTAGAGGAGCCTCACGCGACCCCACGGGTTCAAACGGATTGACCATAGGTGTCCTGGATTTGAAGAAACAGTCCGTCAAATTTTGAAATTTTTTTGGACTCAAGGCACTTGAGAGATCGCACCGGTATGGTATGACTCTCGACATTCTGGCGCTTTGGGATGCATGACAGGAGCATGCCTGGCATAAATCTTCCCACCCAGATGCACTCGCAACATCGGTTTGTGCATACGATGAACAAAATTTGATCATTGCGAGCGTGAGGTTGCTCTCGCACCAAACACATATTGTTGTTTATATTCATATTGTCAATTTTTGTTGTTTATATTCATATTGTTGATTACATATGCAAATATTCATTTAAATTTATAAAAGGGCAGCCACCAAATACAATGAATACACAATAATGAGTTGAATACAAGGAGTTTTGTAGGGTTAATTCAACATTTTAGAAATTTTATCAAATCATATTCCACGATTGCAATGTTTTATATCATATATTTTTGTTGTTTATATTCATATTGCTGATTACATATGCAAATATTCATTTAAATTTATAAAAGGACAACCATAAAATACAACGAATACAAAATAATGAACTCAGTACACATTTATTGGATCCAATATCGATATTTATATATATATATAAAAAAAAAGGCATGTCTACCAAGTCAATACAAGTATTACAAAAATGTGGCATATGCCATGTCCAAAACGATATACAATAAAAATGTAGAATATATCTACATGTATTGGTCATTCTATGACCAAAACTAACACTATATGATCCTAAACTTGTGCTGGATCATCAAAATCAAGCCTCTTCGATGCAGTACGCGGCTTTGTAGATGGCTGCAAAACCACAATTCAAAAGCCAAGTTAGAATTCTTTTGTAGAAAATAGTTCACAATTAACAACATAACTATGCATTTAACTTTAATTCCTTTGCAATTGAAATGTAGATTACATCATCAACTGATCTAGGAGCTAATGTCTTTGCTCTCCTCTCCTTGTCACTCTTAGGAGTTTTCTTGAAGACGTACTTAAATGGATCCACGTTATGGTCGTACCGCGAAGGGGTCTATTGTAGATTAAATGTACAATTATTACAATGTACTAACATAAATATATCAAAAACACTTAAAAGTTATAATATAGAGAATAATGGCGTACCTGTGCCTGAGATGCTTCTCCAATGGACTGAGGATTGCTCACCATCGATGTAGAAACTATCACTATTACCTATAAAAAAAAGTTCAAAGATTGAATACAATTAATATAATGATAAGTATTGAAGGTTAAAAACAATTAATTTTACATATCAAACAAAAGTGTACCAGATCCTTAGATGCTTCTCCAGTGCACGGAGGAGGGTTCGCCATTGATGAAATAGGTATGGATATTTCCTGTATGAAAAAATTATAAGATTATAATATATCACAAGTTCACATGTACACGTGTATATAATCATGAAATCAAGAAAATAAAGTAGAGATACATACCTCCCCCTCTCTTGATCCACGGGAGAATTAGGTGCATTCAACAAATCCACATAGCTCAATGGCCGTTGTACATGTAAAATAGACAAAAAACACTAATCAATCTACAAACCCCAACTAATACTTGATTTCAATATTTTCAAACAATTGTACAGCTAAAAATGTGTTCAATTACCTTCTTCCCACGTTTTGGTGTCTTCAAGGAATTCTTTTTCTTAGGACGAGACCTAGACGTGGAGGGGGTACCCTAAAAAAACAAAATTAACATGAGATATTAGTACAGATAATAAATTAAACATAATTTAAAAAATATAAAATGAAATGACTTGCATATTCCATCAAAACAATACATAAAAAGGGTTGTACAAAATATGATACCGTATAGCCTTGTAAGCCAAAATCAATCACTAAGAGCGTGATGTCATCAATCTGGGACATTTCGTCCCCTATCAACACTTACAAACCAGAAATTGGACCAAGCATTAAAGATAGCTAGTATATCTTGTATTTTTTTGAATTCAAAGTATACTATTCTATTTTAACATGTTACAAAATTTATACCTCAGGCATCGAAGTTACAGCTATAGTAAGTGGGGGAGGAGTATGGGACACCGCTGCTGCATCCTGAAATGTATATTATTTCTCTCAATTTAAATCGATGTATAAATCAAAATTCATTTATGTAATTATAAATTTAAAGTGACTGATAAATAAAATGCTATGAATTCAAATCAACACACCCGTGTCTGTGTCTGTGGCTCATGGGCAAACACCATGTCCATCAATTCATCTATCACCGCGAAATCCTCAGTCGTGTGGGCCTGACATCTACTCCCACAAATCGTGCACAGATGAGATGAAGATCCATCTACACCGGATGCATCATCTATCCCTGAGCATATCCCCGAGCAACTGACACACATATGTTGGATGGACTCTCTATCACCACCTAATGGCTCATCATCCAATACAATAGGGTGTGCTAATGACGTCCCATGTTGGATGATGGCACTAGTCAATGTTGTGGCTACCTGAAGAGTCTGTAGCTCCATCGACTCTTTCATCTCTACTGAGATAGCCTAATGCACCTTGGGTTTGGGTGCTAGGGGGCAGCGACTCTCCGTGGGTAATCGCCTACGGGCTCCAGGTCTATCTTGGGTAGAGCCACCACCTCTACCATGGAACTCTCTCATGTCAAAATAGTTTGGGCACACATTGAGCACAAACTCACAATATACTTTTCTCAAAAAATATAATGGCACCTCATAATTATTACAAGGTGGATCATCAAAGACCATCCACCACCTCTACCAAAAAAGATTCTTCATATGCACATTGGTACACCAATGTATGGGAAACCTCTTTGCATTAAGAGGTAATGACTGCATAGTTTTGGGATCAATGAAAAGGGCACATATTTGTTGTTTAGTAATATATTTGTTTTTTATTCCATCCTATGATAGCCCATCGACATAGAATTGACGACACCTATCCCTAAAGCTTCCCCATTTGGTAATTTGTGTGGAAATAGCCATGACACCACTAGTTAATGTTTCTAGGCTAGTGGCGAGGGATTGATGATGCTCAAGTTCAGAAGTTTTCAATTTAATAGCCAGTCTATTGATTTTAGATGTATTTTGTCCTAACTGATTAATTAATTGCTCCTGTGTTTTGGGTGTACGGTCAAAAGGAGGAATTGGGGGTTGTTCTTGTGTGTTTTCAGGAGGTGCATTTGGTTGTTCTTGTGGGTTTTCAGGAGGTGCATTTGGTTGTTCTTGTTCTGGATTAGAAGAATCTGGTTTTTGAAACAAAAAATGAAAAAACCTAATCAAAATTAATGAAATTAAATTCAAAATGTAAAACAAATTGAACAAACGGGAAAGAAAGACAAAAATAAACAAAAACTAACCTTGATCCATAGCTTGGAGGACAAATCTAGCACCCCGTTCGCAATTTAGGAGAGGAAATGGAAAAAAAATGAAGTAAAAAATGCGCTATTCATGGGTAAATGAGATCCAGTTTTTTTTTTAAACTTTTTTTACCAGGCACCGCATACGCAGTTATATTTTTATTATTAGCGCGTATGTGCTCATTCTCCTATGAGCAGTGCGTACATGCTCATTTTCCTAGGCGTAGCGCGTACGCGCTCATTTTTCTAAAAGCAGCGCGTACGCGCTACCTTCTCTAGGCTCGGGAAGAAAAAACCCAAGCGCGTACGCGGGAATTTCAAATTTTAAAACTGCGTACGCGCTGCTTGTTTTTCCATGTTTTTTTTGGGTGGTGTCCACTTTTCTAACCACCATCTTTGTGCACATACCTATCAATTAACACAACTCATACAAAATTTTATTTGGGCTAAATAAGGAAACATAAAAGGCATGCCAGATATGTCTTGGTCTCACTACATTCTCTCAAAAAAGAAGGTTGAATTGGAAAGCATAGATCCTTTCACACAAGGGGTCGTCCTCTCAACAAAATGGATTAGCAGAGCTTTGGGAGGAAATTCAACTTGAAAACTCTTGGTTAGGTATTATATTCAAACAACAATTATCAGTAAACAATGAGTACTATTCAATGGTGTGACAAGATTATTTTAGCTCCTTACTTTAAGACCCACAAATAAAACCCTTTCAATTGTATATGGAAAGTTTAATCGTACATCTCTCACAAGCTATCTTGGTTTGATCAAACATTTAGACATGGACTCATCTTTGCAATGTCTTTAATTTGGTGGGATCATTTGATCCAAGAAAATAACAATCCACTTGCTATGATTCCTAGATTAAAAGTTGAATGCCTGTTCAAAAAAGTAATTCAAACCTTCAAAGAATTTTGGGAAACTTCAAGCTTCACATGGAAATCATGGAATCATCTCAAATCAACCTTCAATTAAACTACAATGATAATATTGTTGTGATGTAAATTCAAAAAATTGTGCTACCCAACCTCCATATTCTTATCTCTTATAATTGTCATACATGCTTCCTTAAGGATTGGAGGTGGCCTAATGGTTGTATCCTTAGATCATTTCCTCTCAATCATTTACAAGCAATTGCTACCTAATCTGTCCATCTTCAATTGACTCAACTCCCTCTGGAGATGTAAATTTAAGTCATACACAAGTAACAAACTTAACCTACTAATTTGGAAGTCTAGATGCCTAGTCCCAATTCACTACTTGGATGCTTATTCGTGTAAAACTCCTAGTGGTTTCCTACCTTGAATTCCTTAGCAATCTCCCTTTATGTCCCTTCTATGGTAAGAATGAAACCCTCAAACATTGCTTCTGAATCTTCCATCATGTCAAAGTCTTATGGAATATATTTGTTAGCTCACAACATGATCTCCAGCTCTTGCCATCT
Source organism: Cryptomeria japonica (assembly GCF_030272615.1). Lineage (NCBI taxonomy): Eukaryota > Viridiplantae > Streptophyta > Pinopsida > Cupressales > Cupressaceae > Cryptomeria > Cryptomeria japonica. The sequence goes on along the minus strand of NC_081415.1, from coordinate 483,938,393 downwards.
CACCATTATCAAATGCATCTAGAAGTTTAGATGTCTTTTTGCCCTATATCACTCTTTTCTTCTTGTGACATTGAAGTGCATACTATCTGCTCTAGTCTTCTCACCCAAATGACTTTCTTAGCTACCTCACTAAAAGATCAAGATACCAATAATAATGCTTTCAAGGTGTAGATTGAAGTTCTCTCTTAGCTCAAGGCTATGGTCCTATATTCAAGGAGGCAATTCAACACAGTTCATACATTTCAAGCTTCCTCAACTATTGACATTTGATGACATACTATGTAATCAATTCATAGTGTTGATCATATTTCTCCTACTGTGGATTCTCTCCAGTGAGCATGCTTTATTCCAAAATAATGATAGAGGCTTGCTTGTCTTCATTGACATCTGTGGTTGGGAGTTGTCAAGATCAATATATTGTGAGTGGTAGCCCTCTTGTTGTGACTGCTACTATAGTTTATTGCTTTTCTTCTATGCATTTTTGTCACATCCCATGTCAAAGCCCATTTGACGGGGTCTTAAATAAATAAAAGTAAAGCACAATGAAAGGGCTATCAAACATGAAAGGAGGAAAATGAGACATTTGAAGTTAATAGGCATGGCATGGGTATGGTAGAAGTGGTTGTGTAGGTAAGATGGTATATTGTAGGTGTGGAAAAATAAAAGGCATAACAAAATGAATAGACATTGCTGCCATAAAGAGGGCATGGCAACCATCTCTAGAGTTGAAAATTGGCAGGTGGATGGTACAACCAATGTGGAAGATCCGAACCATGACTGAGGAGATACCATAAAATATGGTCTCCAAGAATGCATAAAGGATGCAAGCAAAGATCGTGGAGTCGGACTTTACAATTGCCAATTGCATTTGTTTGGAAGTTTCTAAAGCCTTTTCGACAAATCCATTGTGTGCGCTTCCTACAATCATGGCACCCATGAGACCACATTTATCTTAGGCATCTTGGCGCATATTTCACATGCCTGGTCTATGCTTGAACCACACTTTTGTGTACAACTCTACCAGGGTTATTGCAGCAACAACGTTTCAAAAACCCCATCTGGCACAAGCAGTGGGGATGCAGGTGAAAGTTGTGCAATCTATTTTTTTTGCAACGACATCAAAATTTTCTTGAAATTTTCATAAAGACTTTATGACAAATCCACTTTCCTCAGAGACCATGTTGTTGTGAAGGAAGTGCCAGACCTCACAAAATGTGGGTAAGTTTGGCTCAGCACCAAACAAGGAAGGAAGCACATGGTAGAGTTGAAAAAAATGAAAGAGTGTGTGTGCACAGTAGAAGAGGAAAAGAGGTTGTGCAGAGGAATGTGAGGATTTGTAACTGTGGGGAGAGAAGAGAGATTGGAGAAGAGGACATGAAGTAGGGTATAGAGGCAACACTGAGAATTGTGTAAGAGGAAGGAATTTAGGGCATGAAGGTTTATGCTCTAGTTTGGAAAGAAGATGTTCATGGATCATCATTATCTGTGGTAAGGATTCGAATGGAAGATCGCAAATAAACATAATGTACTTCAAAATATCTTTGTATGTCAGGTGAATCAATCTGTGCAAAGAGGATGAGCTAAATTCTGACTACCTTGACATCAGGTCAAGAATTATATTTGTGATTAAAATCTAAATTTGAAGCCTCTTATTTCTGTTCAAACTCGTCTTTCTTTTGCAAATGTATTTCTATTCTCTTTGAAAAGATATTTCAATTGGAATGTAAAAATAAACAAACAACCTTATACTTACAAACTCAGACAAAACATATCGTTTCAAAACTGAGACTATAAGAGGGAAAATTGGGTTAGTTGGAGACGAGGCAATATTGAATTTATTCCTTATCAGTTCTATTTGTTTAAAACGTTTAACCATTATAATTTGTGTAAACTTACCTTGGCATAGGACTGAGTGGAAGCAACAATGTAGCAAGAATTTCTCAGACTTTGGATTCCTTGAAATGAACCGAACATCTATTCTTATCCCAGCAAAACCAAATGAAGGGGTAATGATACTATAAGTTTGAAATTTAAATAGAGGTGAATTCTCTAAGATGCCCAAAATTGCTAGTTAAGATAGCACACCGGGAAAGAGAAACTGAAGAGTTAAAAATAAAATCTCATAAATTGTACTATGATAGTGGTAGAATGAGAAATTGTAGAACCATAAATAAGAAGGATTTGATTCCAACATTGTTACTAACTAATTGTATAAAACTTAATAACAATAAAACTTAAATTCTAGTTGATAAGATTGATTATGAAACTTGTATCAATGTAAGTTGAGTTAAATATAAATATGTATTAGTCTCCACCTAAGATGATCGAATGATTATCATATATGTTGGCGTTAATGAATGTAGCATATATCCTGGACTACAATGATTGCAGGATAAGCACAAAATGGATTTGTTCAAAAGGGAAATCCAATTTGCAGGTATAAAGCCATATCCATAACTTTTATCAGCATCCTCCCTGCTTGTGCCAATTTGGAACAGGGAATAAACTTCCATCAAAGAATAAACGATGCAGAAGTTTTGTCAGATGCTGTAGTTACAAATACCCTAGTGGACGTATATGCACAATGTAGAAGCACATACAAGGCAGGTGAATTGTTTGACAGAATGTCTCAAAAATATTTGGTCGCACGGACTGCAAGATTGTAGGATATCTACAAAGTGGATTTGGTGAAAAGTCTTGAGAAACTTTCAATCAAACACATTTGGTAGGTGTAAAGCCAGACTCGACAATCTTTGCTAACATCCCCTCTGCCTGTGTCAAGATGGAAGCTTTGGAACAGGGTATGGACCTCCAGTGAAGCACAATGGAAGGGATATTTTTGTTAAATGCTGAAAATACATTGGTTGCAATGTGGTGATAATGGGATGGCTTAAGCATCACACACTAAGCCTTTGACACCTTAGGTGGCTGTTGTGAGCCCATCCCCTTTGTCAAGGTTTTGCCCGTCTGTTTCCGTTTCTGTTAACACTCAAATTCATAGATTTCTTCCACCCAGATTTCGGTGGATGTCGTAAATATTTGATCGCAGCTTGTGATCATTTATTATTTCCCGATGTACTCAAAATGGGAGCTCCAAGGTCTGTTCCTCGCTACCATTTATCGCATATCTGGTAGCTTGTGAACTTGTGATCACATGGAATCGAGGAGAATTGCAGCAGGCCAACTCAGCGGCGACTGGGCAATGATCTTTATCTTGTATGATTGAAGGATATGCACAAAATGTGTTTGTTGAAAAGTATCTGAAAACTTTCACTAGCAAATGTAATTTCCAGGTGTAAAGAACCCCTACCAACATTCTCACAGACTACGAAAATGGGAGTTGTGGAACAGGGTATGGAAATACATCACACAATAAATGATAAGATGTATTTTGCCGATGATATAGCTGAAACTACCTTGGCAGACATGTATACAAAATGTGTAAGCATAGATAGATGATATAGTTGAAACTACCTTGGCAGACATGTATACAAAATGTGTAAGCATAGATAAGGAATGTTTGACAGAGTTTTTGGATTAAGATTTTTTTTAATTCCTTCTTTCTCTCTGCATATAAAGAAAGCCCTTTATCCTAAATTTCTTTTAATTCAGTTGTCCAGGGTTTTAATTTCTTTTATTTTTGAGATCTCCAAGATTAGAGGATACCTGCAAGTAGTTTAGGCAATAATACAATTATGAGATATCTTTTGTAATTTCTCATTTATATAAATAACCTTCAACATTGTTTGGTACTATTAATGTTTTATTTCAGTTTCTTCAAGTGAAAAAGGATTGTTTGACTCTCCTAGTTTATTAAGGAGATTTCTATAATTTATTATAGAATATATGGGTAAATGCATCAAGATGGTGTGCAAAAAGGGGATATAAGTAGACACTTCTTTTTTTCTTTCTGAAATCAGGAAAACTTAAATTGGATAAGATTAAGGGGGTCAAATTTTTCGCACATGAAAAACAGACCTTGATTTTTTCTAGAAAAACATAACATAGTGTCTGACGCGCGCATCAAAAAATTCATAGTTAGATTTAGTATTTTGACAAATCCTTTGACAAAAAGATAGTTAAGAGTGAGCACTAAAAGCTTTGTATTTTTTTGTAATTTTTTAATGAGTAATTTTTTTTTATGATTTTTCCAATCGAGCACATCCTGAAAAATCAGGTACCTGTTCGTGCACGAAGCATAACTTGCACCAAAACAATTGAAAATGCAAATTTTTTTTTAAATTGTAAAGAATCAAGTGCACTACAATAATATATAATTTTTTAAAAAATTTGGATAAGAAGATCAAAAGTTATTAAAAAACTGGTACACATATGTCTCTGAGAACTATGGAGACACCGGTAAAAGAAATTCAATAATAATATCTTATTGTTGTTCAAATTTTTAAAAAAATATATGGTTAGAAATCTCAGAAGATGGGTGAAAATATGGTGGCAATTTTAGAAATACCCACTTGATGAAGTGTAAACCTGATGATGACAAAGTTGAGAAACAAAGTTCATAAAATAAAACACATCAAAAATGAGGGAAATGGAGGGAAATCAAACTTCCAAACCGTAGCTTTATCATCCAACCCTATTCACAAGTCTAAGCAGCCAAGAAAACGTACGGGGTTTGTTTTGAATAAGAACCGTGTATTGGGTTCCTTTTGAATAAGAACCGTGTACGAGGTTTCTTTTGAATAAGCATCGCGTACGCGGTTCTTTCTGTGATACTCTAACATAAATAAATTAATGTGTATGTTTAAAATGTGTGTGTGTGCATACATATAAATATATGTAGATATTGTGTGTATATATGTATATATAATATGTATATATAATATGTGTATATATATACACACATGTGTATGTATGTATATGTATATAATATGTGTATGACATATATATACATATATGTATGTTTATAATATATACATGTATAAAATATATATAATATGTATGTATGTGTATTATCTTTTGATATTTTTTATTTATTATATGTATATGTGTATGTACATGTACATTGATATATATTGTCTTTTGATATCTTATTGTACATTGTATTCCTCTCTCTCTCTCTCTCTCTCTCTCTCTCTCTCTCTCTCTCTCTCTCTCATAACACATAATGACATCATGTAAGGTCCCTTAGCACACATATGACCCCTTAAGACGATAGGATGTCCTAAGGGGTCATATGATGTTCCAACACATGTGCGGCCCCATTATGACCCTACATGACCCCCAATGATGTCATATGACCCCTTCGGACCATGTATGATATCTTAAGGGGTCATATGGTGTTGTAACACATGCGTGGTTCAATTAGGGCCCCACGTGACCCTCTCTCTCTCCCTCCCTCCCTCACTCCATTCCTCCCCCATCTCTCTCTCTCTCTCTCTCTCTCTCTCTCTCTCTCTCCCCCCCCCCTTAAGACCCCACATAACACCACATGACCCTTTAGGAGCATATGATGTCCTAAGGGGTCATACAGTGTCCTGAGGTGGCAAGATGAACCATTATTACAATATAAAAAGCAGTGCCAATACTGCTTATAAAATTCAACACCTAAGGGGTCATAGGACATCATATGACCCCTTATAACACCATACGACACATAACGACACCATATCATGTCGTAAGGGGTCATATGGTGTCTTAAGGGGTCGTAGGACACAACATGACCCCTAAGGACACATTATGACCCATAATGATACCTAAGGGGTCATATGGTGTCCTAAGGGGTCATAGGACACTATATGATCCCTTAGGACACAATATGACCTTTAATGGAACATAAGGGTTCATATGGTGTCCTAAGGGTTCATACAACACCATATGACCCCTTAGATCACAATATGACCCATAACCACACCTAAGAGGTCATATGGTGTCCTAAGGGGTCACAGGATACCAAATGACCCCTAAGAACAACATACGTCCCATAACGACATCTTATGGTGTCGTGAGGGGTCATATGGTGTCCTAATAGGACACAATATGACCCCTCATGATACCTAAGGGGTCATATGGTATCCTAAGGGCTCACAAGATACCATATGACCTGTAAAGACACCATACGACCCATAATGACACTATATGGTGTCCTAAGGGGTCATAGGACACAATGTGACTCCTTAGGACACAATATGACCCCTAACGACACCATATAACCATAACATGGTGCTCTGAGGGGTCATGTGGTGTCCAAAAGGGTCTCTCTCTCTCTTAGGACCCCACATAACACCACATGACCCTTTAGGAGCATATGATGTCCAAAGGGGTCAAGATGGCAAGATGGAATTATGGTGTCATAAGGTGGCAAGATGAACCATTATTAAAATATAAAAAGTAGTACCAATACTGCTTAAAAGAATAACAAACCAACATGCTCCCCCTCTCTCCCTTCATCCATACCCCATCCCTCTCTCTCTCTCTTCTTCTCTCCCTCCCCACTCTTTCTCTCTCCCTACCCCCTTTATCTCCCTTACTTTCCCATCCTCCCCCCTCTCTCTCTCTCAGGACCCCACATAACACCTAATGACATCATGTGACCCCTTAGCACACCACATGACCCTTTAGGAGCATATGATGTCCTAAGGGGTCATATGGTGTCCTAAGGTGGCAAGATGAACCATTATTACAATATAAAAAATAATACCAATATTGCTTACAAAAATAACAAACTAGCATGCTACCCCTCTCTCCCTTCCTCCATACCCCATTCATACACAAATTCAACTTGGTAAACAACTTTTTTATCAGAAAATTGGCTGCAAGCCTCGCAAGTTGTTTATAATTGGCAAAAAATTTATTACCACCCACTTTTCTTGTGTAGAGAAAATTCAGAAACACTTTCAAGCTTTCTCCTCCTACCTCCTCCACTATCACTTCTACTCCTCCGTTCTCCATGAAACCTGCAACCTGAAACACAATACTTTCTCCTCCCACCTCTTTCATCACTATATTTTGTTTACCCATCTCATTATATACCACTTGGAACATAGTAATCTTATCTTCCACCTCCTTTATCACAATCACTCATTTTTTTTGAGCCATCAGATCCCCTTCAAACATGGCCCGAAAAACATCAGACATGTTCACCTGCCATTAAATTATAAAACAAAAAATAATGAAATGTCCTTAATCTGAGCTCTCTCTCTCTCTCTCTCTCTCTCTCTCTCTCTCTCTCTCTCTCTCTCTCTCTCCCCCTCTCTCCCTCTCCCTCTCTCTCCCCCCTCTCTCTCTCTCCATCCCTCTCCCTCCCTTTTCCATCCTCTCTCTCTCTCTCTCTCTCTCTCTCTCTCTCTCTCTCTCTCTCTCTCTCTCTCCCTTTTCCATCCTCTCTCCCCCCTCTCTCCCTCTCCCTCTCTCTCCCCCCCTCTCTCTCTCCATCCCTCTCCCTCCCTTTTCCATCCTCTCTCTCTCTCTCTCTCTCTCTCTCTCTCTCTCTCTCTCTCTCTCTCTCCCTCTCTCTCCCATCCCCTTTCTCTCCCTCTCCCTCCCTCTCACTCTCCATCCTCTCTCCCACCCCTCTCTCTCTCTCTCTCTCTCTCTCTCTCTCTCTCTCTCTCTCTCTCCCTCTCCCTCCCTCCCTTTTCCTTCACATTTTCTTTACTACAAGTAACGTGTATGAGGTTTTGATAAGTAAAAGCACGTACGGGGTTTTGATAAGTTAAAAGCGTGTATGGGGTACTCGAAATATGGACGTTGGTCTGCTGAGCATTTTTAGGGACTAAAAGCGCACACGGGGTTATTGAACATATCGCGTATGCGGTTCTTGGACATACTTTTAGTTGCCCAACAACCTCAACGACCTCAAAAGAAGTTTTTGAGGTCATTGAAGGCCCCACTGCAACTGTTACTACACTTTTGTGACAATTTTATATGTAGAAGTAAGTGAAATTTATGTTTTGCATGATTTCAAATGATTGAATTGTTGTTCTTATTAGTTTGGTCAATGTTATTGTGATTGTTTAATAGTTTTGATTTAAAAAAATAATGATAATGCTCAATTTTATGGTTATTTGATTGTTGAAAGACTTTTGTTTACATATATATGTAAAATGATTCTATTTAGGACAACTGATATTAACGATGAGAAAGAACAAGCGAGGAATGGTAGAATAATGAGAGGCTGAAAAGGAAAGACAAAGGCAGTGTATGAAGAAATTACGTGACATAAGAACAATAGGACAAGAAGGTACGTCATCCTCAACATCTCAATTCAATTTACCAAATGGACATAATGCAATTGAAGAAGAGATCACAATGATAATCAAACAAACAATGAAGATGCACCAACAACATTCGATTTATCGTATGAACCTAATGCAATGAATGTACCTAATGCATGCAATGATGAACATACAGTGACTCTATTTTATGCGATGAATGTACCTAATGCATGCAATACACCAATGTTAACACTACTAGAATCATTCGTAGGAAACCAAAGTATCTAGCCAATGCCTGATAAAATGAATGAACGAACTTGTAGGAGAATGGTTAAAAGAGTATGGCAAAAATATTTTGAAAACTTAAATCAAACTGCAAGATGCCAATTAATTGTTGAAATCATTAAAACTTTGAATTTTAGAGAGACAATGAAAATTATAGGCCTAAGATCATCTGAAAGTAATAGTGAAAGAACTATTGTGAGAAATCTATTTGATGCATATCAAGCTATTGGTTCAAAATCACGTACTAAAGATTCTAATGTTACTCGACATGTTATTACATCAACCATAATGAGAAAGAAAATAAAAAAAGATTGTTTGATAAGCAAAACAAGTAAGTCATTAAACATAAGTAGAACAACATTACATAGAGCATTAGATAGACGGGAGAAAATAGAGGATCCTAACAATAATTCTCTTTGGGAGTTCTCGGGTAGACTACCACACAAAAACAAGGTTGTTGTTGATGCACTAAAAATATTAACTGAAAATTTTTGGCACGACAACACAAGGGTTTCGCCTAACGAAAGAGATGTTGTTAGAAGGCGAATTGGATCTAGAAATCATGTGCCACATGCCAAACACTATTTGGATATGACTCAAACAAAATTTTGTGAAAGATTCCTTCAAAAGTTTCCTCAAATACGAATTAGACAAATATTTCTTGAAATGGCAAAACCTTTTTATGTTAATATTAATCATGTACGCACCACGTGTTGTTGTAGGATGCATATTGAATTTTCCATGCACTATGATATTTATCATCATATATGTTGTACTTTGCACACTAACGATGTTTTGTAGGAATGCAATATACAACCACCTCCTAAGTCACCAAGAGAATTTATTTCAAGTGTGTTATGTAAAAGAGATGATGGTTGCATTTATTATAAGATGATGTGTTTTAAAGGTTCTTGTGCTACATGTGGTGGTTTGCAACATTTGCCAAGATGTCTACATTTGGATAGCACACATGAAATTGGTAAGAAACTAGTATCTTTTGGAAAGTACAAGACAATGACATATGGGGTTAAAGATGGAAAATAATTGAAGAGATGTGAGTTAGTGAAAAATGATATATGTGTAGCTGATTTTATGAGAATGTTTAAAGAGAAACTAGTTTATGAGTACATAATGCATACACATAGAGCTCAATGGTTAAATGAGCAATTCAAGTTATGCAAGGACACATTTCCTCTTGGTACCATTGTCTCTATAGTTGATTTTGCTGAAGATAATACACTACAACCTCAAAATGAAGTGCAATCTATGTTTTACCATTCTACACAAGTTTCTATTTTTGTACACATAGCATTCATGCATGCAAATGATAGCACAAAGGAGGATAGAAAGGTTGTAAGAGAGTATCACTTTCTACATAAGTGACGATCGTACACATTCGTCAGAGTTTGTGCAAGGATGCTCTAAATTTTTCTATGATAGTTTAAGGGAAAGGAAAATATGATACAAGCAACACATAATATGGTCAAATAATTGCACCTCACAATTCAAAAATGCAAGCATGTTCTATTAGTTGAGTAGGATTCATGTGACAAGCGGTGTACAACATTTTTGAAATTTCATTGAGGCTGGACATGGAAAGGGAGAGAACAATGGTGCAGGGGCATGCGTAAAAAGAGCCTTAGCTAGAGAATAATTGAAGTACGAAGGTGGTGCTGACTTGAAATATGCAACAACAATTGTGCGATGGTGTAACTCTACAATGAGACCAGGTAATGCAAGTACATCAATGGTTCATAGATATTTTTGGTTGATCACTGAATCTGACATTGAAAACAATCAAGATTGTTGTATAGTTGCAGGAGCCAGTGACATGCACTCATTTCAAAGTTCAAATATAAGTTCATCGGTTTTTGCTCTTCATGAGTGTATTTTTTGTGGGAAGAGTATGAATCACAAGAGTGGATTGACAAATGGTCTTGTAGACTGTTGCTTCCCATTGATACCTATCAAATCCCTAGAGCACTGCAGTTCAACCAAATGGAAGCATCAGTTTATTTTGATCATGTATCCGACCTAGTGGAACCAGGTGATTTTTTGGGTAAATTTTATTGCAGGAAATTGTTTTGGCTCATTTTGTTACATCAAACATTATTTTTGGTATTAATTAGCATTCTGTAATATGCAAGTCATGTGTACGTAGTTGTTGTAGAAGAGAACAATGAAGAAGGAACAAATTACTTTTTGTGTCGTTGTATTGAGCCTAAGACAAAATTGAAAACCACAATCATTGATGGAAAGGGTATTGAGTATCCAATAGGGTGTGTTGTCATGACAGGCACATGGCTTAGGAGATACCCTATCAAGAATTATGATGTTTGGTTGTTCGAGGACTTTGAAACAGACAGACATATTCTTCATTTCTCCAACCTTGTTGTTACAACAAATATTCATTTGATTACGTATCATGGTAGACCTCATAACAAGATTTTATGGAAAGTTCATTAATCTGACCACGAGGCAATACTTGACACAATGCGGGTTAGAGCCAATCCAGAAGGCTCACTTGATTGATTCTATGGTTTAGGGTAGAATGATTTTGAGAATTGTGTATATATCGTTGGTGAATTGCTCTATATTCATTTTTTGTATATATAAATGCCCATGAGCTGATTTGTACATATTTAGGGGCATAATTTTGTATATTTAAATGGCCATGAGCTAACTTTTACATATTTAGATGCCAAATATTATATATTTAGATGGCAATGAGCTTATTCGCACATATTTAAATGCCAAATTTTGTATAAAAGCCCATGAGATGATTTGTAAAACATTTTTTGAATATATGTGACTATGTTTTGTTACTATTTTTTGAATATATGTGAATATATGTGACTATGTTTTGAATATCTTAAGGGTTTTTAGTTTATGTGATGTGATAAGACGAGTTGGTTTTGGCATTTAGATAAGCCACATTTGGAAGTGGGAGTTTTGGCTTTTCCTATGGTAGGTTTGCATTGAGACAAGCATTTTGGGACGGCCAGGAAGATAAATGAGATAGGTCATTATAGATGGGCCTCACATTACCCTATAGGTTCAAACATCTCAATCATATGTGTCCTGGATTGTGAGAAATAGTCCGTCAAATTTTGACAATTTTTTGGACTCGAGGCACTTAAGAGATCGCACCGGTAGGGTATGGCTCTTGACATTCTGACGCATTGGGAGGCACAAAAGGAGCATGCCTAGCGTAAACTTTCCCACCCGGACACACTCGTGATGTTGGTTTATGTCCATGATGAATGAAATCAAATCTAGCCTATCTTGCAACTTTGCATTGCATGCCACTAACAGTTTTTGCAGCAGGTGAAAAAATGCGACCATTTGAAAATGGCTCTAAGTCATCAGAAACCGAGATAGGTCATTGTAGATGAGCCTCACATGACCCTATAAGTTCAAATAGATCGATCATATGCATCCTAGATTATGAGAAACAATCCATCAAAGTTTGACATTTTTTGGACTTAGGGCACTTGAGAGATCACGTCGGTAGGGTATGGCTCTCAACGTTCCAGCGCATTGGGAGGCACAATAGAAGCATTCCTATTATAAAACTATCCAGCTAGACGTGCTTGTGATGTTTCTTTGTGCCCACAATGAACGAAATCAAATCTAGCCTATCTTGCAACTTTGCATTGCATGCCACTGACGGTTTTTGCAGCAGGTGAAAAAATGCTACCATTTGAAAATGGCTCTGAGTCGTTAGAAACCAAGATAGGTCATTATAGACAAGCCTCACATGACCGTATAGGTTCAAACGGATCAATTATATGCATCATGGATTGCAAGAAAATGTCCATCAAAGTTTGACAATTGTTTGGACTTAGGGCACTTAAGAGATTGCGTCGGTAGGGTATGGCTCTCGACGTTCTGGTGCATTGGGAGGCACAACATGAACATGCCTAGCATAAGCCTGACTACTTGGATGTGCTCATGATGCAGGTTTGTGCCCATGACGAACAAAATCAAATCTAGCCTATCTTCCAACTTTGCATTGCATGCCACAGACTATTTTTGCAACAGGTGAAAAAATGTTACCATTTGAAAATGGCTTCGAGTCGTCAGAAATTAAGATAGGTCATTGTAGAAGAGCCTCGCATGACCCTATAGGTTCAAACAGATCGATCATATGCATCCTGGATTGTGAGAAACAATATGTCAAAGTTTGACATTTTTTGGACTCATGGCACTTGAGAGATCGTGTTGGTAGGGTGTGGCTCTAGACGTTTCGACACATTGGGAGGCACAACAAGAGCATGCCTAATGTAAACCTACCCACTCGGATGCACTCATGATGTTGGTTTGTGCCCACGATGAGTGAAATCAAATCTAGCCTATCTTGCAACTTTGCATTGCATGCCATTGACAATTTTTATAGCAAGTAAAAAAATGCTACCATTTAAAAATGGCTCCGATTCGTCAGAAACCAAGATAGGTCATTGTAGACGAGCCTCACTTGACCCTATAGGTTCAAACAAATTGATCATATACATCCTGGATTGCAAGAAACTGTCTATCAAATTTTGATAATTTTTTGGACTCAGGGCACTTGAGAGATCGCGTTGGTAGGGTATGGCTCTTGACGTTCCGATGCATTGGGAGGCACAACAGAAAAATGTCTAGCATAAAAATACCCACCTAGACATTCTCATGATGTTGGTTTGTGGCCACGATGAATGAAATCAAAACTATCCTATCTTGCAACTTTGCATTGCATGCCACCGACGGTTTTTGCAGCAAGTGAAAAAATGCTACCATTTGAAAATGACTCTGAGTCATCAAAAACTGAGATAGGTCATTGTATATGAACCTTATGTGACCCTATAGGTTCAAAAAGATCAATCATATGCATCCTAGATTGTGAGAAACTATCCATCAAATTTTGACAATTTTTTGGACTCGGGGCACTTGAGAGATCGCGCCGATAGGGTATGGCTCTCGACGTTCTGACACATTGAGAGGCACAACATGAGCATTCCTAGCATAAAAATTCTCACCCATAAGTGCTCATGATGTTGGTTTGTTCCCACAATGAACACAATCAAATCTAGCCTATCTTGCAACTTTGCATTACATGCCACAAACTTTTTTGCAACAGGTGAAAAAATGCTACCATTTGAAAATGTCTCCGAGTCATCAAAAACCAATATAGGTCATTGTAAGAGAGCCTCACGTGACCCTATAGGTTCAAATAGATCAATCATATGCATCTTGGATTGCGATAAACTATTCGTCAAAGTTTGGCAATTTTTTAGACTCAAGGCACTTGAGAGATCGCGTCGATAGGGTATGGCTCTCGACGTTCTGGTGCATTGGGAGGCACAATAGGAGCATGCCTAGCATAAACTTGCCCACCCAGATGCTCTCATAATTTTGGTTTGTGCCCATGATGAACGGAATCAAATCTAGCCTATCTTGCAACTTTGCATTGCATGCTACTAACAATTTTTGCAGCAGGTGACAAAATGCTACCATTTAAAAATGGCTCCGAGTCGTTAGAAACTGAGATAGGTCATTGTAGATGAGCCTCACATGACCCTATAAGTTAAAACTAATTGATCATATGCATCTTCGATTGCAAGAAACTATCTGTTAAAGTTTGATAATTTTTTGGACTCAAGGCACTTGAGAGATCGCATTGGTAGGATATGGCTCTCGATGTTCCGGCACATTGGGAGGCACAATAGGAGCATGCCTAGCATAAAAATTCCCACCTGGATGCACTCGTGATGCTAGTTTGTGCCTAGGACGAACGAAATCAAATCTAGCCTATCTTGCAACTTTGCATTGCATGCCACTGACTGGTTTTGCAGCAGGCGAAAAAATGCTACCACTTGAAAATGGCTCCCAGTCATCAGAAACCAAGATAGGTCATTGTAGATGAGTCTCACGTGACCCTATAGGTTTAAACATATCAATCATTTACATCGTGGATTATGAGAAACTGCCTGTCAAAGTTTGACAATTTTTGGGACTCAGGACACTTGAGAGATTGTGCTGGTAGGGTATGGCTCTCAACATTCTGGTGCATTGGGAGGCAAAATAGGGGCATTCCTAGCATAAAATTTCCCACTCAGACATGCTCATGATGTTGGTTTGTGTCCACAATGAACGAAATCAAATCTAGCCCATCTTGCAACTTTGCATTGCATGCCATTGACAGTTTTTAAAGCAGGTGAAAAAATGCTACCATTTGAAAATGGCTCTAAGTCATCAAAAACCAAGGCAGGTCATTGTAGAGAGCCTCATGTGACCCTATAGGTTCAAACATATCAATCATATGCATCCTGGATTGAGAGAAAGTGTCCATCAAATCTTGACAATTTTTTGGAGTTAGGGCACTTGAGAGATTGCACTGATAGGGTATGGCTCTCGAAGTTCTGACTCATTGGAGGCACAACAAGAGCAAGCCTTTTTTGATATATATAAATGTTGATATTCGATCCAATAAATGTGTATTGTGTTCATTATTGTGCATCTCATTGATATTGATAGGCATATTCGATACATACAAAATTTGTTCATTGTGTTGATTATTATGCATTTTGATATATATAAATGATTATTTATAATTGATACGGTTAATTTTTCTCAAACTATTCAGTGTATTTGGTGGCTGCCCTTTTATAAAGTTAAATGAATATTTCCCTATGTAATCAACAATATGAATATAAACAACAAAAATCTATGATATAAAGCATTGCAATTGTGGAATATGATTTAATAAGATTTCTAAAATATTGAATTAACCTTACAAAACTCCTTGTCTCAATCAAAATGAAATTCAATGGTAATGGTTAGATTTGATCTGTGGTAATGATCACTGGATGCTTTTGATTCCTTTCATCAAATTTTGGTTTTTGTCTTGTTTTCCATTTTTTTTTATCTAAATAAGGTGATTTAGACCATTAATGATCATTTGAAGTCATTTATGAAAGTTTGGGGTCATTTGGATAAAAGATGTAAAAGTTGCTCAATTGTTCTCAAAGTTGCTCAGTTGTTGTCAAAGTTGTCAAAGTTTTGTTGTGGGCACAAAACACCATCACGAGTGCATATGGGTGGGCATTTTTACGCTATGCATGCTCCTATTGTGACTCCCAATGCACCAGAACGTCGAGAGCTATGCCCTACTAATGAGATCTCTCAGGTGCCTTGAGTCCAAAACATTGTCAAACTTTGATGGACAGTTTCTCGCAATCTAGGATGCATATTATTGATTTGTTTGAACTTATAGGGTCATGTGAGGCTCATCTACAATGACCTATCTTAGTTTCTGATGACTCAGAGTCATTTTCAAATGGTAGCATTTTTCACCTGCTGCAAAAACTGTCAGTGGCATGCAATGCAAAGTTGCAAGATAGGCTACATTTGATTTCGTTCATCATGGGAAAAAACCAAAATCATGAGCGCATCTAGGTGTGAAGGTTTACGCTAGGCATGGTCCTGTTGTGCCTTCCAATGCGCCAGAATGTCAAGAGCCATACCTTACCGACGCGATCTCTCAAGTGCTCTGAGTCCAAAAAATTGTCAAACTTTGACGGAACATTTCTCACAATCCAAGATTCATATGATCAATCTGTTTAAACCTATGGGTCATGTGAGGCTCTTATACAATGACCTATCTCAGTTTCTGACAACTTAGAGCCATTTTCAAATGGTAGCATTTTTTCACCTGCTGCAAAAACAGTCTATGGCATGCAATGAAAAGTTGCAAGATAGGCTAGATTTGATTTTTTTTGTCATGGGAACAAACCAAGATCATGAGCGCATCTGAGTGGGAAGGTTTATGCTAGGCATGCTCCTATTATTCCTCCCAATGCATCAGACTATCAAGAGCCATCCTTATCGGTGCGATCTCTCAAGTGCCCTGAGTCCAAAAAATTGTCAAACTTTGACAGATAGTTTCTGGCAATCCAAGATACATAAGATTGATCCATTTGAACCTATAGAATCATGTGAGGCTTTTTTACAATGACCTATCTTGGTTTCTGATGAATCAAAGCCATTTTCAAAAGGTAGCATTTTTTCACTTGCTGCAAAAACAGTCAGTGGCATGCAATGCAAAGTTGCAAGATAGGCTAGAATTGGTTTCATTCATCGTGTGCACAAACCAATTTCATGAGCATGTCCGGTGGGTAGGTTTATGATAGGCATGCTCCTGTCGTGCCTCCCAAAGTGCCAAAATGTCGAGAGTCATATCCTACCGGCGCGATCTCTCAAGTGCCCTGAGTCCAAAACATTGTAAAACTTTGATAGACTTTTTCTAGCAATCCAAGATGCATATAATTGATCCATTTGAACCTATAGAGTCATGTGAGGCTCCTCTATAATGACCTATCTTGTTTTTTGATGACTCGGACCCAGTTTCAAATGGTAGCATTTTTTCACCTGTTGCAAAAACTGTTAATGGCATGCAATGCAAAGTGGCGAGTAAGGCTAGATTTGATCTCGTTCATCATGGGCACAAACCAGCATCATGAGTGCATCCAAGTGGGCAAGTTTACATTAGGCATGCTCCTGTCGTGCCTCCCAAAGCACCGAAACATCGGGAGCCATACCCTACCGACGCGATCTCTCAAGTGCCCTTAGTCCAAAAATTTGTCAAACTTTGATGGACTATTTCCCCCAATCCATGACACATATGATCGATCCATTTGAACCTATAGGGTCATGTGAGGCTCCTCTACAATGACCTATATCAGTTTCTGATGACTCAGATCCATTTTCAAATGGTAGCATTTTTTTACTTGCTACAAAAACCGTCAGTGGCATGAAGTGCAAAGTTGCAAGATAGGCTAGAATTGATTTTGTTCGTCATGTGCACAAACCAAAATCATGAGTGCATCCAAGTGGGTAGGTTTATGCTAGGCATGCTCTTGTTGTGCCTCCCAAAGTGCTGGAACATCGAGATCCATACCCTACCGATACGATCTCTCAAGTGTCCTGAGTCCAAAAATTTGTCAATCTTTGATGGATTGTTTCTCCCAATCTAGGATACATATGATCAATCTATTTGAACCTATAGGATCACGTTAGGATCCTCTAAAATGACCTATCTTGGTTTCTAATGACTCAGAGCCATTTTCAAATGGTAGCATTTTTTCACCTGCTACAAAAACCGTCAGTGGCATGCAGTGCAAAGTTGCAAGATAGGCTAGAATTGATTTTTCTCATCGTGTGCACAAACCAACATCATGAGTGTGTTTAGGTGGGCAGGTTTATGCTAGGCATGCTCTTGTTGTGCCTCCTAAAGCATCGGAAAGTCGAGAGCCATACCCTATCGACGTGATCTCTCAAGTGCCCTAAGTCCAAAAAAATGTCAAACTTTTATGAACTATTTCTCGCAGTCCCAGATGCATATGATTAATTTGTTTGAACCTATAGGGTCGCGTGAGGCTCCTCTACAATGACCTATCTTGGTTTTCTGACGACTCAGAGCCATTTTTAAATGGTAGCATTTTTTCACCTGCTGCAAAAACCATCAGTGGCATGCAGTGCAAAGTTGTAAGATAGGATAGAATTTATTATGTTTGTCGTGTGCACAAACCAACATCATGAGCACGTCCTAGTGGGCAGGTTTATGCTAGGAATGCTTCTGTTGTGCCTCCCAAAGTGTCAGAACGTCGAGATGCATACCCTACCGACTCGATGTAGAAGTTGCTTGATAATTTTTTTGACAACTTTTCTGACAATAATGATAATTTTTGCTCAATTTGTATCTAGACTCAATCTATGACTCCCATGACCCAATAATGACTCAAGTAATTCTCAATGATTATATAAGAATCAAGAATGCTCATGATTGACCTTATCAAGAATGGTCATGATTGATCTTATCACATCACATAAACTCAAAACATACTCACAAAAAAATAGTCACAAAAAATAGTCACAAAACATAGTCACAAAACATTGTCAGATATTTATTCAAAAATTTGCCTCTAAATATGGACAAATCAGCTCTTGGCTATTTAAATATACAAAAAAATGTGTTACAAATCATCTCATGGGTTTTTATACAAAATTTGGCATTTAAATATGTGCGATTCAGCTCATTGCCATTTTAATATACAAAAATTTTGCATCTAAATGTGTACAAATCAGCTCATGGCCATTTAAATATACAAAATTATGCCCCTAAACATGTACAAATCAGCTCATGGCCATTTAAATATACAAAATTATGTCCCTAAACATGTACAAATCAGCTCATGGGAATTTATATATACAAAAAACAAATATAGAACAATTAATCGACGATATATACAAAATTCTCAAAATCATTCTACTCTGAATCATAGAATCAATCAAGTGAGCCTTTAGGATTGACTCTAACCCGCATTGTGTCAAGTATTGCCTCGTGGTCAGATTCATGAACTTTCCATAAAATCTTGTTATGAGGTCTACCACGATACTTCATCAAATGAATATTTGTTGCAACAACAAGGTTAGAGAAATGAAGAATATGTTTGTGTGTTTCAAAGTCCTCGAACAACCAAACATCATAATTCTTGATAGGGTATCTCCTAAGCCATGTTCCTTTCACGATAATAGACCCTTGTGGTTGTCAATTTTCTTTTAGGCTCAACACAGCGACACAAATAGTAATTTGTTCCTTCTCCATTGTTCTCTTCTGCAACAACTGCATGCACATGATCTGCATTTTATAAACTGATAATTAATACCAAAAAAAAATTCTTATGTACAATAAAATGAACCAAAAAGAATACTTACAAAAAAATTAACTCAAAAAATCACCTGAATCCACTAGGTCAGATACATGGTCAAAATCCACTGATGTCTCCATCTGGCTCAATTGTAGTGCTTTGGGAATTTGATATGTATCAATGGGAACCAACGGTCTACAAGACCATTTGTCAACCCACTCTTGTGATTCACATTCTTCCCACAAAAAATGCATGCATGAAGAGAAAAAACATACCATCTGTCTAGTATAAATTGCTAGTGAACTTGCATTTGAACTCATAAATAAGTGCATGTCACTCGATCCTGCAACTGCACAACAATCTAGATAGTTTTCAATGTTAGATTCAGTGATCAACTAGAAATATCTATGAACCATTCATGTACCTGGATTACCTAGACCCATCGTAGAGTTACACCATCGCATAATTGTTTCTACATCTATCAACTCAACACCACCTTCGTACTTCAATTCTTCTCTAGCTAGGGCTCTTTTTACACATTCTCCTGCACCATCGTGCTCTCCCTTACCATGTCCAGCCTCATTTAAATTCCAAAAATATTATACACCGCTTGTCATGTGCATCCTTGTCAACCAATAAAACATCCTTGCATTCTTGAATTGTGCAATACAATTATCTGACCATATTAAGTGTCGATTGTATTGTATGTTTCCTTTAAATTATCATAGAAAACTTTAAAGCATCCTTGTACAAACTCCAATGAATGAGTACGATCATCACTTATGTAGAAGTGATACTCTCTTACAATATTTCTATCCTCCTCTGTGTTATCATTTGCATGCATGAATGTTATGTGTACAAAAATAGAAACTTGTGTAGAATGATAATACATAGATTTCACTTCATTTTGAGGTTGTAGTGTATAATTTTCAGCAAAATCAATGATAGAGACAATGGTGCCAAGAGGAAATGTGTCCTTACATAACTTGAATTTCTCATCTAACCATCGAGCTCTATGTGTATGCCATTATGTACTCATAAACTAGTTTCTCTTGAAACATTTTCATAAATTCAGCTACACATATATCATTTTTCACTAACTCGCATCTCTTCAAATCTTTTCGACCTTTAACTCCATATGTGATTGTCTTGTATTTTCCAAAAGAAACTAGTTTCGTACCAATTTCATGTGCTCTCCAAATGTACACATCTTGATAAAAGTTGAAAACCATCATATATAGCACAAGAACCTTCCAAAAAAGGCATCTGATAATAAATTCAACCATCATGTCTATTACATAGCACACTTGAAATAAGTTCTCTTGCCAACTTAGGAGGTGCATTTATATTGCATTCCTGCAAAACATCGTTAGTGTGCAAACTAGAACAAATATGATGAAAAATATCATAGTGCATGGAAAATTCAATATGCATCCTACAACAACACGTGGTGCCATACATGATTAATCTTAATTTAAAATGTTTTTTCCATTTCAAAAAATCCTATGACAAATTCTTATTTGAGGAAACTTTTCAAGGAATCTTTCAGAAAATTTTGTTCGAGTCATATCCAAATAGTTTTTGGCCATGTGGCTCACGATTTGTAGACTCGATTCACCTTCTAACAACGTCTCTTTGGTTGGGTGAAACTCTTGTGTTGTCATGCCAAAAAATTTCAATTAATGTTTTTAGTGCATCACAAAAACCTTGTCTTTGCATGGTAGTCTACCGAGAATGCCCAAAAAGAATTATTGTTAGGTTCCTCTATTTTTTCCCGCCTTTGTAATGCTTTAATTAATGTTGTTCAACTAACATTTAATGACTTAATTGTTTTGCTTATCAAACGATCTTTTTTTATTTTCTCGCTCATTATGGTTGATGTAATGACACGTCGAGTAACATTAGAATCTTTAGTATGTGATTTTGAACCAATAGCTTGATATGCATTAAATAGATTTCTCACAATAGTTCTTTTGTTGTTACTTTTGGATGATCTTAGGCCTAGAATTTTCATTGTCTCTCTAAAATTCAATTTTAATCATTTGAACAATTAATTGACATCTTGCAGTTTGATTTAAGTTTTCAAAATAGTTTTTCCATATTATTTTAACCATTCTCCTATAAGTTCATTCATTCATTTTATTGACATTGGCTTCAATATATTATAATCAATGTCAATTAGATACTTTGATTTCCTACGAATGATTCTAGGAGGTGTTAACATTGGTGCATTGCGTGCATTGGGTACATTCAATTCATCAAATAGAGCAGGTGTATGTTCATCATTTAATTGATTATTCAATGTGGTCTCTTCTTCAATTGCATTAGGTTCATACGTAAATCAAATGTCTCTTCTTTAATTGCATTAGGTGCATTATGTTCATTTGGTAAATCGAATTGAGATGTTGACAATGACATACCTTCTTGTCCCATTGTTCTTATGTCACGTAATTTCTTCATATGCTACATTTATCTTTCATTTTCAGCCTCTCATTGTTCCATCGTTCCTCACTTGTTCTTTCTCATGGTTGATATCGATTGTCCTTAAATAGAATCATATTACATATATATGTAAAAAAAAGTTCATAAACAATCAAATAACCATAAATTTGAGAATTGTCATTATTTTTTTTGAATCAAAACTATTAAACAATCACAATAACATTGACAAAACTAATAAGAACTACAATTCAATCAATTGCAATCATGCAAAAATTAAAAAGATTACTTACTTCTATGTATAAAACAGTCACAAAAGCGTAGACACAGTTGTAGTGGGGCCTTCAACGACCCTCAAAAACTTATTTGAGGTCGTTGAGGCAGTTGGGGTGACTAAAAGTATATGTCCCAGTACTGTGTACGAGGTCTTTTAGTAACCCTGTACG